>NC_048220.1:55827961-55852218 GCF_002007445.2 Ailuropoda melanoleuca | reverse complement strand
CCCGCAGCAAGGAGTCAGCTTGAGATTCTCTCTCTGCCCCTGCCCCTCCCGCTCCTGTTCCGCTCGCGTGCTCTCTCTCTCTCTCTCTCTCAAATAAGTATCTTAAAAAATGTAAATCAGATTGTTACCCTTCTGCTTTAATCCCTTCCAGTTTCCCATTGTTCTTTTTCTTTTTTTTCCCTCTTTCCCCCTCTTGTTTTCCTTTTTTTAAAATTTTGTTTTAGAACACACATGCGTGGGGTGGGGTGGGGGGGTGGGGGGGGAGGGACAGAGGGAAAGGGAGAGTGGCTCTTAAGGGGGCTCCACGCAGGGCTGGATCTCACGACCCTGAGATCATGGTCTGAGTCTAAATCCAGAGTCAGAGGTGTAACAGACTGAGCCACCCAGGCACCCCTCCCATTGTTCTTAAGATGGACTTCAAACTCCCTAACTTGGTATTAAATACCTACTTCACTAGTCTCACCCTGCGCATTCTCCCCTTCTTTGACCAGGAGACTTTCCTCAGTTTCTCAAATGCTGCATGTACCTTGCTATCTCCAGGCCTTTACATATGCTGTTGTCTTTGCACAGCACTCTTTTTCTTTTTCAGTTAAGGTATTTACTCTTAAAGGCTTTTCACATTTTATTCTTAAGCAAGCTTTTCTGTACCCCTCCCCTGCCACCCAAATTAGACCAATGCCCCAGTGTACGTTCATGGCAGTCTTTACTGAAACCACTCTTCAAATTAATAATTACATAATGAATTGTATAAGTTTATTGTATTCTCATTGCCTGGTATATATAGTTGGTACTCAGTATGTTTTTGTTAACTTAAATGAAGGGTAAGTACGTTGCAGTTCTTGTTAAAGCAAACTAGGAAGTTACCTGATTTTCTTTAGGAGGAAAGATTAAAGTCAATGCTGTAGGAATAATGGGATTTGGTATGGTGACTATCACAAATATCCTAGGTTTTATGGTGGGGGAAGTTTTAAAAGCTAAAAAATTTCTCCAGTTCTTGGAGAGAGAGCTTCCTAAAAGTAGTATGATTATCCACTTCATACCATGTTCTCAACCAGCTGGCTTCAGGTTCTAAGCACCAAACTAGTGACCTTTCATAAAGAGGTTTTCCTTTGAGAAGCCGGGTACTTGCACATAATGTATACCACTAGAGGGTGCATTCAACTAAAACTTGCCTTTTTAGTATTACATCAACTTTGTACAGTTTAAAATTCGTTCATTTCCTGGTAGTGAAGGAACATGATCTCAAATTGTTTTTGTGGATAAGTCATGGAAATCCTGTGGGATTCAGAAGAAAATATCAGTGTTACTACTACTAACAGCTGACTTTCATTGAACATTTTATAGGTACCTTGCACCGTGTGCTGAATGCTCTTCATTCATTCCTTGCTTCACCCAGTAGCCTGAGAGGTAGGTACTATATTTTCTCCATTTTACAATGAGAAAACAAGGTTGGAAAGCTGAAGTAACTTAACCAAGGCCACACATTAGTAAAAGGTAGAGTTATGATATGAATGAAGATCTCGGTTCAAAGGTGTGGGCTCTGCTACCTTGAAATACTGTAGGGGATTGTGTGCCTGCTTGAACCCTCTTTGAAACTAAGTTATCCTTGCCTATGTGAGACTTTATATTCCTAGAATGTACTCCCTTTTACAGTTGATGGGATTGTCTTTTTATTAAATTTTAGCCATTCAGCTATTATTGAAATACTATAAACAGCTATTTTTATAACAGTATTATCCACAGGGTAATTTTTTTTTTTTTAAGTGAGAAGGATAAAGCATGCACACACAAGAAGGGGGGGGGCGGGGGATGAGGACAGGGAGGGGCAAAGGGAGAGGGAGAATCTCAAGCGGACTCCACGCTCAGCCCAGAGCCTAATGCAGCTGTTGATCTTATGACCCGAGATCATAACCTGAGCCAAAATTGAGTATCAGACACTTAACCAACTGACCCACTCAAGTGCCCCTCCACAGGGTGAATGTTAAGTGAGGAGCTTAGTTTTGATTATGAAGGACAGAAGTACCTCATTTTGAGAGCATTGTCAAGTATATTATGCATACAAAAAGATATAAAACATATAAAGTAATTATAAAACACATTCATGTAAATACTACTCAGTTTAAGAAGCTGACTATTGCCAGATATTGATTTATATTAATGTAATTGTTTTATACAGGCAATACATTTGTTTCAAACAAAATAGTTATGATAGATTTCTATAAACTGTCTCTCCTAATAATTAGAAATTTTGAGAAGATATAAACAACTCTGTGAGGATCCTGAAGAGTAAGTAAATGCAGGTCCTTGTGGAGGGGAGTCAAAATCCAAAGAAGTAACTAGCACGCGCATGCATGCGTGTGTGTGTCTCTGTGTGTCTGTGTCTTGGCCCTGAGAGTGGGTCACAGTTACAAAGTGCATGAGCAGCTAAAACTGTAACAGAAATCCCGCCATCATTTTTCTGGCTGGAAGAACCAAAGGAAAAAAAGCGTGTAACAGCCATACCTAGAGAGTGAGGGGGATCCTGGAAGGGCGAGAACCCCAAAAAGGATGCTTCTACTTCCGCGCGTGGAGTCTTGAGCTAGCTCCTGACTTCCCATGCACAAGACAAACTTGAGGCTTAAAGAAATGAACTGAGATTTGAATGGCCGCCCACAAAAAAATGAGACAAAGCCTGCAACACAGGTCTAAAAAAGTTAATTGCCTACTAAAATATTTTTTTTCATAAGGATTAAAACAGAATTCAGAGTATATACAGAATAACATTCACGATGTCCAGGATAAAAATCCAGAATGTAAACTTACCACTGGTTCAGTGGTACTTTGAATTCTGGTCTTCTTCCATAATTTGCGTGCTACCGTTTATTTTTCAGTTCCTCAAAGAGCTGATCTATGCGTTATGTTTTATAGTTACATTCATTGGGAGACACAGGGTGGAATGTGGTCATTCGATCTTACCTGGAATTGGAACCACTCCCATTAGAATTTTGAATCCTCACTTTTGTCTAGATTGTTTCCAGGTAAGAGGTGCTTGGCCAGCCCAGCTAAAATGACCACTAGGGGCTGCAGGACTAGGAGTGTCCAAGGCTCAGCCTCAGGGAGCTGGCCCTCTAGCTGAGTCTTAGACTAGTGTGAGCAGATTCAAAACAAGCTCTTTAACTGTAGAGTATTTGGAATGATAGCGAATCTAGAAAGGATGGCTGGGGCCTGATTTTGCCAATTGAGTGTTTTTTTTTTTTTTAATGACAGATTAAAGGGTTTGCATTTGATCCTTTAGAGCTTAAGCAATGAAGAACTAAACATACATAATGTTTTAGATTATACAGTGGATCCCATAAGATCTAGAGAAGAGTGTTATGTACAGAAATGGTACCTGATGGAGTGCTCAGAACCCTGATGCTTACTTAACTTCTTTGGAATATACGGAAAATGAGCGAGAGAGAGAGAGAGAGAAGAAAATGATTATCACACTACTATTGGAAATAAAAATGAGATCCAGATCATGACATTCTAATAGCTTCTTTCTTAAAAATCTATCTTTTAAGCTGCTTTAGAAGTAAAGCCAATGGGTAAAGAAATTATGAGTTCCTTTTTTCTTCTTTCAGCATTATTTTATACTCTTTAGTGAATATGCATTACATTTAGAGTTTTTATTAAAGAATTTTAAATTTTTTATTTAAATTCAGTTTACATATGGTGTAATGGAGGTAGAATTTAGTGATCAGTTGTACATAACACCCAGTGCTCATTTCATCAAGTGCCTTCCTTAATGCCTATCACCCAGTTACCCTGTCTCCCCACCCACCTCCCCTCCAGCAACCCTCTGTTTGTTTTCTAGAGTTAAGAGTCTCTTATGGTTTGTCTCCCTCTCTGTTTTCATCTTATTTTTCTTATTTTTTTTTAAAAGATTTTTTAAATTTATTTATTCGACAGAGATAGAGACAGCCAGTGAGAGAGGGAACACAAGCAGGGGGAGTGGGAAAGGAAGAAGCAGGCTCATAGCAGAGGAAGCCTGATGTGGGGCTCGATCCCACAACACCGGGATCATGCCCTGAGCCGAAGGCAGACGCTTAACCGCTGTGCCACCCAGGTGCCCCCATCTTATTTTTCTAAAGAGTTTTTTAATCCATGAGAGTTTTAAAACTGCACGTGAGAATTTCCAGTCATATATAGATTTATAGAAATACCTACCTCTTAAAAAAAATCTTGTATTTTTGTTTATGGGTCAGTAAATGCAATGTCAGAGAAGTTAAGTGATTGCCACACTAGTGACAGCTTTATTACCTGACATGCATCTGGAGGTGGCCGTGTGTTTTTATTTCTTCATTTACAGTGTTGGTTTTCTCACTTAGTAACAAAGTTACAAGCAGTACTGCTTTATTTCAGAAGTGGAAAAAAAAAATGTATCTGAAGTGTTTAACAGGAAAAACCCGTTAGTGGAAGTTGCTTGGGGTCGATAACAATAGGGAATGGGAATACTATGACATTTGTATTCTCCCCTGAAAAAGGTTAAATCTTTTTCATATCCTTTGTTTAAACATGAGCAAGAATAGCACTGTGAATATTAATCACAAAAGTGATGTGGCCCTGGGACTCTAACCCTCTTCTGGTGTATCTCTCCAGTTCGAGTTCCTAATCATGCTTTTTAGTGGTTACAGCGTCAAGTGCTTCGAATGAATACTTAAACCTAAATTACATATAAATGGTAAGATTTCCAAGCTCTCTTCTCTGAAAAGAGTACTTACTTCTGCTTCTCCTCTTATGTCTGAGGAAATGCTACCTGATTTGGGCCCCGATGGTCCCTTCAAAGGGAGCAGTGGGAAGTCTGTACTTGTAGATGGAATTCTATAAAATGGGGTAGATGAGGAAAAAGCATTTTTTGGTATCTACTGTATGCCAGTACCTTCTTAAATGCTAGATACATAAAAATGACAGAGTCCTTGTCTCTCAACAACCAACAACCTGTGAGGGTAAGATACGCAGACTGGTAAAATGCTGGTACGGCAGTAAGTGAAGGAATTACACTGGTAGTAAAGAGTACAGAGAAATTCATTCTTACCGGGAGATTTTAGAAAACTTCACAGTAGAGTGTGTTGCAGACAACTGGAGAGGGGGATTAGGGAGGTGATGGGGAGGAGTCCATAAAAAAGAAACAATCGTTATCTCCAGTAAGCTGAAATGCTTTGTGTAAATGAGGTGTGTGCACAGAGGGAAGGAGGAAGGAGAATTTAAGGTAATACTTTATAAAGGATGAAAGTGAACATAACTAAGTGACCAAAACGTGTAGTATACAGATTTAGTAACTACCATAGGAAATCTACCTATGATTCTCTGGGTAAAAAATAATAAATTAGTTCATCCTAAGTTGTTTGAGAGAATCACATAGTAGGAAAAAACTAGCCCTCCAAAAAGTTTGGTATAGAAAATAAATGTGATGAGCCCTGGGTGTTATATGCAACTGCTCAATTATTGAACACTATGTCTGAAACTAAATATGTACCGTATGTTGGCTAATTGAATTTAATAAAAAATATAAATGGTCATGGGAAGAAAGGTCCCACAAATATTTTAGGAAATATTTATAGATTAGGAAAATGTATAAAATGATATTGCATATATTCCGCAAGATGTGAACCTAGGGTGATGAGCTCCAAGAAGACGAATTGGGCACAGTCCATACCCCCCAGAAAAACACTTATGCCCATAATACCCCAAGGAATAAATGGAGGGCAAATGTAGAATTGTGTCCAGCTGTGCCCAAGGCAGCTCAATGTGGAAATCACTAGCAAGCTTTCAGATAGAACATTAGTCACACGGGGTCTGTGTTGCTTTTAGATACCCACACGACGTGTGTTGGAGCAGGACAGCAAACCAGATAGTAGGACTTCTTTTAAACCAGACTGTACATTCTTAGTCTGCAAGTGTTGCTGCTTTTCCTGTATTGGGTCTTTGTTTTAAAAACATATTTAGGGTGATGGTGATGGTTATAGAGTGTGCTTAGTATTACCTTACACTTAGAACGGTTAAAATGGTAAATTTTATGTATGTTTTACTACAACTTAAAAAATAGAAAAACTGATATTTAATCTTTAACAGTAGTACTTTCATCCTCTCTTGAAGCTCATTTTTACATCTGTGACTATATTAGATGTTCTTAAATTTAAGAATCAAGTTGTTACTTGCATATAATTTCCCTTTCTTATAAAAAAACCAGTAATAGTCATTTACACTTGGGGAAAATTAAGCTATGGAGAGTGTAACTAATATTAAATCTGTCAAAACTGGATCCAGGATTTAAAATGTCTGGTCCCTTTTCTGTGCTCAGAGATATGGCCATGTCACCTCCTGTGGTTACCTTATAATTCATTCTATTCTTTTTCAGGCTCATACTAAAATACATTTTGCTACCTGGAAAATATTCATCTGTCCTTCCCAGTTTCATATTCTGAATCTCCTAGTGCAGTCCTATTTGGAGGTGGTTAGACTCCCTTCCCCATCCCTCACCCCCTCCCATACTCTTGATGAATGCATTTCTAGAAAAGATGAAAAACCGGGGCCTTATTGGCTTGAAAGGTGCTAGCAGCTGAAAAGAGAAAAGAAAATCTCATCAGTGTAATGAGAAAATTTGGGACCTGAGAGAGAACAATTGTTTAGTGTCTATTAAAACCCACACACAGGATGGCAAAACTCAAATCGATCTGTTTTAATTAAGCAAAAGCAGTAGACCGTTAAGTGAATGTTGAAGAACTGTGCCAGGGAGTGTGTTGAATATAATGTTTTACTTAAAACCTTTAGTAAAAACTTTTTACCTGTTTACAAGAGAGAGAGATGATAGCGCTGTCAACCAAATTGTTGTCAAATGAATAAGTGCATAAAAGACTTTAAAACCAACCCTCTTTTACTCATTAAAGTCTTCTAGTGCTTCATTAATTTTAATGGTATAATCTGGTTCTGATTGAAGTGCACCGGAATGTAGTTAGTGGCTCATCAGCACTGATGAGTTCCCAGTAATTCAGACCATGATGGCAAATCACATGTCTGTTTACATCTCCATGCGTGTTTGTCCATGTCTTCACAGCTTTTACATCCCAGGAACCTACTGTCTTCTTTCTGACCCCACATATATTATGCAAAAGAGATTGCTATTTTCAGAGCTGCTTTTGTACAAGTGAGTTCCGTGCAAACAGATTTTGTGGAGACGCCAAAATAGAACATGTCTTTCCCTTCAGATTCAGTGTACAGATCGCCTATGTGAGTCAAATGCATTTTTGAAAAGGAATCTGGTGTGTATGTTAAAAAGTAAATGACAGGCTCAGTTCATTGTATTTCTGCTGTAGCTCTAAGATTCATAAATCTAATTAAAAATTTTAATTCAAATATAATTAGCAGTGTTATATTAGTTTCAGGTGTCCAATATAATGATTGAGTAATTCTATCCATTACTCAGTGCTCATCATAAGTATGATCTTTATCCCCTTTACCTATTTCACCCGTTTCTCTTTCCACCCCACCTCCCTCCCCTCTGGCTACCACCGGTTCTCTATATTAAGAGTCTGGTTTTTTGTTTCTTTTTCATTTTCTTGAATTCCACTTAGTGAAATCATAAGGTATTTGTCTTCCTCTGACTGATTTCACTTAGCGTTATACCCTCTAGATCCATCCATGTTGCAAATGACAAGATTTCATTCTTTTTTCTGGCTGAGCGATGTTCTTTTGTATGTATTTACCACATCCTCCTAAATTCTCCTTTGACAGCTCCTTAATTACATCTGTCAAACTGATTTACTCATTGTCCAGTATAATTTATTCTGACAGAAAGAATAGATAATTATGGTGCACCTCCTTAATCTTTGAGGTAGTTTTTATCTGGTGTGGGTATTTTCATAGCACTAGGATAAGTGACTCAGTGAACATATGGGCTCAAAGCAAGAGATCAAACAGTTTGACCCCATCCCTACCATAGGACAAAACAGGAGCACTTAGACCTTAGTAGCAACTGAGTGGGGCTTTCTTCGATGATGTGAAGGTACATCCACCAGATGTGACCTCCCCCTTTTCTAGGTTCCGTGATGGCCATTTGCCTTCTCTTCACATAGATTTTTAACAGAAAAGATAAAATACGGTTAATTTGGCTTTCTTTTCTGAATCATTCAGTTGTAGACTTGCGGTTCTTTGGTCTTCCAGATGGTCTCCATTATGTACAGATTTTTCTAGTTTAATTCTCAGATGGCAGTTTTACCTTTTTTTTCCTTGAGGGTTTTGAGCATCCCTCATATATGCTCTGTTTCTCAGTAAAAGTATCAGTATAGGTCTCTACATATATAAGAAAAATAAATTCAGTTGGCCCTTGAACAGCATGGGTTTGGAGCATGGATCCACGTATATGTGGAATTTTTCAATACAGTACTGTAAATGTATTTTTCCTTAATGATTTTCTTGATTTTTTTTTTCTAGTTTGCTTTTTTGTAAGAACACAGTATGTATAATACATATACATATATATGTTAGCTGACTATGCTCTCAGTAAAGCTTCTGATCAACAATAGGCTATCATTTAAGTTTTGGGGAGTCAAAAGTTTATATGTGGATTTTTGACTTTGCAGGGAATCAGCACCCCTAACTCCCAAATTGTGTAAGGGTCAACTGTATTTTTAATGTTGAGAGATAATGAATATTTGATTTCAACCTTGTTTTTTTTTTTTTTTTAAAGATTTATTGAGAGAGAGAAGGAGAGCAAGCATGAATCATGGGGAGGAGAAACAGACCCCCCACTGAGCAGGGAGCCCAATGCAGGGCTCAATCCCAGGACCCTGGGATAATGACCTGAGCTGAAGGCAGACACTCAACTGACTGAGCCACCCAGGCGCCCCATTTCTACCTTGATTATTGAATTAAATATAATAGCTATTCCATAATTTATACCAATGTTTTCCTCTATTAAAGTTAATAGCAGCTATGTATCTTGTCACATTAAAAAATTAGGCTTTATTACATTTTAAATCTTAAAAAGTTGTTATGCAATACTTTTTTTTTTCTTTTTTTTAAGATTTTACTTATTTGTCAGAGGGAGAGAGCACAAGCAGGGGGAGCAGCAGGCAGAGGGAGAAGTAGGCCCTCCGCAGAGCAGAGAGCCCATGGGGGACTTGGACCTGACCGAAGGCAGATGCTTAACTGACTGAGCCACCCAGGCATGCCTGTTATGAAATACTTTTGACATTCAAAAAGGAATAAGAGATTTATGTCTGGGGACCAGCAGGTGAGAAGGGGAATCATCATTGTGAAAGGGATAATCTATCCTGACAGCAGAAGGAGGTAGAGAGCTGCTTTTACATGATGGGATGGGGAGAAATAGTTGTGGAACCCAGGTGATCCCCTTGGACACCTCCTGGTACTCCCTTATATTACTATAACAATGCAAAAACAACCCCAACCCAAGAAGGATGTATTTGCCAAGGCCTTAGAACTGAAGGTTTTGCTCACAATGGAAGATAAGGCACCAAGACCAGCCAAGGTGGTAGTTGAGAATGGGGGAAATAGAGAAAGGATAATGGAAGAGGCTGATGAAAAATGCCATTTGGAACAATGGGGGATTTAGTTCCTACCACTAACCACCCCCCCCCTTTTCTAAGATCTTCCTTAGGAAGTGAGATCCATGGCAGCTGCAGGAAGCTTCTCCTAGAAGTCTATATGATGCGAAGAGTAGATGGTAGTGGCCATGCAAATATATCACTGAGATCTCCTCTTGCAGGGGGCGTAATGGACAACTCCAGGTACTACCCCTCAGGATCAACCATCATGTTCATACTGAGTCCACACTTCCTATACTCTGCTTTCAGCTCATAAATGAGCAAGGCCTATTCCTGTCTTAGGACATGCAAGACTTTTCTAACAGGTGTGAAGACACCCATGGGCCTGTATGAAACTTTCCTGGACCTGTATTGTAGTCTGGAACTTCCTTTCTTCCCTCTCGTTCTAGTATCATGTTTAGAACACATCTCCCTTCTCATGCTCCCTCCTACAAATAGCACTTTCATGTTGAATCCTGCCTTGGCATCTGCTTCCTGGCTGACCCAGATGCAGCTGATAATCTTGTTTCAGGCCTTTGGGTTCTTCCTGATACTTTGTTAACCTACCCTAAGTGATACTGAGAAAGGAATGTTGTGTATTTGTTTATTTCCTCTTTGTAAGTTCTGTCAGTTTGGGCTTCATGTATTTTGAAACTTATTAGATGAATACATATGTAGAATTTTTAAGTTTCCTTAGTGGATTTACATGTACATAATTATAAAAGTCCTTCCTTTATCCTTTTTTTTTTTTTGGCTTAAAAAAAGCATTTTATTATCTTCTATGATTATCTGGGTTGTCTGCACTCAGCTGAATGATTTTTTGTGTTTTGGAAATTTATCAGTTTTATTGCATGCATCTGTAGTATTTTTTGTTATTTTTACTGAGTAGTATTCAGACTCTTATTAAAATCAACAGTTTTGGGGCGCCTGGGTGGCACTGAGGTTAAGCATCTGCTTTCGGCTCAGGGCATGATCCCGGCGTTATGGGATCGAGCCCTGCATCAGGCTCCTCCACTGTGAGCCTGCTTCTTCCTCTCCCACTCCCCCTGCTTGTGTTCCCTCTCCCATTCCACCTGCTTGTGTTCCCTCTCTCTCTGGCTGTCTGTGAAATAAATAAATAAAATCTTTAAAAAAAAAATCAACAGTTTTACATCTTCCAGTGTCTTCAGAGTATCAATCTCTCTTGACTTATGCTTTTTTTTTTTAATTTTAATTCCAGCAGTTAGTATATAGTGTTATATTCATTTCAGGTGTCTAATACAGTGATTCAACAATTCTATACATTACTTAGCGCTCCTCAAGATAAGTGTACTCTTAAGCTGCTTCACCTATTTCATCCATCCCCCCACCACCCCTCTGGTAACCATCGTTTGTTCTCGATAGTTAAGAGTCTGTTTCTTGGTTCATTTCTTTTTTCTTCATTTGTTTTCTTAAATTCCACATATGAACGAAATCGAAGTATTTATCTTTCTCTGATTTCACTTAGCATTATACTCTCTAGATCCATCTATATTGTTGCAAATGGCAAAATTTCATTCTTTTTTTATGGCTGAGTAATACAGTCCATTGTATATGTCTCCCACATCTTGATCCATTCCTCTATTAGTGGACACTTGGGCTGCTTCCATACTGTGGCTATTGCAAATAAAACTGCAATAAACACGGGTGCATATATCTTTTCAGAATAGTGTTTTTGTGTTCTTTGGATAAATACCCAGTAGCGGAATTACTGGATCATATGGTAATTCTATTTTTAATTTTTTGAGCAGTCTCCATACTGTTTTCCACAGCCCTGCACCAGTTTGCATTCCCACCAATAGTGCAAGAGGGTTCCTTTTTCTCCACATTCTTACCACATCTGTTGTTTCTTGTGTTTTTTATTTTAGCCGTTCTCACAGGTTGAGGTGCTACCGCACTGTAGTTTTGACTTGCATTTTTGTGATGATTAGTAATTTTGAGCATCTTTTCATGTGTATGTCTTCTTTGGAGAAATGTCTGTTCATGTCTTCTGCCTGTTTCATTTGGATTATTTGGGTTTTTTGGCGTTGAGTTGTATAAGTTTTTGTTTAAGATTTTTATTTGAGAGAGAGAGAAAGAGAGATAGCAAGAGAGAGCATGAGGCGGGGTTGGGGAGAGGAAGAAGCATGTTCCCCGCTGAGCAATGTGGGGCTTGATTCCAGGACCTGGGATCATGACCTGAGCCAAAGGCAGACACTTAACTGACTGAGCTGCCCAGGTACTTCAAGCTGTGTAAGTTCTTTATATATTTTTGGAATTTAAAGTTTTATCAGATATGTTATGAGCAAGTATCTCCTCTCATTCTGTAGGTTGTCTTTTAGTTTTGTTGATTTGTTTCCTTTGCTCTGTGGAAGCTTTTTATTTTAATACAGTCCCAATAGTTTATTTTTGCTTTTGTTTCCCTTGCCTCAAGAGTCAGGCCTAGAAAAATGTTGCTACAGCCAGTGTCAGAGAAACTGCCTGTGCTCTCTTCAAGGATTTTTATGGCTTCAGGTCTCCCATTTAGATCTTCAATTCATTTTGAGTTTATTTTTGTGTATGGAGTAAAAAAGTGGTCCACTTTCTTTTGCAAGCAATTGTCCAGTTTTCCCAATACCATTTGTTAAAGAGACTTTCCCCCATTGCATATTCTTGCCTCCTTCATCAAAGAATAATCGACCATATAATTGGGTTCATTTCTGCGCTCTCTATTCTGTTCCATGGATCTGTGTGTCTGTTTTTGTGCCAGTATCCTGCTGTTCTGATTACTACAGCTTTATAGTTCATCTTGAAATCTGAGATTATAATGCTTGCAGTTTTGTTCTTTTTCAAGATTGCTTTGGCCATTCAGGTTTTTTTACGGTTCCATACAAATTTTAGGATTTAGGATTAGTCTAATTCTGTGAAAAATGCTGTTGGTATTTTAATAAGGATTTAATTAAATCTGTAGGTTGCTTTGGGTACTATAGGCATTTTAACGATATTAGTTCCTCCAGTCCATGAACACGGAATGTTTTTCCATTTCTTTGTGTCATCTTCAGTTTCTTTCATCTGTGTTTTTTAGTTTTCAGAGTATAGCTCTTAAGTTTATTCCTAGGTATTTTATTATTTGGGGGCCAGTTGTAAATGGGATTGTTTTCTTAATTTCTCTTTCTGCTGTTTCTTTATTAGTGTATAGAAATGCAATGGATTTCTGTATATTGGCTTTGTATACAGCAATCTTACTGAATTTATCACTTCTAGTAGTTTTTTTGTGCAGTATTTAGGGTTTTCTATGTATAGTATCATGTCAAGTTGTGACAGTTTTAATTCTTTGCTTCTGATTTGGGTGGTTTAATTTCTTATCTGACTGCTATGGCTAGGACTTCCAGTACTATGTTGAATAAAAGTGGTGAGAGAAAAAGGGGAAAAGCTCTGTTTTTCATCATTGTGTATGATATTAGCTGTGGGTTTTTCATATATGGCCTTTATTATGGTGAAGTATGTTCCCTCTAAACCTACCTGATTGAGGGTTTTTATCATGAATGGATGTGTGTCAAATGCTTTTTCTGTATCTATTGAAATGATCATAGTTTTTATCCTGTCTCTTCTTGATGTGATGTATGATGTTGACTATTTGCAAATATTGAACCACCCTTGCATCTCAGGAATAAATCCCATTTGATCATGGTGAATGATTTTTTTAATGTATTGTTGGATTCAGTTTGCTAATATGTTGTTTATTTTTGCATCTATGTTCACCAGAGATATGGGTCTGTAGTTCTGTTGTTTCATAGTGTCCTATCTGGTTTTGGTATCAGGGTAATGCAGGCCTCATAGAAGAAATTTGGAAGCTTTCCCTTCTCTTCTATTTTTTGAAATACTTTGAGAAGAAAGAAACTCTTTAAATGTTTGGTAGAATTCACCTGTGAAGCCACCTGATCCTGGACTTCAGTTTGTTGGGAGTTTCTTGATCACTGATTCAGTTTCATTACTGGTAACTGGTCTGTTTAAATTTTCTATTTCTTCCTGATTCAGTTTTGGGAGGTTATAGGTTTCTAGGAATTTATCCATTTCTTTTAGGTTGTCCAATTGGCTGACATATAATTTTTCATAATCCTCTTACAGTCATTTATATCTCTTTGGTATTAGTGGTTATTTTTCCTCTTTCATTTCTTATTTTGTTTGAGTCCTTTTTTTTTTTTCTTTAAAGAGTCTGGATAGAGGTGTATCATTTTTTAAAATATTTTTTTATTATGTTAGTCATTGTACTGTACATCCCTGGTTTCTGATGTAAAGTTCGATGATTCATTAGTTGCGTATAACACCCAGTGCACCATGCAATGTGCCCTCCTTACTACCTATCACCAGTCTATCCCATTCCCCCACCTTCCTCCCCGCTGAAGCCCTCAGTTTGTTTCTCAGAGTCCATAGCCTCTCATGATTCATTCCCCCTTCTGATTACCCCCCCNTTTATCCCTTTCTTCCCCTACCGATCATCCTAGTTCTTATGTTCCACAGATGAGAGAAACCATATGATAATTGTCTTTCTCTGCTTGACTTATTTCACTTAGCATTGTTTCCTCCAGTGCTGTTCATGTTGCAGCAAATGTTGAGAATTCGTTCTTTCTGATAGCTGAGTAATATCCGTTGTATATATGGACCACATCTTCTTAATCCAGTCATCTGTTGAATGGCATCTCGGTTCCTTCCACGATTTAGCTATTGTGGACA
This sequence comes from Ailuropoda melanoleuca, assembly GCF_002007445.2. Classification (NCBI taxonomy): domain Eukaryota; kingdom Metazoa; phylum Chordata; class Mammalia; order Carnivora; family Ursidae; genus Ailuropoda; species Ailuropoda melanoleuca. The sequence continues at coordinate 55,837,945 of NC_048220.1, read as the reverse complement.
ATGCTGCTATGAACATTGGGGAGCATATGGCCCTTCTCTTCACTTTGTCTGTATCTTTGGGGTAAATACCCAGTAGTGCAATGGCTGGGTCATAGGGTAGCTCAATTTTTAACTTTTTAAGGGACCTCCACACTATTTTCCAGAGTGGCTGTACCAACCTGCATTCCCACCAACAATGTAGGAGGGATCCCCTTTCTCCACATCCTCTCCAACAATTGTTGTTTCTTGCCTTGTCAATTTTTGCCATTCTAACTGGCGTAAGGTGGTATCTTAGTGTGGTTTTGATTTGAATTTCCCTGATGGATAATGATTTTGAACATTTTTTCATGTGTCTGTTGGCCATTTGTATGTCTTCATTGGAAAAGTGTCTGTTCCTGTCTTCTTCCCATTATATGATTTGTTTATTTGTTTCTCGCGTATTGAGTTTGAGAAGTTCTTTGTAGATCTTGGATACCAGTCTTTTAACTGTAGCATCATTTGCAAATATATTCTACCATTCCGTGGGCTGCCTCTTAGTTTTTTTGACTGTTTCCTTGGCTGTGCAGAAGCTCTTTATCCTGATAAAGTCCCATAAGTTCATTTTATCTTTTATTTCTCTTGCCTTTGGAGATGTGTCGTGAAAAAGGTTGCTCTGGCCGATGTCATAGAAGTTGTTGCCTATGTTCTCCTCTAGAATTTTGNGGTTTGCTTTGGCCAATGTCGTAGAGGTTGTTGCCTATGTTCTCCTCTAGGCTTTTGATGGATTCCTGTCTCACATCAAGGTCTTTCGTCCATTTGGAGTTTATTTTTGTGTGTGGTGTGAGAGAGTGGTCAAGTTTCATTCTTTTGCATGTAGCTGTCCAATTTTCCCAGCACCATTTATTGAAGAGACTGTCTTTTTTCCACCGGATGTTTTTTCCTGCTTTATCAAAGATTAGTTGCCCAAAGAGCCGAGGGTCCATTTCTGGGTTCTCTATTCTGTTCCATTGGTCGATGTGTCTGTTTTTGTGCCAGTACCATGCTGTCTTTGTGATCACAGCTTTGTAGTACAGCTCGAAATCATACATTGTGATGCTCCTAGCTTTGTTTTTCCTTTTCAACAGTTCCTTGGCGATTCGGGGCCTTTTCTGGTTCCATACAAATTTAAGGACTATTTGTTCCAGTTCTTTGAAAAATGTCCTCGGTATTTTGATCGGGATAGCATTGAAAGTGTAGATTGCTCTGGGAAGCATGGACATTTTAACTATGTTAGTTCTTCTGATCCATGAGCATGGAATATTTTTCCATCTTTTTCTGTCTTCCTCAATGTCTTTCAAGAGTGATCTATAGTTTCTAGGATATAGGTCCTTTACGTCTCTGGTTAAGTTAATTCCAAGGTAACGCATGGTTTTTGGTGTTATTGTAAATGGGATGGATTCCCTAATTTCTCTTTCTTCAGTCTCGTTATTCGTGTATAGAAATGCAACTGATTTCTGGGCATTGATTTTGTATCCTGCCACCTTACTGAATTGTTCTATAACTTCTAATAGTTTGGGAGTGGATTCCTTCTTTTGGGTTTTCAATATAGAGTATCATGTCATCTGCGAAGAGAGTTTGACTTCTTCTTTGCCAATTTGGATACCTTTTATCCCTTTTTGTCGTCTGATTGCTGTTGCCAGGACTTCTAGTACTACGTTGAATAATAGTGGAGAGAGTGAGCATCCTTGTCGTGTTCCTGATCTTAAGGGAAAAGCTTCCAGCTTTTCCCCATTGAGAATAATGTTTGCTGTAGGCTTTTCATAGATGGTTTTTATGAGATTGAGGAATGTACCCTCTATTCCTACACTCTGAAGGGTTTTAATCAGGAAAGGATGCTGTATTTTGTCAAATGCTTTTTCTGCATCAATTGAGAGGATCATATGGTTCTTGAGTCTTTTCTTGTTGATATGATGTATCACATTGATTGATTTGCGAGTGTTGAACCATGCTTGCATCCCAGGTATGAATCCCACTTGGTCATGATGGATAATCCTTTTAATGTACTGTTGGATTCTATTAGCAAGGATCTTGTTGAGGATTTTGGCATCCATATTCATTAGAGAAATCGGTCTGTAATTCTCCTTTTTGAGGGGGTCTTTGCCTGGTTTGGGGATCAAGGTAATATTAGCCTCATAGAATGAGTTTGGTAGCTTTCCTTCTGTTTCTATTTTTTGAAATAGCTTTAGGAGAATAGGTATTATTTCTTCTTTGAATGTTGGTAGAATTCCCCAGGAAAACATTCCGGGCCTGGAGTTTTGTTTTTTTGGAAGGTTGTTTATCACTGACTCAATCTCTTCATAATTAATTGGCCTNGTGAGAATATGCAGGGAATAATTTCTGTCTTTTGGTCTCGGTTGAGACCTGTTTGGTGTCCCAGAACATGGTCTATTCTTGAGAATGTTCCATGGGCATTAGAATAGAATGAGTATTCTTTTGTTCTGGGGTGTAGTGTTCTATATATATCTATGAGGTCCAACTCGTCGAGTATGGCATTCAAAGCCTTTGATTCTTTGCTTAGTTTTTGCCAGGGTGTTCTGTCTATTTCTGATAGTGGGGTGTTGAGGTCCCCTACTATTACTGTGTTCTTATCTATATGTCTCTTTATTTTGGTTAAGAGTTGGCTTGTGTATCTTGCTGCTCCCCTGTTGGGGGCATATATATTAATAATTGTCATATCCACNCCTTTGTTGGATACATCCTTTAATATAGTACCCTTCTGTGTCCCTAACTATAGTCTCTAGTTTAAAATCCAATCTGTTTGATATGAGAATTGTTACCCCAGCTTTCTTTTGAGGTCCATTGGCACGAAAGATGGTATTCCATCCCTTTACTTTCAGTCTGGATGTATCTTTAGGTTCAAAATGAGTCTCTTGTAACAGCAAATGGATGGGTCGTGTCTTTTTATCCAGTCTGCAACCCTGTGGCGTTTTATGGGAGCATTTAGGCCATTTACATTGAGAGCGATTATTGAAAGATATGATTTTAATGATGCCAGTAAAGTCTTTGTTTCTATCGATTGTGACTTTCTGTTCTGTATCACTCTTGGGGCCTTTTTACCTTTATAGAACCCCCCCTTAATATCTCCTGTAGGGCTGGTTTCGTAGTTACAAAATTGGTCAGTGACTGTCGATTCTAGAAGGTCTTTATCTCTCCATCAATTCTGAATGACAGCCTTGCTGGATAGAGGACCCTTGGTTGCATGTTTTTCTCTGAAAGAGCTTTAAAAATGCCCTCCAACCCTTTCTCTTATTCCAGGTCTGTGTAGACAGGTCTGATGTAATTCTGATACCTTTGCCTTGGTACATGAGAAATTTCTTTGCCCTGGCCGCTTTCAATACTGTATCCTTGGATCTAATATTTGCGAATTGCACTATGACATGCCGTGGCGTAGGTTTGTCCTGGTTGAGCTTGGATGGGGTCCTCTCTGCCTCTTGGACACGAATGCTTGTTTCCCTTGCTAGATTAGGGAAGTTTTCAGCTACAATTTGTTCAAATATCTCTTCTAGACCTCTGTTTTTCTCCACCCCTTCAGGGATGCCGATGATTCTGACATTGGNAATGATGCTGACATTGGAACGTTTCGTTGAGTCAGTAATCTCCCGTAACCTACATTCTTGAGCGTGGATTTTTTTAAGTCCAGATTCTGTTTTCGCTTTGTCTTCTACTAACCCATCCTCCAGTTCGCTGATACGTTCTTCTGCCTCAGTGACCCTGGCCGTCAGAGCCTCTAGTTTTGACTGTATTTGGCCCACTGAGTTTTTAATTTCTGTCAGATTCGCTCTCATTTCTGCCCTTAGGGATTCTATATTCTCAGCAACGCTTTCTCTGATGCTTTTTTCAAGTTTACTCATCATCTTGACCATTGTTGCTCTGAATTCCATTTCTGATAATTGGGNGAGAATTTGGTTACATCCATATCCATTAGTTCTGTGGCAGAGGCCACAGACTCATTGTCTTTGCTGGGGGGATTTCTTCTTCTCATTCTGATGAGGAGAGGTTGCAGGGTTGCCCAGAGCCCAAATTATTGACAGGGACCCAGGCTGTGCGCCCTTTTTTTATAGGGATCTTAGGGATGTGGGCTTCTTGATTTTTTTTTTTTTTTCAGCCTGCCTTCTGGGGGAGGGGCCTGCCACGCCGATACTCAGGCAACCCTGTTTAGGTAGAGTCTCCGTGTCCCCTGCGAGGGGGGTGGAGATGGGCACGCTGTGAGCCGGTATTTCCAGGCTTTTATTCTCTGGCAGCTTTCCCTGGCGGTTGGCTGTGCCTCTTCTGAGAGTCAGCAGCAGTGGCCGAATCTCAGCCTCTGTCTCAGAGGGATCGCGGATTGTTCTCCACTGATGTTCTGGCCACTTTAACTCTGATTCTGTTGGTGCTGCTCAACCCTACAGCATCCTGGGATGTGTGCCCCACACCCGGCATCCCAGGCCTCACTTCCAGTGCCAGCGCATCTCTGTTCTTTGTGTTTTTAACACCGCCAGCGGCCCCCGCGCACTCCCGGAGCTCCCGGTCTCAGTCTGTTTCCAGTGAGCACACCGGAGCTCCGTGAGAAGTCTGGTGGCGCGTGCTTCCTGCTCACGGTCCCAGTCTTCTCTCTTGCGGGTGCCGGTCCACGAGTCTGCCCGAACCCCATGCAGGTGGCTACCGCTTCCCGGGGCCGAACGTGGCGGCTCCCTCCCCCTTCCGTTTATCTTCCGATATCTGTGCGCAGTTTCACGGCTCCCCGCTTCGTACCTCGATACTCAGCGCTGGAGATGTTCATTTGTAGAGATCCAGATGTATCTTCCTGCGTCTCAGGCTGATTCCGTGGATATTCCTGCTGGTCTGGTACCTATCCAGCTCAACTCAGGGGACCGGCTGAAAAAGGTNACCGCTGCTCCTCTGCCATCTCAACTCCTCTCTCAGGTGTATCATTTCTATTGATCTTTTCAAGGAAGCAGCTCCTGGTTTCATTGTGTTTTTTGTTTGTTTGTTTGTTTGTTTTTAGAGTCTATTTCATTTATTTTTGCTTCAGTCTTTATTATTTCCTTCCTTCTATTGGTTCTGGGTTTACTTTGTTCTTCCTTTTCAAGCTCCTGTATGTATAAGTTTGGGTTTTCTGGTATTTGTCTTGTTTCTTGAGCTAGGTCTGTATTGCTGTATTCTTCCTTCTTAGAACACCTTTTGCTGCATCCCCCAAATTTTGAACTGTTGTGTTTTCATTTTCATTTGTCTCCATGTACTTTTTGATTTCTTCTTTGATTTCTTTTTTTTTTTAAAGATTTTATTTATTTATTTGACAGAGATAGAGACAGTCAGTGAGAGAGGGAACACAAGCAGGGGGAGTGGGAGAGGAAGAAGCAGGCTCCCAGCAGAGGAGCCCGACGTGGGGCTCGATCCCGTAACGCCGGGATCACGCCCTGAGCCGAAGGCAGACGCCTAACCGCTGTGCCACCCAGGCGTCCCCCCGCTCTTCTTTGATTTCTTGTTTGACCCACTCATTGTTAGGCAGCATGTTATTTAGCCTACATGCATATGTTCTTTCCAGATTTTTTTCTTGTGGTTCATTGCTGGTTTCATAGCATTGTGGTCAGAAAAGATGCATGATATGACTTCAATCTTTGTGAATTTGATTAGACTTGTTTGGTGGCCTAATATGTGATTTATTCTGGAGAATGTTCTTTGTGCACTTGAAAACAATGTGTGTTCTTTTTTAAGATGGAATATTCTGAATAAATCTGTTAGATCCATCTGGTCCAATGTGCCATTCAAAACCATTGTTTCCTTGTTGATTTTCTGTTTGGACGATCTGTCTGTTGATTTAAGTCGGGTGTCAAAGTCCTCTACTATTGTATTACTATTGATTACTTCCTTTATGCTTGTTATTAGTTGCTTTATGTATTTGCAAGTTCCCACATTGGGTGCATAAATATTTGTATTGTTTTGTCTTCTTATTGGATTGTTTTATTATTATATAGTGTCGTTCTTTTCTCTTGTTATAGTCTTTGTTTTAAAGTCTACTTTATCCAACATAAGTATGATGCCCTGGCTTTCTTTTCACTTCCATCTGAATGATAAATGCTTTTCCATCCCTTTTCACTTGTATGTGTCTTTAGGTCTGAAATAAGTCTCTTGTAGGCAGCATATAGATGAGTATTTCCTTTTTATCCATTCTGTCACCCTGTATCTTTTGATTGGAGTGTTTAGTTCATTTACATTCCAAGTAATTATTGATAGGTATATAGTTATTGCTGTTTTGTTACTCAAATTATAGTTGTTTTTGTAGTTCTTCTCTGTTACTTTCTTTTCTTGCTCTCTTCCCTCACTGTTTGCTGGCTTTCTTTAGTGATGTACTTGGATTCCTTTCTCTCTCACTCTTTCTCTCTCTCCTTTTTTTTGCATATATATTACTGATTTTTTTTATTTGTGGTTACCATTAGACTTGTACATAACATCTTATGTATATAGCAGTCTATATTAAGTTAATGGCTGCTTAAGTTTGAACCCATTCTTTACTCCTCTCCACCCCACATTTTTGATTTATTGTGTCATACTTTACATCCTTTTATTTTGTGAATCCCCTGATTTTTATAGATAAGTTTAATTTTAGTACCTTTGTGTTTCCTACTTCTCTTATTCTTACTTATGGTCTTTCCTTTCCACTCAGAGTCCCCTTTTAATTTCTTATAGGGCTGGTTTAGTGCATATGAATTCCTTTAACATTTGTTTTTCTGGGAAACTGTTTATCTCTCCTTCTATTCCGAATGATAGCCTTGCTGGATAGAGAATTCTTGGCTGCAGGTTTGTTTTGTTTTTTTTTTTCTTTCAGCATTTTGAATCAGGCTTGCAAAGTTTCTGCTGGAAAATTAGCTGATAGCCTTTCCTTTGTATGCAACTGTTTCCTTTCCTTTTGCTGCTTTCAAAATTCTCTTTATCACTACTGTTGGCTATTTTAATCACCGTTTCTTGGTGTGGCCCTCCTCAGGTGGATTTTGTTGGGAGCGCTGTGTGCCTCCTGGATCTGGATCTCTGTTTCCTTCCCCAGATAGGGAAGTTTTCATCTATTATTTCTTCTAATAAATTTGCTGTCCCCTTTTCTCTGTCTTCTCCTTCTGGGATCCCTATAATGTGAATGTTATTATGCGTGATGGTGTCGCTGAGTTCCTAAAGTGTTTTCATTTCTTTAATTATTTTTTGTGTCTGCTGTTCACCTTGATTTCTTTCCCTCTCTGTCCTCCAGGTTGCTCATCCACTCTTCTGGTTCCTCTAGTCTATTTATTTCATCTAGTGTCTTTTTTATTTCAGTTCCTGAATTCATCTCTGGTTCTTCTTTATGTTATGTCTCATTGGTTTCACTAAGGTTTTCCACTATTTTCTCAAGTCCAATGAGTATCTTTATGATGGTCACCCTTACTTTATATTCTATCAGGCATGTTACTTATCTCCATTTTGTTTAGCTCTTTTGCTGTGATTTTTGTCCTGTTCTTTCATTTGGGGTATCCTCTGTCTCCTCATTTTGTCTAACTCTTTGTGTCTGTTTGTGTCTTTTTTTGCTCTTGAAAGCAGTGGTCTTATGAAGAAGAGGTCCTGTAGTGCCCTGCAGTGCAATGTCCCCCGTTCACCAGAACCTGCACTTGTAGGGGTGTCTCCTGTTTGTGTTGCATGTTCCCTCCTGTTGTGGCTGAATCATGTTTGCCTTCATTCCAGCTGTCTGTAGTGCCTCTTTTTGCGTGTTGGGGGAAGGGTTTGGTGTCTGTGTTGTTATTGGGCCAGTCTGGAACCACTTGGGCTTGAGTTGAGTTAGAGCAGGTGTTCACCGGAGCTGCAGGAGCACTGAACTGCACTTTGCTATACCTGTGTTGCCCCCTGAGAAACTTTGGTTGGTGGATAGGGCCTGCATTGAAACCAGATATCTATTCCCAGCGCACTGCTGGGAACAGAGCTGCTCTGATATGTGTAGTTATCTTCTCCTCTGTACTGGGGAAGGAGTCTCTTTGGAGTTGTGCTTGCCCTTGCCAGGGGTACTTGCACACTGCCAGGCTTATGGCAACGCTTTGGATGGGCTCTGGCCAAGGGTGTATTGGAGGGAGCAGGTCTGCAGGAGAATGGGGGGGCAGGGCATAGAGTGTTAGCAAGGTTTGCATAGGTCTGTTGCAGGAAAGGACCTGGAACTGTTTTAGAAAACTCCTGCTGCAGAACTGGAGGGGGCAGTTCTGCAGGGGAGCACAGGGGTGGGGCAGTCATGTCAGCAGGGTCCAAAAACGCCTGTTATGGGAGGGGACCTTCAGCTGCCCAAAACTCCTGCTGAGGCTGCCTATGTTGGAGGGGGCAGATGGGCAGAAGTATGCATGGGCAGGGTGTGTTCTTAGCAAGCTAGTTAGAGAGTGCTGGTTCCTGCAGGTGTGGGTGCAGGCTGGGGAGCAGGAGAGGGAAATGATGCCCGCCAGATCTTTTGGTCTTGGGGAAGTTTCCCAATGATTCCAACCCTCCAGCACAGGCTGTGAGATTAGTAAACAAATCTCCCTCCCATATACCCCAGGTGTTTTTCAAAAACAAAGAGGATACCGTAAAATTTAGAAAAATATCAGAGTGCATCTCAACTAATAATTATATGAAACTTATTTAGGTTTTACATTTATACACTGTACACTGGATTATAATACAATATTTTCACATAGGTTACAGCAAAAAAAGTCACCGCCTTATTATGTAATCATCATAAAAACTTTGCGAGGCAGGAATTACCTCCATTTTACAAATGAAATCAAGACTTATGTTAAAAAACAAACAAAAAAACCTAACCAAAGAGGTTAAAGATCTGTACCCTAAAAACTAAAAAACACTTATGAAAGAAATTGAAGATGACACAAAGAAATGGAAAACAGTCCATGTTCATGGATTGGAAGAACAGATATTGTTAAAATGTCTACACTACCCAAAGCAATCTACACATTTAATGCAACCTGTGTCAAAATACCAACAGCATTTTTCACAGAACTAGAACAAACAATCCTAAAATTTGTATGGAACTGCAAAAGACTTTGAATAGCCAAAGCAACCTTGAAAAAGAAAAGCAAACCTGAGGCATCACAATTCTGGACTTCAAGTTGTGTTACAAAGCTGTAGTGATCAAGACCTTATGGTACTGGCACAAAAACAGACACACAGATCCATGGAACAGAGTGGAAAACCAAGAAATGGGCCTACAACTATATGGTCAACTAATCTTTGATGAAGCAGGAAAGAATATCCAGTGGAAAAAGGAGTCTCTTCAACAAATGGTGTTGGGAAAACTGGACAACCACGAGCAGAAGGATGAAAGCGGACCACTTTCTTATACCATACACAAAAATAAATTCAAAATGGATCAAAGACCTAAATATGAGACAAAAAGCCATAAAAATGCTAGAGGAGAACACAGGCAGTAACTTCTTTGACTTTGGTCATAGCAGCTTCTTACTAGGTACGTCTCCTGAGGCAAGGGAAACAAAAGTAACGAACTATTGGGACTTCATTAAGATACAAAGCTTCTGCACAGCAAAGGAAACAGTCAACAAAACTAAAAGGCAACCTTTGGAATGGGAGATGATATTTGCAAATGGCATATCTGATAAAGGGTTAGGATCCAAAATATGAAGAGTTATAGAACGCAATAACCCCAAACCAAATAATCCAGCTAAAAAAAAAAGGACAAAAAACATGAATAGACAGTTGTCCAAAGAAGCTACACAGGTGGCCAACAGACACATGAAAAGATGCTCAACATCAGTCATCGTCAGGGAAATCCAAATCAAAACCACAATGAGATAACACATTACATCTGTCAGAATGGCTAAAATTAACGACACAGGAAATAACATGTTGGTAAGGGTGTAGAAGAAGGGGAACCTCTTACACTGCTGGTGGGAATGCAAACTGGTGCAGCCACTGTGGGCAGCAGTGTGGAGGTTCCTCAGTTAAAAATAGAACCACCCTGGGGCGCCTGGGTGGCACAGCGGTTAAGCGTCTGCC
>NC_048220.1:55804947-55827784 GCF_002007445.2 Ailuropoda melanoleuca | reverse complement strand
CTCCTCCGCTATGAGCCTGCTTCTTCCTCTCCCACTCCCCCTGCTTGTGTTCCCTCTCTCGCTGGCTGTCTCTATCTCTGTCGAATAAATAAATAAATAAATCTTAAAAAAAAAAAAGATTCTACTGACAGACATTATAAAAAAAAAAAAAAAATAGAGCCACCCTACAACCCAGCAATTGCACTACTAGGTATTTACCCAAAGGATACAAAAATACTGATTTGAAGTGATACATGCACTCCAATATTTATATGTTTATATATATACATATATATCACAACTTCTTTACGCATTTATATATAATATTACTCATCCATCAAAAGAATGAAATCTTCTCATTTGCAATGATGTGGTTGGAGCTAGAGTGTATTATTCTAAGTGAAATATGTCAGTCAGAGAAAGACCAGTACATATGGTTTCAGTCATACGTGGTACTTAAGAAACAAAACAGATTGTACCTGGGGGAAAAAAGAGAGGCAAACCGTACAGCAGACTGAGGGTTGCTGGAGGGGTGGGTTAAATGGCTGATGGGCATTAAAGAGGGCACTTGTGATGAGCACTGGCTGTTGTTGTATGTAAGCAATGAATCACTAAATTCTATACTTGAAACTAATATTACACTTTTGCTAACTAACTGGGACTAAAATAAAAATTTTGAAAAAGAAAAGAGTATGAAAAAAAAATGTGCCCTTAGTCATATAGTTGATTAGTGGCAGAGCCTGAATTTAAGGCAAATCTTTTGATCTCAAAACAATTTCTTGTGGCTGCTTCCAAAACATGTTCTTATATGACTTTTGGCCTGAGGGAGAATAACTAATTTCCCGTAAGCAGACTTGTGATGATGTGGCAGCGAAGAAGTCAAGGAGAACACAGGTTTCTCTTCCTCCACGGAAGAGAACCAGAATGATTTCCCCACCATCAAAGCCTATTTTATCTGCATTCTGCTCCAGATGCAGGGAATATAGCAAATTAAAAAGGTCCCATGAAAAGAACGATGTTCTTTTCAGCTTCATGAATATTGATTGAACTAGAGCTTTGGAAATGGGAACTACTTGCATGCTATGACTACTTAAGCTGGAAGCTATGGCATTCAGCTAGAATTTTAATAATTACAAGTCTCTTTATCTCTTTCATTAGACTCACTTTTCACATAAAACATCTCATTTTCACCATAACATTGCCAGTGTGCTTGTTTTTGTAGCAGAAGTATGACTTTCCACAACTTCTGCAAACAGGATTATATCTATCAAATGTTTGGCAATGCTTGAGGAGAAAGGATATTCTTGTATGCAATTTAGATGCTGTTACGTGATCTGAAAATTGTCTGAGGAACAGTCAGGGAAGGATATTTAATGAATATGGAGATTTCAACAAAAATTGAGATGCCAGATTGAGGGTTTAGAAATTCATTGTAGACATGGTTATTAAATGCCTGCCTTTAGTTATGAATATCTTGTTCTTAAAAATGAAAGCTACAGATGAGCAATTCCTGATAATACAATAAAAGTCAGCCTTATAAGTCAATAGTTTCAAATGTAGATGAAATAATTAAAGTCTGTGGACAAACTAATATTCAATGCAAATGTAGTTTGGTTGATGAGTAGAACGAATGGCAAAGGTGACAAATGAATTAGGTAAAAATACAACAAAAAAGAGAGATATTAGCTATACTTCCTATACTGTAGATACTCTTAATTCTCCCTGTTCATCATAATTACCCTGTTTGGGATGCTGTGATATAGATTGCAAAACTTTTTCTTGTGACTGTGTTCCCATTCCTGTACTTTTTATCTTTCTTTTTTATTTTATAACTGGAAGTGTGTAAGTCTTAATCCACATCACTTACTTCACTGATTCCACACTCACACTCACCTCCCCTCTGGCAAACAATAGTTTGTTCCCTGTATTTATGGGTCTGTTTCATTTTTATTCATTTCTTTTTGTCATTCCACATATAAGTGAAATCATATGGTACTTGCTTGGTCTCTAACTTATATCAGTTAGCAAAATACCCTCTAGATCCCACCATGCTGTTGCAAAGGGCAAGATCTCATTCTTTTTTATGGCTGAGTAATATTCCACGCGACCTCTTCTTAATCTGTTCAGCCTATCAGTGGACACTTAGATTATTGCCACGTCATGTCTGTTGTAAATAGTGCCGCGGTATTATCCACACAGGGAGGATATACCTTTTCAGATCTGCGTCTTTGTGTTCTTTGGGTAAACAGCCAATAGTGGAATTACTGGATTGTATGGTTTTTCTAATTTTTAATATTTTGAGGAAACTCCATGGTTTTCCCCAGTGGCTGCACCAATTTACATTCCTACCAACAGTGCATGAGGGCTCCTTTTCCTCCACATCCCCGCTGACACTTGTCATTTCTCATCTTTGTGATTCTGGCCATTCTGATAGGTGTGAGGTGCTATCTCATTGTGGTTTTAGTTTGCATTTCCTTGATGATGGTGATGTGGAGAAACTTTTCCTGTGTCTGGTGGCTTATTTGTATGTCTTTTGGGGAGAAAGATGTATATTCAGATGCTCTGCCCATCTTTTAATCTGAAGATTTGTTATTTCCATGTTGACTTGTGTGAGTGCTTTACATATTTTGGAAATGAACCCCATATTGGAAATATCACTTGTAAATATTTTCTTCCATTCACTAGGTTGCCTTTTTGTTGTGTTGATGGTTTCCTTTGCTCTACAAAAGCTTGCTATTTTGTTGTGGTCCCAGTGGTGTGTTACTGCTTTTGTTTTACTTGCCTGAGGAGAGCTATCCATAAGTATGTTGCTGAGGCCAATGTCCAAGGGTTTCCTGCCAAGGTTTTCTCTGAGAAGTTTTATGGTTCCATGCCTCACGTTTAGCTCTTTAATCCATCTTGAGTTTATTTTGGTGTGAAGTATAAGAAAGTGGTCCAGGGTTGCCTGTGTGGCTCAGTCAGTTAAGCACCTGCTTTCGGCTTAGGTCATGATCTCTGGCTCCTGGGATTGGGCCCCACATTGGACCCCCTGCTCTGTGGGAAGTCTGCTTGTCCCTTTTCCTCTGCCTCTCTTTCCTGCTCATGTGCACGTGCACTCTCTCTAATAAATGACTGAATGGATCTTTAAAAAAAAAAAAAAGCGGTCCAGTCTCATTCTTTTTTTCATGTAGCTGTCCAGTTGCCCCTGCACCATTTACTGAAAAGACGGTCTTTGCTCCATTGTATACTCTTGCCCCCTTTGCTGTCGATTAACTGACCAGAGGATCATGGGTTCATTTCTGAGCTCTCTGTCCTGTTCCATGGATCTAGGTCTCTGTTTTACTATAGCCTCGCAGTACGTCTTGAAATCTGGGATTGTGATACCTCCAGCTTTGTTCTTCTGTCTCAGGGCTGCCCTGGCTGTCTGAGGTCTTTTTTGGTTTCATGGAATTTGGGGATTATTTATTCTGGTTTGGCGGAAAATGCTAGTGCTGTTTTGATAGGGATTGCACTGAATCTGTAGATTGCTTTGAGCAGTATGGACATTCCAGTGATATCCATTCTTCCAGTCCATGGGCATGGTATATTTTTCCATTTGTTTATGTCATCTTCCAATTTCTTTCATCAGTGACTTCTAGTTCTCAGAGGATAGGTCTTTTACCTCCTTGGTTAAATTTATTCCTAGGTGTTATTTTCTTTTTGGTGCACTTGTAAGTGGAATTGTTTTCTTAATATCTTTCTGCTTCCTCATCACCATATAAAAATTCAACAGATTATTGTATATTAATATTGTATCCTGCAACTTTACTGAGTTCATGTATTCTGATACATTCTTCCTGTTTTTTTAAAGGTTTTTTTTTTAAGATTTTATTTATTAATTCAACAGAGATAGAGACAGCCAGCGAGAGAGGGAACCACAAGCAGGGGGAGTGGGAGAGGAAGAAGCAGGCTCATAGCAGAAGAGCCCGATGTGGGGCTCGATCCCATAATGCCGAGATCACGCCCTGAGCCGAAGGCAGAAGCTTAACCGTTGTGCCACCCAGGCGCCCCTAAAGGGGTTTTTTTGATGGGAACTTTTGGGTTTGGTATGTATAGTATCATGTCAACTGCGATAGTGACAGTTTTACTTCTTCCTTACCACTTTGGATGCCTTTCTTTCTCTTGTCTGATTGCTGTGGCTATGATGTCCAGTATTGTGAATAAAAGTGGTGAGAGTGGACATGCTTGCTGTCTTCCTTTTAGTTTTTCACCTGTTGCGTATGTGGTTTGCTGTGAGTTATTCATACAGGGCCTTTATTATGTTCATTTCTGTTTCCCCTCAACCCACTTTGGTGAGAGTTTGTATCATGAATGGATGTAGTATTTTGTCAGAAGCTTTCTCTGCATCTATTGAGATGATCATATGGTTTTTATCCTTCTTAGTGTGATACATCACATTGATTTGTGGATATTGAACCACCCTTGTATCCCAAGAATAAATACCACTTGACCATGATGAATGATCCTTTTCATGTATTGTTGAATTTGTTTTGCTCATGTTTGGGGAATTTTGCATGTGTTCATCAAAGATATTGGCCTATGGTTTATTTTTGTTTTTGGTCTTGGTATCAGGCTAATGTTGGTGTGGTAGAATGAATTTCAAACTTTTCCTTCCTCTTCTGTTTCTGGGAATAGCTTGAGAAGAATAGGTATTTACTCTTCTGTAAATGTTGTGGTATAGGTTTAGATCACAAGGCTTGCTTCCTTTTTATATTAGTCTCCAAATATTTTTATGCCACTGCTTGCTTTTCAGCTTTTCTTTAAAAAAAAAAAAAAGAATGTTGACATATGCCCCCATTGGTCTCTTCAGCTCCTATTTGCTTAGGTTTCTTTAGCTGTAGGCATTTGCCTTCATTTACCTCTTATCTCATAAGACCTTTTCAGAAGAGGGACTGTCCAGGTCTGTTGGTTTACCCTAAAGCACAGTTTTAAAGGGATATTCAGAGATCAGTTATCGTAACATTACTGTAGCAGTTCCTCTTTTTTTATGACTTCTTTCACAAACCCCTTACATAGTACATCCAATGTGATGAGCACTTCTAAATGCACTTTCCAGTTATCAGTGTTCTGCTCCCAGCAGCCCCATGAGGTAGACATTATCATTGTGATCCTTATATACAAAGGAAACTGAGGAACACAGAGACTGAATAAATCACTTAATGGAATATGGTGGGAGAGTTGGGACTTGTGCCTATAGAGTGGACTTGCTTGGCCACAACACCAGTGTTATCTACCTTTTATCTGTTTGTCCCTAGAATCCCAGTCACTGGATGAGGTTCTGATCTCTCATCCGTCTACAGGCCTTGATTGGCAAACCGTCCTCCACCCCATCCCATTCAGGGTATTTAACATGATATCCTCAGTTATATTGACTGCAGTTTCCTTGTCTGAATTTTTACCACACATCAGTTTGCCATTCAGAAATTAATGTGGTGCCTATCAGCACTAGCCTGAGTACATCCTCTTTTACTTATTTTTTCCCAGTGGAGCAGGATGGAAGGCAGATGTATACATCAAAGCGGTATTTCATTTTTACCCTAGCACTGATGGTGCTCACCTACAGAATGCAAACTTTATCTCATTCCTATCATTGAAGCTAACAGTTTTTCATGTTGTGGTACAGTTTCATAACTTATTAGAGTTCTCCCTAACTCTTCTGTCATGCCCCTTCATGTTCCAGACATCACATGATGGCTGTAAAAGCATTAACAAGATTTGATATGAGGATATTCAGCTTTTGAATTATACTAAACACATATTCAGTATTAGACCTCAGATTGTAGATTTGAGAGAGTAAATATATAATTTTAGACCATATCTGATAATTTTGACCATATTTAACTCATAATCTTTGCAGCAAACGGTTTAGGAAGCCACACCACAATCTAACTTATCGGCCAAGAGATTTGACTTTGTCAGTGACTGCGACTGCCATCTTCCCTAATTTTTTTTTTACACTTCTTCCAAATCAGGATCAAGGAAACTCAAATACTCTTCTCAAACCATTTCCATTGGATACCCCATTTCGAGTAATTCTGCCTTCAGTTTCTCCATGACTACAACCCCAATCAGGTTATACCTGGAGCTCCCATTTGTCACCAAAGTGCTTTTGTGTGCTTATGTCTGAGTTTCTGACAAATTTAAGTGATAGTGGCTGACTCCCTTTCTGTATCTATCCCTGAATAAGTAGCCTCTGCTTGTCATTTGTGTAGTTTATTTCCACACCCTCAAGAGAAATCAATCTCCTCTTGTTCTAGTTGCCAGAAACATGATTGGAAAATGAGGGACTAATACACCAGTGTTGTCCATAAAGTTTTGTTACAGTGTTGATATTACAACATCTAGATAATTGGAGGGTTTTAGATTTGTGTGTAAGTGGTCTTAGAAATGTGTTTTATCATTCTTATTTTTCCTGCTGCTGCTTGTAATTTGATGTATTTGCCTTCTGAGTAGGATTTTTAAAAATCAGGGAAACTAAGGATATTAAGGAGAGTTTTATTTTAAAGATAGGACATACAATTTTACATTTTTCCAAGTCTATAAAAACTCTCAGTAAAAATTTCTTCATGTCTGTCATACCAGCAGACAATTTATTTATAGTTTGGAAAAGAAAAAGTTCACTTTCTGCTAAACTGAGGCAGAGGTGGTGGGACCTTAATATCTTGGCCTCTCTCCAGCTTCTTTTCACAATCCACGAGGTAGTTGACTCCATCGATGACTATCTGAACAAGCTCAACCTTTGATAGTGAAAAAGATGAATGATTAATTTACATAGAAGACACGTGCAAGGCATTAATAAGAACAATACTGGGAGAAGTAAGAAATTGCCATGTTAGTGGATTTTATAACAATTTCTTCTTTCTTAATATTTCCCTAAAGTGTTATGGAGGGGAGGGTTGCTCTCAGCCCTCCCCCCCTTTTTTAGATTGAGTTATTTTTTGAGAACTTTTCAAATATATGAAAACCATTAGTGTACATATCAGACATCCCCCCCGCCCCCACCCATCAGTCTCTGCTATAAGTTTATCTAACAGTAAAATTACAGGGGTGCCTAGGTGGCTCAGTTGGTTGAGTGTCTGCCTTTGGCTCAAGTCATGATCTCAGGGTCCTGGAGTCTAGTTCTGCATTGGGCTCCCTGCTTGGTGGGGATTCTGCTTGTCTCTCTCCCTCTGCCCCTCCCCCTCCTTGTGTGCTCTAATCTTAAAAAAAAAAAATTACAGTGACACTTTTGTTCATGGATCTCTCTTAAGACCTGCCACTAAGCTATCTGAACACTATAGCTTAGATAGTATCTGAACTATCATTTACACAGTGGCTAGCTTTCTTTCTGAAAAATTGTTTAGAACCAAATGTTTGGGGGGCAATTAAATCATGTTTTCACTGTACCAGGCAAGTTTGCTACTTAAAGGAAACTCTGAATTATATTAAGATGAACCTTTAAAAATTCCTGCCTTTAAAAAAAGTTTAGAACTTTGATTTACAAGTACTGGTTTTTATTAGAGCACATCTGCCTATGAATTTTTTTCTTGAGATCCTCTTCCTAATAAATTGCACTGCTTCTAAAGAGATGCAAATTAGGCTAGTAAGCAATTACTTATTATCAAACATTTTGTGGTCTGGAATTAAGAATGAACAGCAAGGATGGAAGGGATCTTGTTACAGCTGAACATACCTTAGGCATGATTGGATCTAGTCCCCTCCCCACTTTTCATGTATAAGGAAACTGAGGCCCCAAGAGAGGGTTAGGTCAGAAAGCTAGTTATCACTAATCAAAGAAACACATAGTTTTTACTTATCCAGTTTGACCTATTGTAGTGTTCATAATGGTGTGGTGAGATGGTTCTCTCATTCACTGCCAAAGGGACTCTTATCTTGATATAGATCTTCTGGTAAGAACCTTGGTCATAAGTAAGGTCCCCTCTTCTTTAACCCAGGAATTCTCTTCCTAAAAATATATCCTAACTAAATAATCAGAGTTGTGATTGGAGTTATGTGTAGAGATGGTTACAGAATTAGGTATAGATATGGTCAAGTAAAATATCAACAAATCAGATATTAAATAGATAACGGAGTATCTTTACTATGCTGTCATTAAGAATACTTAATATTGTAAGAATAAGCTCATGATAGAATACATTGGAAAAATGATATTTTGTTTAAAAAAGAGGTGTTTAAATAATCGTAAAAATGTAAGGCACGCCTTCTGCTTGGAGAGCCCCAGGGCAGTCCCAGCACCCCCCTCCCCGCCACAGCTGTAACCATCCTGTCACCAGGTACACACAGTCTACACATGGGACAACCATATCTAAGACCATTCTTTCAAGTTTAGGAGAAGTAGATGTTCTGCCCAATTCATAGAAATAAAGACAAAGTCAACAAAATCAGAAGACAGAAGAATATGCTCCAAACAAAAGAGTAAGATAAAACCTCAGAAAAAGAACTGAACTAAACCCTTTTATTCAACATAGTACTGGATGTCCTAGCCACAGCAATCAGACGAGGGGGGAAAAAAAAGCATCCAACTTGGTAAGGAAGAAGTAAAACTGTCACTATTGCAGATGACATGATACACTAAAAACTCCATCATGAAACTACTAGAATACATGAACTCAGTAAAGTTGCAGGATACAATATTAATATACAATAATCTGTTGAATTTTTATATAGTGATGAGGAAGCAGAGAGATATTAAGAAAACAATTCCACTTACAAGTGCACCAAAAAGAAAATAACACCTAGGAATAAATTTAACCAAGGAGGTAAAAGACCTCCTCTGAGAACTAGAAGTCACTGATGAAAGAAATTGGAAGATGACATAAACAAATGGAAAAATATACCATGCCCATGGACTGGAAGAATGGATATCACTGGAATGTCCATACTGCTCAAAGCAATCTACAGATTCAGTGCAATCCCTATCAAAACAGCACTAGCATTTTCCGCCAAACCAGAATAAATAATCCCCAAATTCCATGAAACCAAAAAAGACCTCAGACAGCCAGGGCAGCCCTGAGACAGAAGAACAAAGCTGGAGGTATCACAATCCCAGATTTCAAGACGTACTGCGAGGCTATAGTAAAACAGAGACCTAGAGATCCATGGAACAGGACAGAGAGCTCAGAAATGAACCCATGATCCTCTGGTCAGTTAATCGACAGCAAAGGGGGCAAGAGTATACAATGGAGGAAAGACCATCTTTTCAGTAAATGGTGCAGGGAAAACTGGACCACTTTCTTAAACCCACACAAAAATGAACTCAAGACGGATTAAAGAGCTACATGTGAGGCATGGAACCAAAAAACTCCTCCGAGAAAACTTAGGCAGTAAACCCTTGAACACCAGCCTCAGCAACATACTTATGGATAGCTCTCCTCAGGCAAACAAAAGCAGTAACACACCATTCGGACTATGCCGAAATAATGAAATAACACATTATCTGATTATAACATGGGCAAAGCTCTTAAATAGACCTTTTCTTCAACAGGACAGACCAGACACGTGAGAAGATGCTCCCCATCACTATCAGCAGGGAAATGCAAACCAAACCACAAGATCACACCGTGCACCTGTCAGAATGGTCAATATCACAAGGACACGATATGACAGATGTTGGTGAGGATTCAGAGGAAAAGGAGCCTTCATCTGCTGCTGGTGGCAACGTAAACCAGTGTACCCACTGTAGAAAATAGTAGGGAGGTTCCTCATAAAATTAAAAATAGAACTACCGTATGATCCAGTAATTTTATTACTGGTATTTACTCAAAACAAACATAATTTGAAGTTACATAGTATCCACCCCTATGTTTTTTGCAGCATTATTTATAATAGCCAAGATGAAGTGTCCATCAATAGATGAATGGATAAAGATGTGACATATGTATATATATATACACACACATATATATACAATGGAATATTAGCCATAAACAAGATTGAGATCTTGCCATTTGTGACAACATAGACCCAGAGGGCATTTTAAGTGAAATAAGTCTAATAAACAAAAAACAGAAACCAGACCATAAATACAGAGAAAAAACTAGTGGATGCCAGATGCAAAAATGGGTGGAGGGCAATGGGAGGTCCAGGCTTCCAGTTATGGAGTGAGTGGCAGGGATGAAAGGGAATATGGTCAGTGTTATTGTAATAGCACTTTATGGTGACAGATTGGATCTCCATTTGTGGTGGGGATGGCATAGCACATGAAGTTGTCAAATCAGCATCACCCAGAGCAAAGCTTATGACTGACCACATACATTAAAGAGAATCACTGTTTTCCTGAATAACAGAGCTGTGAACTCATGAATAAATTTGTTCATGTGAATAAAACCAAACAAAATGTAAGTTTTATATAATAAAACATTTAAAAAACGGAAGGCAATACAGAACAATATTTACAATGGTTTTCTTAGGGTTAATAAGCATTATTCTTAAATACTTTTTGGCATTTTTCTAAGCTTTTATAATGGTCACCTATTAGGCTTTTAAAAAATTTTTTTAAATGATGACTGCCTTGTTTTCCAGTAATAAAAATCTAGTTAACAGAAGCAGACAGGCCTAGGTTCCAGATCTTCTTTATTCACTACACAACATATTACTCAGTGAATTTCAGAAGTTGTATTTAGAGCTGCTTCTTCCTCAAGTACTTTACCAGAGGTGGAAGCACACAAGCTGATTTGCGTGTTTCCTCCTTCCCTTTTCTCAGTTTATTGGTAGGGACACACCAACTGGCAGTGAAATATTTGAAAGCTAATAAGGAAGAAGAAAGAGCATCAATAATGCAAAGATTTAATAACCAACCACTGAGTTATTAAGATTTGTATATTATAAGAGGAAGAGGCTTTTAAATTAATAATGGGCCTAATACATTCAATGGGACTGTATCCAGATAAATTGGTATGCCTTACTGAGATCAGTACTTAGGATTCAGCTGCATGTTCCTTAAGTGGGCTCTCTGTGCTCCGTCTCGTGCATCACCTCCAAGCCTACCTATAGTTTATGAATGCTGTTCCTCCTATGTGTTCACAGAATCCTAAAGATTATTTCATGAGCACAATCTTTTATATACCTAGTGCATATGCCAGTATTACATGCCAGCTTTAGCTCAAATAAAATTTTATAAACTATCAAGTATCTAAAAATGCTAAAAATGAAGCATGTGACTTTCACCAAAGGAAATTCAGAATCAAGAGAAAATTCTATTTTACCACCGTCAGAGAGCACACACATTCTCTGACATCACGGTCATAAAATATTCCTGTCCTTTGGCATAAGAGAGCTCCCGTTGCTGAAAGATTGCTGGACTACCTCTCACGGGTGAGGTGCTGACAATAGTCCCACCGTGAACTCCTCTACCTGCCTGTAGATTCTCAGCTTACCTTGTGCTTGCTTTTATGCGGTCATTTCCCATGGAGGATTAGTACTACAGAATGAAACACCAACCGGACTCAGGACTCCGTGGGGAAAGAGGAGGTCTCGACTTTTGTGAATAAGGCAAGACTGTTCAGGCTACTTCTCTATTCCCTTTTTCTCTTAGGCTAATATCATTAGCTCATGTTTGGGAAGTGAGAGATGTTACCTCTGATCGACCGATTCGATCGATGTTGGAAATATCGTACACGTCCGCCACTGCTGCCGTGTCCACACCGCCTGTGCCACGCTTCTGCAGCCTCAGGTTCTCCAGGATCTTAGTGAATCGTGGATCCTGGGACAAGGGACAGTACGGAGTGTCGTAAGAAGCAAAACTGATTCACCATATTGGCACATGGACTTAGTAAGATGCATTATGAGAGATAGTAACCGTTTTAATATTTATTAAGCATATACTTACTGTGTACCAGGGCACTATGCTAGAACTTTGAAACCTTACAACAACCCCATGAAGTAGGTGCTGCTTTCATTCTTATTTCACAGATGAGGAAATGGGGGTTCAGAGGAATTAACTGGTGAGGGTCACACAGCTAGAAGGTAGCAGAGCTGTTATTAACTTGTTTCATTTTTGGCATTTGGATGCCAGCTTTAGTGAGTTGATAATGCATCTGTATAATAGTTTCACTGATATAATTAAAATCATGAAGTTAAATTACATCAAATAATTTTCTTAACATTGGAATAATTTTCATTCTGTTTTTGGTAGGAAGCACATTTTCTAAAATGGTTTTCACGTATTTGATTTGCTTGTGCTGTGGCAGAAAGTACTGAATGCCTACCAGAATTCGTTTTCCTCCTCATTCACAGATGGAGCTGAGAACGTGGCCACTGGCTAAGTTCTTGCAAATGGAATGAACATAAAGTGATATGTGCAATTCCAGGCCTAGACTTTAAATCTTTAAATGGTCACACCTGCATCCTCTCTCCCCTTCCCAGCAGCTGCAACATGGGGCCTGGCCATGACTATGGAGAGGGGACAATGCCCTAAGACAGGGGTCCTTCTGGTGCGGTTCCCTGACCAGCAGCACCAAGTCACCTGGGAATTTGTTAAAAATGCAGATTCTGCAGGTGGGCCAAGCAATCTGTTTTGACAAGCCCCCAGGTAGTTTTGATGCAGGCTCAAGTGGAAGAACTCTCTACACTGAGAGAGACAGAGATGGAAGGCGCTCCATGGAGGACAGAGCAGCCCGCCTGCCCATCCTGACTTGTAGTGAGAAGTAGAATTTAAACTTCTTGTTCTTGAAGCCACACCTCTTTCTTACAGCCCTTAACCTCTTATCCTAACGGATACAAATGTCTTTTGCGGCATAACCCTTTCTCATTCTTTCCTATTACAGGTGTAGAAAGTAAGGAAGGGTTATGGAATGGTGACGATTTCTCCCTCCACAAAGAAGTAACATCTGAGCTTTTCCTGGTGGAACCCAACAGGGCTGTTGGCTACGTAACATTACCTTGCTGAGCTTCGGGATCCTAACGTGGACACCAGCCCGTAATCCTGTGCCAAGGTTCGAAGGGCAGGTCAGAATATATCCTAGTCGCTCATTCCACATGAACTCCCAGCCTCGCGCTTGGATTAAGCGTTCCACCTACAATAGTGAACAAACGGAGGTCTTAACTATCCATTTACTCAGTACATCCGCAACACCAGGGAGAGATGTGTACTGTATGTCTGCCGTGAATGAAAGGCCAATTTGTATTTCCTTAATGGAAAAGGATACTACTATCTAAATATTAAAACTGTCCAATTGGGGCGCCTGGGTAGCGCAGTCGTTAAGCGTCTGCCTTCGGCTCAGGGCGTGATCCCAGAGTTCTGGGATCGAGCCCCACATCAGGCTCCTCTGCTGGGAGCCTGCTTCTTCCTCTCCCACTCCCCCTGCTTGTGTTCCTCTCTCTCTGGCTGTCTCTCTATCACATAAATAAATAAAATATTTAAAAAAAAATAAAACGGTCCAATTAAACTAGAGGAAACATGTAAAGCACTGAATGCAGTACCTAGCACATACTAAATAAACATTCAGTGACTGTGAGTTGCTGTTATTTTTTATGGGAGAATATAGGAATTCTCAGCAGGTGAGGCTGTGGCCAAGTTANATCACATAAATAAATAAAATATTTAAAAAAAAATAAAACGGTCCAATTAAACTAGAGGAAACATGTAAAGCACTGAATGCAGTACCTAGCACATACTAAATAAACATTCAATGACTTGTGAGTTGCTGTTATTTTTTATGGGAGAATATAGGAATTCTCAGCAGGTGAGGCTGTGGCCAAGTTACTTATGAACATAGTTATATCCTATACTATCTCTATGCTTA
The DNA here is from genome assembly GCF_002007445.2 of Ailuropoda melanoleuca. Taxonomy (NCBI): domain Eukaryota; kingdom Metazoa; phylum Chordata; class Mammalia; order Carnivora; family Ursidae; genus Ailuropoda; species Ailuropoda melanoleuca. Next base: position 55,814,045 of record NC_048220.1, on the reverse strand, counting down.
GAATTGCCAAGAGTATTTGAATAATGATCCACAGACTTTCCAAAACCATTCTGGACTGGGGAGGGAAGCATAGGAACTCACTAATGATAATAAAAAAAATTCCTTTAAAAAGTCACCTATTTTTTGAAGCACTGCTCTGGTAGTCCCACCCTCAAAGAGTGCCATGATCCCTAGAAAAAATTAGCCCCATCTTGGAAGTCACTATAGTGTCTTTTGTCAAGAATGAAGAAGCGATTTCATTTTAATGAATATTCATAAATCTCTGGTAACATCTTACTTCTTTTAGTCCACGACAGAATCGCTCAAATACTCTTTTCATATTGCCTCCTTTTTCCATAGAGATTACCCTGGTGTGGTCTTCCTCATTAATCCAGATGAGAAATGTCTTGTCATAATTATGCCTAATGGAAGGACAAATATGGTGTTGGGTGTTAAATACGTTTGTTTCAACACATGGAAATTCCCTTTACCTCTGAGCTTGATTGCTTCATCTCACCTTCCTCATTTCCTAGAAAGCCCTAATTTTTTCAACATCGTGCCTGAACAAGTACTACAAAATAACGTCACCTTGACAGAATGAAGAATAAGATCAACTCCAACCCTTAAAGATGTCATGTTTTTACCCAACAAGAATATCCTCTTCCCCATTCCTTGGACAAGGAGGACAAAAATACAACTATGGATAACATTTGGCGTTGACACTAACGAGTATTCTCCTGCAAAGCTCAACCAAAGTCTTGTGGCGCTTCAAGAAAGTTTTTTACCTGCAGCCCCAGACGTTTGGGGTGCAGAAGATGTCACATATGTTTGCTGCATAGACCCTGCCTATGCACACACACGGAGCAACTGCTCACGAACACACTTAGCGCAGCTCCTTTGCAGAGTGTCAAAATAACCTACCAAAGTACAGGAATCAAAGTGGACTGAGGACTTTGGCCAAGATAAAATACGTGCATATTCAATATCCATTCTTCCTTGTAGGGTTTTGCTTAAGTCCTCAGTATTTTTCATTTTCTGCTCTTTTGTTTTAATGTCATGAAACAGATTCTCTGTGAGGTCAAATAATATGAAGCTAATTTTTCTTAAAAATAATTTTTTTTCTCATGCATAATTCATGCAAACCAGCGAACATTCTTACACATCTTAGAAACATCACCATACTTTAGAATGACACACACGATTTCTACAGTGTCTCTCTCCTCCATCTAACTCAAGCGGGCATGCTGTCAGCTGCAGGTCACAGCATCGTCGGGTTAGGAGAAGCAGGTGATCGCAGGAGATCCTGTGTACACACTGCAAAGGTGAGCATGCTGTGTCCATACCAGATTCCCCGGGCATCTGGCCAGTCACGGGCCATCCCAGCACACGTTAGTAAAGGGGATACTGGTTTATCAAATAGAAAGTGGTCCTGCAGGCCGAAAGGGACAAAGCAGAAAGGAGAAAAGGAGGAAATCAGATACACCTACACGCGCCGGGTCTGTCAGGCAGTGGTTCTCAGCCTTGGCTGCCCACTGGAATAACCTGGGAGCTTTTTAAAAAATACAGATGCCCAGTTCCTGTCCCCCAGAGATTCTGTCCTAATTGTTATGGGGTGTGGCCTGGACAGTGGGATTTTTTTAAAAGCTCTTCAGGTGATTCTAGTGTACAGCTAAGGCTGAAACACAGTGGCTTAGCCCAGATGGAAATACGTAATCACTATGGATTACATTTAGCCCCCAGCATCAACACTGTGCAATGACAGAGCGGGCAGTGAGGGACACGATCCTGGAAAGTCTGCTATACACAGCCACTGTTCTCCACATAGCCAGCATTATTAGTTATTTACTTTCGCTAAAAAGTACTGGAGATGTAAAATAATGGTTTATAAATAAAAATATCTACCATTAATTCAGTGCTCATTATGTACCAAGCTCTATGTTATGTGCTTTTATTTTCTTGAATCCTCACAACACCATGAGGCAGTTTATAATCATTTTATAAGTGAGGAAAACAGATTCAGAGTGAGAAAAGAACCTACCCAGTATCACACAGCCAGGAAGTGACAGAGTCTAGAAGATACGGAGAGGGAAGTCCTTCTACAACTGAGTGGAAGGGGTGGGAGACATTAGCCAGAACAGACTTTGGGCCTTATGCCGAAACCACAAGGAGCTGCTTGAGGCAGAGGGGGGCTTTTTCTCTAACAGAGCAGGCAGATTGGCCCGATGGCTGCAGAGACCAGGAGACTGAGGCCCCTAGAGACCACAAAGCTAGCTCTAGTTTGGCAGTGGGGCATATTTTGTGGCATTGCGTCTTCTGAAATGACAGATAATTTGTTTCTGCTTTTCTTTGGTGTTAAAAGTTACTTTGGAAATTGCTATCCCCTTTTAGCTGTGCCACACGGAAAATAAGTAAAAGAACTTGAGTTTTGTCTCCTCTAGTGCTAGAGGAGAGCTGTAGAAGACTCACGGAGGCAGCGGAAATCCCTGCGCTGGCTCCAACGGGAGTCAGGGCAGGCCTTCCACCCCAGTAACTTCCTTTCCAGATTTCCCTAGCTTCCAGGACCTTTGCTGGGTGTGGTCATGGAGATCATCCTCCACAAGCAAACAGGCCTTCCATTTAACCTCCCCCATGGATCCCCAGCCCCCCAGCTTCCGCTGCAGATTTTAACCACAGACCATTTCTGTGGCTTGACCTAAAGTGTTAAGGCCTCATTTTCCTTCCTTATACTGAACAGGATGAAGTCCCAGCAAGCTCCCCAGGAGACCTCACGGTGCCCATTAGGGCTCTGGGCACAGCCCCACCACCCCAGGCAAGGCCAGATGATTCAAGGCCACTCACATCTATGAGCCGTTGCTGGTCCTGCTCAGTCATCTCAGACAGCCTGTAGTAGCGGCCTTCCAGGTCCCCTTTGAGGCCCTCCAGGGCCATGATGGCCACGTTCTCCACCTCCCTTCGCTCAGCCCGGCTGCAGGCAGGCGGCAGGCTCAGCCCACGGATGCTGCGGCCTGTGCGCACCCGAGAGGACAGCACGTAGCGCTCATCAAACTGCCCCTGGGTGATCTGCCAAAGCGGAGAGAGCATGGGGTTACCACCACCAGCTGCGGACTGCAGTCTTGCCATAACCACCGTGTTCCCACCCACTGGCCTGCAGTACCCCTGCAGGAGGCACTCAGACCCTTTGCACAACATGCTGGACACATTTGGGATTAGGGGGGCAGGGGTCCTGTGGATAAGGGGCCGAGCAACTGTATGGAGTGCCATCCGGAATCCTTTACCCCAGTAGGTGTGGGATAAAAAGAAGGAACTGCTTTAGGAAAGGCTTACAGTTCTCACTGGCCACCACCACCTACTGGTCCTTATTAAAGAAAACAAAGACTTTGAGATCTGACCTTCTCCTTGCCCCTCCAGGGAGTATGCTGTGCCAGGGCCATCACAGAGCTTGCAGAGGGCATCTGACCTAGGGTGAGTCGCCCTCCTCTCTGTGCTCCTCCTTTAGGCTCTGGAGAGCCAGCTTCATGGGAAAGCAGAGGGGCCTGCAACCTACCTTGGATGCGTCCAGATCCGTGGGGTGCTTCATCACCCTGGGGTCATAGCCATTGTGCCTTAGTTTGATGACAGGATCAAAAAGGTCGGCAAACACCTGAAGGAGGGAAGATGGACCTGTTTCCTCCTTAACTGGTTCATCTGTTAAAAGGTCATTCCTTTCATTTGCCCCTTCTTATCTTAAGGGCCAAAGCTGACGCCCTCCTCTAATTCTCAGTGCTACCAAGCAGGAAATGGGGGTGAGTAGATTGATGGTTAACAAATAACAACAGGCCACCTCCCTAGTGACTCTGCCCAGCTTACTGCCATGAGACTGAGCAAGAAAATCTTGTGTTTAAGGATTTGATGGTTTTCCCCAAGAGTTCTTTAGAAGGTACCAGAGCAAAAGCTGCTGCAGGTGGTTTTGTGGTCAGAAGAGACTATCAGGTTCTAGACTTTAAACATAATAAATTCATGGAAAACCAGATGCACTACAAGAAAAGTACGCAGCGGCATCAGGGCAAAGCCAGGACCTCTCACCATGTAAGGTCGTTCCCCAGCCCAAACTATCCTGTGCAAAATCTATTTTTTTAAAACAAAAACTTCAGGCATGTCCTTTAGGCAAAATAATGTTAAGAGAAGTCACAACAGAGTAGCTGCTGCCTTTGGGAGCTGTGGGAAGTGGGTGGGCCAGGGGTGGGGAGTACACTGGATCCAGGGAGCCCGGAGTAGCGCACTGCTGTATGTGAGTGAACTACCAGCCCTGTTAATTCGGGAGGAGCCTCCCTCCTCTTGACGGCTCTTCTCCCAGGGAACTGCCTTCAGCTCGCTGCAGTTTGCCATGGCGTAGGGGTTGCTCTGTGAGGAGGGCTGCACAGTGACTGAGCTGTCCTAGCAGCAGACCACTCTGTGCTGCTGCCCCAGGGATGAAGACATGGGGATCACGGGATTCCTCTGAGAGACTTGGTGAACTCAGTCATCTAGGCTACAGTGGCTGTGTAATCAGTAATTCCCAAGCTAAAGACACAGACCATCCTCCTTCCTCGGTAAAGTCTAGCCACAAACACACCATCTCCTAATGTCTTATTGGTGAATACCTATCGCCAATAAATAAGATTTTATTTTTTTCTGTCCCAATTCATCCCCTTGACAGTCTCAGGGAGCTCTGTTATGTAACTCATTCCACCATGAGGTGGAATGCAGCAGCAAAGGAAGCTTTGTCCCTGGGAAGCTGTAGGCCTCCTTGTTCAAGAAAGCATCCCAGATGTTCTGCTAAAGCTGGCTTCCCCTTGTGAATGCTGGCCCCATAGAGAAGAAAAGGACTCTGGCACCCAGAGCATCCCCCCCTCCCCACCCTGGAATCAGCAGCCACGTTTTACCTCATAGGACTCCTCATCACCAGCCACCATGCCCACAGTCTTTATGAAGGGGTGGCCAGGGTTGTCCACTCCAGTCTGGATACACTGGTCCAGGGTGTAGCCATTGGGCGTCGCCTTGTTGCGCAGCTTGGCGTAGATGGCCGGGGTGAGGCACTCGGCCATGCAGTTGTTGTGCTTTCGCAGATCAGGGTAGTCTGCACTGCACGTGGAGGAAAGAGGCTTTCAGTGAGCAGTGCCTGAGGGAAGCAGCCTATGAAAGGGCTTTGTTTCTGGCCATCCTTCCACCAGGCTCTCTTTAGCCAGTGGGCAGGGGGACCTGTGGCTAGGAGTCATGACTTAAGTAAGCCAGATTTAAAAAAGAAAAAAACAAAACAAAACAACCAGTCCCCTGAACAGCCCAAGGACCTGGCCTTGCGTAAGGATTCCATGATGCTGGCTGCAGGAGCCCACAGAACATGGCTTATTGGAAAGAGGAGACAGGGTGAAAATTACAAAATGAATGGAAATCCCATGCAGATTTTTTTTTAACCCAGAAGTGCTGGTAAAATGCAACCACCACATTTTGGTCCCTTAGGTCTGTGGTGGAGAGACTAGGAACCTGCAGGTAAAGCTACATAGTAATTCAGTTATTTATCTGTCCTCTATCAATGGTGCAAGTTCCAGGAGCACAGACTCTGTCTGCTTTGCTGACAACAGTGGCTGGCTATTGAAACGGGCGCCAGTAAATATCTGTGGAACAGCACATAGAAGGAAATAGTGAGCTGCTGACACTGGGATGTGTACTGGCTGAAGAACAGGGGATTCAGGACGACCACGGGCTCAAACACAGGTAATCTCCCTTCAGGAATTCCTGAGGTACATGGTAGGTGTTGGTATTTCCCTCAGAGATCTTGATTCCCACAAGAGCCAATGAATATCTTGGAGAAAAACCGCAAGTCTTCCTCATCTGTCTCCTCCACACCTGCCTCTACGGAATCTCATAAAGTCAGCACTGCGTGCCCGCTCTAGGCAGCGTGTGCGAGGAGCCAAGGGCTGAGAAATCGGGTCCGTTCATGCCACTTCCCCACTTTCCATCTGCAATGGCCTTTAAAGCTGATTCTTAAAATCAGTCCTACAACATCGTCCTCCAGAAAGTGGGCCAGCACTGAGTGAAGCATGCGTCTGGCATCAGGGTCCTTGGGTTTGCGTTTGGCTGCACAAGGCCTGTGAACTTGGGCACTGCTTTGTTTTTCAAAGTCTCCGTTTTGTCACAAAGGGATGCGAAGGTGAATCGACTAGATACTCCACATGTAGCACCTAACACGCATCAGAGTGCTCAACCGGGGCTCGGTAGTACCACTACTACTCAGCCAGACCCCAAGCTCTGGGCAGAACAATGACGCTGCACTGCCTCGGATTCCCCACAGGTCCCTGTGCTTCGTGGGTGTCAATGGTGATTGTCAGTTTGACTTAGTCGTTCTCAAAAGCAAAAGGGAGGGCCCTAGCTGACAGTTTCCGGCAGGGGAAAGCATTTTTCTGGCTGACACTTGGAGTTCTCACCTTGGCGGGAACAGCCGATGATGCTCCCGGGCCTCGGCGCACACGTTCTGCCGGTTCAGCAGGTACCCAGTGGTTAGGGCACTGGTGCCCACGGTAGCAAGTAACAGAGAAGCATTGCGGCCAGTGAGCAACTTAGAGAAGGCACTGGCCATCCTTCCTCTTGGATGAGTGTCTGAAAGCAGAGAAACTGGATTAGACGAGCTCCTGGGGAGGACGTGAGCTGCGGCACAGCGGCCACGGGGCAAGAGACAGAACTGCAGGAGCCACAGCCTCTCTCTCTGCCTTCCTTCCTCACCCGTGCCCCTGCACACTGCTTGGGGAAATCTCAGTAGTTCTGGACACTGTGAATGTCCAACTGCCTAAAGCCCACTGCCATTTTCTCCAGTTAAGAATACAGGAAACATAAACACAGAGGATTTCCACTGCTGGCTCTGTGGCAAACCAGGTGCTCCTTTGGACCCCTCACTGCACAGTGAGGAGAGCCTGAACAGGGCAGCTTCCTGGGCTTGGAAGAAGCAGAGAAGTCTCTGAGTCCTACCCTCCTACACCACTCACCACAAATGAGCCAGAGGTAGAGCTCAGGGTAACAAGCGAAGAGGTTTGGGTTCTCTTGAGGACAGATGTCCATCTGAACACTAAGGTCAGGATACCAGCAGTGAGGTGGGGAGTCCCGTCTGTGACTCCCCTAGTGAGCTAGGCCTCCTGAGAGGTAAAGTGGTCCAAGGTCAGCAGACCCCCAACCCCTGGCTCCCAGCAGAAGCAGAATCAAATCCTCTCTAAGGACAGTATACTCAGTTTAGTCTCTGGTTTCCTACAGATGGAGATCAAGCAACAAGCTCCCAAAGATCAGCAAGCACACAGGAGGAATGGAGAGTCAAAGCGTCAAACCAGCTTTTAAAAATGAGAATGAAAATAAAGAGTAGATCATTAACAAAGGAACCACTAAAATATATACTTTAGGAAGAAACAGACATTAGAAGGACAGCCTGAGGTGCAGATAAAATATGGAAAAGTACTTGTTTAGATGTATACAGTATCAACAAAGAATGAAGATCAGGATAAGGACCTGCCCAGATAGATCCCCTGCTGTGTCTGCTGAGAGATCCAAAAGATCCAGAGATCCAAGGCCCAGTTAATCCACAGCATCACCCAGCAGGGAGCTATTTATTTTATTTTATTTATTTTATTTTATCTATTTATTTTTTAACTTAACCAAGGCCTCTTGTTTAATTGTAGACACACAAGAGAGATCAATAAATGAATGAGCAAATAATTACATAATTAAGCAAGTCACTTAACCCCACCACCCTGTATCCATAATATAACAAGCTTTTGTTTTTTTTTTTAAGATTTTATTTATTTATTTGACAGAGAGAGACAACCAGCGAGAAAGGGAACACAAGCAGGGGGAGCGGGAGAGGAAGAAGCAGGCTCCCAGCGGAGGAGCCCGATGTGGGGCTCGATCCAGAACACCAGGATCACACTCTGAGCCGAAAGCAGATGCTTAATGACTGAGCCACCTAGGTGCCCCTATAATAAGCTTTTATATAATAGTGTGCGTTGAAATTTAAGATGCCATTGAAGATAGTATGTACTGCAGACATTGGCCATCTTTGTCTGGTATCCACCTCTCCTTTTTTATTTATTTATTTATTTACTTATTTATTTATTTATTTTTTAAAGATTTTATTTATTTATTCGACAGAGACAGCCAGCGAGAGAGGGAACACAAGCAGAGGGAGTGGGAGAGGAAGAAGCAGGCTCTCAGCAGAGGAGCCTGATGTGGGGCTCGATCCCATAACGCCGGGATCACGCCCTAGAGCCGAAGGCAGACGCTCAACCGCTGTGCCACCCAGGCGCCCCTCCTTTTTTATTTTTATTTTTTATGAAATTGAATTTTTTATTGAAGCTAATGCAATTCTACTCTATTTTATGCATTTTTTTGGACAAAATANAGCATCCTTTCCTGATTAAAACCCTTCAGAGTGTAGGAATAGAGGGTACATTTCTCAATCTCATAAAAGCCATCTATGAAAAGCCTACTGCAAGCATTATTCTCAATGGGGAAAAGCTGGAAGCCTTTCCCTTAAGATCAGGAACACGACAAGGATGCCCACTCTCGCCACTATTATTCAACATAGTACTAGAAGTCCTTGCAACAGCAATCAGAAGACAAAAAGGGATCAAAGGTATCCAAATCGGCAAAGAAGAAGTCAAACTGTCTCTCTTTGCAGATGACATGATACTCTATATGGAAAACCCAAAGGAATCCACTCCCAAACTATTAGAAGTTATAGAACAATTCAGTAAGGTGGCAGGATACAAAATCAATGCCCAGAAATCAGTTGCATTTCTATACACGAATAACGAGACTGAAGAAAGAGAAATTAGGGAATCCATCCCATTTACAATAACACCAAAAACCATGCGTTACCTTGGAATTAACTTAACCAGAGACGTAAAGGACCTATATGCTAGAAACTATAGATCACTTTTGAAAGATATTGAGGAAGACATAAAAAGATGGAAAAATATTCCATGCTCATGGATTGGAAGAATTAACATAGTTAAAATGTCCATACTACCCAGAGCAATCTACACTTTCAATGCTATCCCGATCAAAATACCGAGGACATTTTTCAAAGAACTGGAACAAATAGTCCTTAAATTTGTATGGAA
>NC_048220.1:55729035-55804005 GCF_002007445.2 Ailuropoda melanoleuca | reverse complement strand
TAGGGATGTACTGTATGGTGACTAACATAATAAAATTTATAAAAAATAATAAAATGGGTGTGATAATGACAGAAAAAAAAAAGCAGGGAGCTATTTAATGGGGGTTGTTGAGTGAGGAACAAAAGAACAGTTCATTCTAAGTACTCTCTCATGTTCATCTCTGCGATGCCCAAATACAGGAAGTGTGGGATTTTTTTCCCCTAATATTTAGAAGGTTCCAAGTACTATTTCAAGATCCTCCAAGCTTAGCACCAGCAAAGAGCCCACCGATGCATATGGCTGCCTGAAAACCTGGGCCACCCAGTGGAAGATAGACTTTTAATAAGGTGAGTATAGCATAGCTTTACACACAATTCTAAGAGCAGCCCTTTGAGGTCCACTCTCTTCCTTGATTGTATTTTGGGAACTGGGATCAGTCTATGAACTTTATGCTTCCAGAATCTCTACCTAGAAGTCTCTATGTAACATCTGTTTGAGCAATACTAGGGAGAAACTTGAATATCTCAACCAAAAGCACCAGATTCCTTGAAAAAATTTAGGATGTTATTTTTCTGCACTAGCCCAGGACATCAGATTATCAGAGAGCCTTTCTTCTGTGCTAATTCCCTAAGTCTTAAAGACAACAGAAATTAGTAGTCCTCAGACAAAATAAATGGGCCATTTCTTAAAGTTGTCCTAGGGACTTGGACTGGCCCAACGTGAATCTCATCACACGACTGGGGGCTGTTGTTGGTCTCCTTCTGAGAGTAAGCGAGGGCTCCTCAGAGAACTGCACCGGTACTTGCTGGCCCTTGCGGGTGGCAGGCAGCACTCGTGTACATCTTTCGGCTCTGTTTTAGCTGCGTCAACACCCTCCAGTCTCCTTCCTGAGCAGAAAGGTAATGCTGTCATCTGAGGTTTATCGTAGAACTCATCAAAGTAAAAGGAAGCTTTTTCTAAATTCTTTCCAGAAAATATAAGGGCCAAAAAGTAAGCCAGGACAGTTCAGACTAAGAAATCCATTTGTTCCTGAGCTTGACTCGGATGTCTTGATTTTTATTTTTCTTTCCTTAATTTGCTTGGGCACTGTTACGCATTCACATCAGAGTCCGAGAAGACCGATCTTAAGCAGAGTCAGTAGGAAGTGGAGGGAATGGTGTCATGTGCACCTCACTGACAACTGGTGGTCTTCAGAGATCTTCTTTCTGTGACAGTGTTGTGTAGCTGGGTGTCAGACTCCAAATATTCATGTTTGAAATGTCATAGCTATATTTGGTTTCTGGAAATAATATTAATTTACATGCAAGAGTTCCAACGTTGTACTCTTGTCTGAGCCACGACATAGGATTCCTGTCAGTAACCCTGCAGAGGCTTGGGCTGCAGCAAGCTAAGCAGTCCTGGAGCTGAAAATCGTCAGTGCTTCTGCTTGCATTCCTCCTAGAGAGTTGACACAGACTCAAAGCTTTGGTGACTTCCTTGACTCTATGTGGCTCTCTTTTCAGGACACACAGAAACATTGAATTTCACTGCTGAGATCCCAGTTGATAAACTTGAGAGTGAGACTGAGCTAAAGGTCTCATCAAACAGCCTAGGGACCTGAGGAGCACCTGCTCCCCAAAGACCCAGAGCCAGGCTTGCGATAAAACCGTTTCTCCTCGTGACTAGATGAAATCTCTGTTGTGCCTTAAAAGTTCGTCTTTGAAAAGCTGCACAGGCAGAACACTGCTTTGTCTTACAGACTCTGTTACCCGGGAGGCCCCAAATATTACATAAGCACTGTGTGCAGGTGAAGCCCCTGCTTCCAAGAGGCCGGATTCGTTATTTGCATAGGTGGTAAGATGGTGGGTAACCGGTGGCATAAATAAGTCAATCTGGAAAAAGGTATCTAAGAGATAACCCATGTCCTCCAAAGAGGTCAGTATTTGGCTTTGCCTAGTTTCCGAACATGGTGGTTCTGTAAGTCAGTCTATCTTGTGAAACCACCAGGACAAAAGTTTGAAGCATAAAGAAATCTGAGGCCTGGGGCGCCTGGGTGGCACAGCGGTTAAGCGTCTGCCTTCGGCTCAGGGCGTGATCCCGGCGTTGTGGGATCGAGCCCCACATCAGGCTCCTTGCTGTGAGCCTGCTTCTTCCTCTCCCACTCCCCCTGCTTGTGTTCCCTCTCTCGCTGGCTGTCTCTATCTCTGTCGAATAAATAAATAAAATCTTTAAATAAAAAAAAAAAAGAAATCTGAGGCCTCCTTGCAAAGCTTTTTAATTTTTTTGATTCTCTCCGTGCCCCAAGCATTGGCATAACATATTGTCCTGTGAGGAGATGGTGGAGAGAGGAGATGAGGGGCCGGAGTAGCTGCGGTGCTTCTCCAGGGACAAAGGCCTCACCCTTAGGAGGGGAGAGGGCTCCACTTTAAGGCTTTGGCTTCTGCTGTTCTTTTTGCCTGACTGCTTGCTTGAAATTAGGCATCATTCCCAGTTTCTCTGAATAATACCCTGTTTGTTTCCTTCTTGAAACTCATTCCCATCTCTCACTGTTCTATCTGCTTTGTTTACTGACCGTCTCCCCCAAATAAATGATAAGCCCCCAAAGGAAAGGATTTGGTCTCTTTGCTCACTGTTGTATCACCATTGCCTAGCACTGGCCTTGGCACTTGGTAGGCTCTCAGTAGTGTTATTTATTTATTTATTTTTTTTTAAAGATTTTATTTATTTATTTGACAGAGATAGAGACAGCCAGCGAGAGAGGGAACACAAGCAGGGGGAGTGGGAGAGGAAGAAGCAGGCTCATAGCCGAGGAGCCTGATGTGGGGCTCGATCCCATACCACTGGGATCACGCCCTGAGCCGAAGGCAGATGCTTAACCGCTGTGCCACCCAGGCGCCCCTCAGTAGTGTTATTTAATAAATGCATTCTGCGCTTCTTGCTGGGGTAGGAAGCCACGCTGCGGCTTGCCAGGGTCCACACGAGAATGCTGGTGTCAGCTGAGCGGGCGCAGTGGGGGATGTGAGGCCGGAGAACCGGGCCAGTCAGAGGACTGCGAGGACGGGCCCAGGAGCACAGGCAACGGAGAAATTTGGAAGCCAACTTCCCTCAGCCTTAGGATACCCAGTGGCCAGTGTTCCCTGGGAGTGGGATCCGGACTGACTTTGGGGGAAAGAGGCAAATGTCAACTAAAAAAAAACTCCTTGGGAATTTTATGAAAGCTCACACAGCACATGTACACACACATTCAGGGCTGTCATGGGGCCCAGAACACCCTGGACACAGTGCACCAGCCTGACTTTCAGGTTGAGAGCTCTAGAGCTCCATACTGAGCTCTCTGATATATCTATTATTATGTGTATTAATGTATATATATACACACACACACACACACCATCTAACACATTCTAATACAGATATACAAAATATATACTATATAAAATGTGTTTTAAAATATTAAAACAGAGGGAGACAAACCATAACAGACTCTTAATCATAGGAAACAAACTGAAGGTTGCTGGAGGAGAGGTGTGGAGGTCTGGGGTGACTGGGTGATGGGCATGAAGGGGGGCACGTGATGTAATGAGCACTGGGTGTTATGTGACTGATGAATCACTAAATTCTACCCCTGAAACAAATAACACACTATACGTTAACTAAATTGAATTTAAATTAAAAATTTTTAAATAAATAGAATCAGTTTACTTCTTGTGCTTTTGTGCTATTGCAATACACCATACACATTTGATTTGGTATAGTTATTACGGTTTGGCTAAGTATTGCTTCCTACCGCTCCTCCAGTCTGGACTTTACTGTCCGTCTTCCCCGTGACTGAGGCAGAGCCTGGTGCCTCAGTCCGCACGAAACTTCTCTGTGTCCCCCTAGCCTGAGCTGACTGCTTGCGCTCTGCGCTTCCACAGCACTCCTGGGCTGCTCATCCGTGTCCACGTGTGCTGCACAGGTGTTGGACACCTGTTGGTGAACTCAGCTGTCCTGTAGCTCCTGTCCTGTTAAGGGACTGCCCACTATGTTTGCACTGTCTTCCCAGCCGATGGCAAAAATCTTCAAGTACGGGAAGCTACCTACCTGTCAGATCCTTGCACATAGCAGCTGATCAATAAACAGTTCCTCTCTGACTTATTTCTGAGCCGTGCTTTGCCTGTTCTCCAGAAGAAGGAAATCTTACCAGCCTCCTGCTTAAATCCTTTCGGACAATGCCCGTAGGTCTAAGGGAGTGGACCCTTTTCCTTGGGCTATTCCTCCGGGCACCTTTACCCCTCTAGCCTGGCTCCTTTGCTCCCAAGTACTTCTCACTTTGGATTTGCTATAAAGCCTCAGGCCTGGTATCTCAGCCAACTTAGACTCAAGTTCTGACGCAGGAAGCTAGCTTACAAAACTAAGGAAAAAAACAGACTTACATTAAACACATCCCTTTCAGCTTTTGGTTTTGAAGTCCTATCATCAAAGCAACCAAGCGAGGCTGGTAAGCTGGATCTCAGCATTCCCTGCTCGGGTTCCTGGTCTCTACAAGCTGCCCAGGAGCGGAGCAGCCACGTGCAGGCTCCTGGTCTCCGGACCATGACAGACCGGCCCGCGGGAGCCCACTCAGCCTGACCTCAGCTGTTTCCCTGTGAGGTGGGGAGAGGGTGTCCCACAGGGGACAGTCAAAGCCTCCCCGAGAAGCACGAAGCCTCCCGTGCGTGTCCCTCCTGCCATCAGGAATCCTCTGACTGAGAAGGCAGGAAGGGAAGGAAGAAGCAGATGAGGAACAAGTGTTGGCTATTGGGGAAATTTAACTAAAATCCGGCATCCCAAAATGCCTCTCCACAAAACAGAGGAAAGACTTTTTCTTACTAAGCATTAAGGCAGGCCGCCACGCACCTCACAGGCAGCCCATAAAGAAATCGCGAAACCAGAACACACCTTGCCCTTTTAGAGAACCATGCTGATAGACCCCGTTACCTCCATGATGTCGCGGTAACTCAAGTAAGACCTAACAGCACTATTTGTCACACAGACCTTACTCCAAGTTCGCCTGAAATTGGGGCGGCCATTTGTGTTAGCTAATTGCCTTTAGCCAAAGGAAAAATTCGCTTCCCCTGTCTCTGTGACAGCAGGTAGTTTTAGAGCTTGGAGCCTCGCACCTAAGTTGAACCACTAGGATCCCCCTGAGACCGGGAGGTAGGGGCCTATCTTCCTTGATGTATACATTTCAAAGAGATGGCTCCCAGGCCCTTGGAAAATCATTTCTAAGTTGTAAAACTGTCTGGAGGCTTACTTCCTCTTAGAGAGATTTATATACATCGCAAAGGGACAGAGAAAGAATTTACAAGTTCTCTAAAGGAAATGCTCTAAGAAAAGGAGAGTGGCTCTTTCCCTTTTTTGACTGGGGAGCAATAATTTTGTTTCCTCCCCTTCCCACACGTGGGGGAGTACTGTGTCAGGAGCTCAGCGGGGCTCCAGCAAGGGTGGACATCCCTCAGCACTGATCCCACACTTTGAAGAGACAAGACCCAATGACCATAGGATGAGGTCACAATTTTTCTTGGTTCTCAAGCTCACTGGCCTGCACATGAAGGTGTGTAATAAACACTGGGTGAGAGAGACAATGAACATAGAGACCCCAAGTCAGAAGGGACTTGAGCAGTCATTTAGCTCAGCCTGAATGCAAGCACCCCTTTCCCTTCAGCCCCCTAAACACCAGCAGAGCTGGGCATCTTACCACTTCCTAAAGCAACCCATTTCATTGTTGCATAACTGTAATTAAAATTTTTTCCACATTTTAATAAGGGGAAGGAATCAAAATTAGAGTTTTTTCAAAGCCAGGTACTTTCTTTTTTTTTTTTTTTTTTTTAAAGATTTTTTTAAATTTCTTTATTCGACAGAGATAGAGCCAGCGAGAGAGGGAACACAAGCAGGGGGAGTGGGAGAGGAAGAAGCAGGCTCATAGAGGAAGAGCCTGATGTGGGGCTCGATCCCATAACGCCGGGATCACGCCCTGAGCCGAAGGCAGACGCTTAACCGCTGTGCCACCCAGGCGCCCCAAGCCAGGTACTTTCTTAACAATAATCCCAAGGAGCAGCCATCTTGCCCCCGTCACAGATGAGGGAACTCAAAAACAGAGAGGTTAACTAAACGCCCAAGGTCACACAGAAAAAGGAAAAGCACATATTGAGTTTCCGTAGGCACTCATTTAAATGAAGATCCTGTTTTTACTTACAAGATTTAATAATAAACACTATTACAGCATGTTGGGATGGAGCCAACCTCCTTGTCTCCCAAGGAATACAGCAGCCAGCCAGTTCGAGTGGCCTTGGTCCCTCCTGGTTTCTCAGGGATACGAGATGGTTTCTCTCAATCAGGATTTGCATAGGGAGCTCTGGGCACCCCTGAGGGGAGGCAGAACAAGAGGGTGAACCCTCAGGGCTTCCTCCACCCTCCAGGAACACCACCGACCGCGTACTTGCAGAAGTAGTCAGATGGTGAGGGTCAAAGTCACTGTGAATGACACCAACATGCTTCAGGTGGAGACAAGTCACAGCGGGCAGTGACGAAGGGAGAGGGAAGACAGGACAATGAGGTGTGAAGACAGGTATCTTTATTTATTTGTTTGATAAATATTTGATAAATATTGAAGTGCTTATTACGGGGCAGCTTTTACAGCGCTCACAGTCTGAAGGGAGAACTCCTGTGTAGCACTCATTATGTGCTGGGCTTTGTGGTTATTACCCCCATTTAATCCTCCCAAAAGACCCATGAGGTGGACGCTCTGATTATCCCCATTTCACAGACAGGCAAATGGAGGTCAAGAAAGGTAACATGACTTGACCAAACCACAAAGTTCCTGAGTGGCAATGCTGGAATTCAAGGCTAGTCTCCCTGTCTGGAGTCATAACCAGCACCCCTCCTGCGCCACCGCAAGTCACGGGAGAGGTGTTCTGCCAGGGGAGCCAGAGCCCCGTGGGAGTTCCTGGGAGGATATGGTCTGGTTTGAGACCATACCGTTCAGCTACACTGTGCTTGTCTGGTTTTAATCAGACCAACGTATTGCTTGCCCCCACCTGCCCTGGGACTAGTACCAGGTCACAACCCACAGAGGATTCGAGCGGAAACAATGACTAAGCACCATGTGCATGAACAGGTGCCTATGGATGTCTGCACGCATCGCCTCTTTCCGGCCAGCTGCTCTCCAGGCATCTTCCAGGTGGGAGAAGAGCCATTGCGCTCAGCCTACGCCAGATTTAATCTACCTGTGAATGCTGCAGAAAGGAAGAGAGGAATGGAGGCGAATTATACCCCTGTTCCATGCCTAGGTCCACAATCTTCAGGATGAGGACATGCATCCTGGGCCACAGTCACTAATCTAAATTTGGCTTTGGAGGGACTCTATGGAAAACAATTGTCCTGAAATTTAGAGAGTTGAATTAAACTGGGACTGAATCTGCCTAGGATTTGTGGTGGCTGCCTATCCCCAAAGGCCCAAGGAAAACCATGATCTGGGCACAGCCCTGACTAAATCTAGATTCCAGAGCCCTTGCAGCTTCCAGGGACAGAGCTGAATGAGGCCAAGGACAACCACTCACTGCACGGCCCATGCAAAATGTGAACGCAGCCTCCACAGGGGAGAAGACCACACTGCAGCCTGAGAGCTAGCCTTGAATCTCATTTACTCATCCATCCATTTGTCCATCTGTCTGGCTTTCTATCCATCCACTCAACAACATTAGAGAATCAATCCCTGTGCCAGATTCTGGGGCTGCCCTCCAGAAGCTTATGGTCTGGAATGAGAGAGAGATCCTTACAAAAACAGATCATTATAATCAAAAGTGACATGAGCAAAGAGAATTACCAGGGGAGAAGACCCAAGTCTACCTGATATATCAAGGGGATTTTTTTGGAGAAGGTGAAAAACGGAGGGTAAGCATTTAGAATGCTTATGGCACTTTGATAGAGAAATTTTTTTTTAAAGATTTTTTTTATTTATTATTTATTTGACAGAGATAGAGACAGCCAGCGAGAGAGGGAACACAAGCAGGGGGAGTGGGAGAGGAAGAAGCAGGCTCATAGCGGAGGAGCCTGATGTGGGGCTCGATCCCATAACGCCAGGATCACGCCCTGAGCCGAAGGCAGACGCTTAACCGCTATGCCACCCAGGCGCCCCTGATAGAGAAATTTTAATTAAGAAAATTTAAGCTGATATTTTCTATGCCTGTATTTTCTTTTTCTAGTAATTGTACCTTATTATGTTTTACAAATGTATTGGTCTGCTATGGATTAGAAATTAATGACAGCCTTTGCTACAGACAGTTTGAGAAGTGCTGCTCGGTTTCCTTACCTATACAATGGGGCTAATCATAGGACCTACACATAGAGGTTTTGTGAGGATTAAAGGAGCCCTCAGCACAAACACTGACATACAGGAAACAGACAGTAAGTGTCAGAAGTTCTTGTGGGTAATGTTACTAAATTGGTAAATTGGTGAGAAAGGGGTCTAAAGGCAGGGAAATCAGGTCCTAGTGTCCTGGAATAAACTAGGCAGGAGATGTTCTGGATTCAGCCATGGTGGTGGGAAGGCTTCATGGAGACAGATGGAAGAAGTTCCAAGATACTTAGGGGGTGGGCTCAGGGGGCTTTTGTGACCAGTCAGATGTGGGCATGAGAGTCATGAAGGAGTCCTGGAAGACTCCCAGGTTTCTGACTTGAGGGTTTCACTTGAATGGGAACCCTGGTTGGGGAGAAGCTTTGGGGTGTAGGCAAGGACAGGATGATCAGGTTCAACCCGGGTACCTGGGGGACATTCCAGAGGGGGTGGCTTTTCTCTCTCTCAATCTCTCTTTCCCTCTTTCTTTCTTTCATAAGTTCCACCCCAAACATTGGGCTTGAACTCAAAATCCCAAGATCAAAAGTCACATGCTCTACTGACTGAGCCAACCAGGTGTCCCTGGATGTTCTGTCTTTTAATGTGATTGAGGCCTCGTGAGAAAAGTCTAGAGTGGAAAGGATGGGAATTGTCCGACCATCCACCTGTTCTGAAATCCTCTCATTGGACTTTCTGGGGGCTCGCCCAGGCCCTCCTTGGGTACCAGCAGTGACAGGGAACTAGCAGCCATGGACAGACAGGTGTAGCGGCATGATCAGAGGTTCTGAAGCCAGAAAGTCTGGATTTGAATCCAGCTCCGCCACTCACAATTCTCTATTGTCTTGAGAAAGTTACTTTGCTTTCCACATCTTTGTTTTCTCAAATATAAAATGAAGATAATCAGGATGAGAAAGGAGTACAGAGACAATCCAGGGGGCATCCGCGCACAGTACCTGGCCCTTACTACAGGCGGAATGTGTGTCCACTTTCGTTAGTATCACTTTGCACTACTTTTCAGAGGTTCCTCTACCTGCTGCCACTGCGTTTGAGGACATTCTCCCTTCACCTCGGCAAACAGCCCAGATTTGCCCAGGGGAAGTGTCTGAGGGCTTCCTCACTCCTCATGATTGACAGAGTTACCAACTGAGCGCACTCCCAACACCCACCAGTGACGTGGGAAGGCCCAAGGGGGTAAGTATAGAGCCTGCCTAGAGCCACACAAGGTTCTTCCCAGCGATGTTTTTGTCTGACACCCTCTGCCCTGCCCCTCAGCTGGCCACTTCTTGGGTCAGGCTGTCTTCTAGGGCCTTCCTGGGTTTGCTCCGCCGAGACGGACCCTTGTCCCTAGGCTCCCCCATCTCATGATCATGCCTGGTCCCCTGGGGATGCGCATCCCTGGAGGGCCAGGACTGTTTCTGCCCTCTGGACTGCAACCCTTCTGTGCCTATGGCTTCCTCCCAGGGACCCTCCTTTCCTTCAGCCCTCAGATCTTCTCCTTCCAGGACCTATCCGCAGGGACTTCTCAGGCCTGCTGCTTGCCCAGGGCACCCCTGAGCTGGAGAGCAAGAGCTTTTCTGCAAGACAGTTACACTTAGCTTCTCCAAGTCAGAAATTCTGCTGCGGAGACCATGCTACACAGAGGGTGCACAGACACGAGGAGAGATGCTTGCCATCACTAGCCACCAGGGCAATGCTAATCAAAAGCACACCTATCAGAGTGGCTAGAACCAGAAAGACCAGAAATAACAGGTATTGGCAAATGTGGAGAAAAAGGAACCCTTTGCACCCTTGTTGGTGGGAAAGCAAATTGGTGCAGCCACTATGGAAGACAGTGTGGGGGTTCCTCAAAACTGAAAATAGAAATACCACAGGATCCAGTAATTCCACTACTGGGTATTGACCCAAAGAAAACAAACACTAATTCAAAAAGATATATGTACTTCTATGTTTATTGCAATATTATTTACAACAGCAAGAATATGGAAGCATCCCAACAGCCCATCAATAGATGAACGGATAAAGGACAGTGGTGCGTGCGCGCACACACACACGCACACACAGAGGAATATGACTCAGCCATAAAAAAGAAGGTGATCTTGCCATTTGCAACAACATGGATGGACCTAGAGGGTATGATGTTAAGTGAAATAAGTCAAACAGAGAAAGAAAAATACCACATGATTTTACTTATATTTTGGAATTTAAGAAATAAAACTGAACAAAGAAAAAAAGAGAAAACAAAAACAAACAGACTCAAATACAGAGAACAAGCTGGTAGTTGCCAGAGGGGAGATTGGTGGGGGATGAAGAGGTACATAGTGTCAGTTATGAAATAAGTTACAGAGATGAAAAGTACAGCATAGGGAATATAGTAAGACTGAAACATTGTTTGCCGACAGATGACGCCTACACTTATGTAGTGAGCACTGAGTTATGTACAGAATTGTTGAATCATTATGTTGTATGCCTGAAACTAATGCAACATTGTATGTTGGTTATACTTCGGGTAAAAAATAAAATTAAGAAAAGTATTTGTGAGGATGTGGAAGAAAAGGGAACCTTTGCACACTGTTGGTAGGAATGTAAAACAGTGTGTTGATAACTCAAAAATTAAAAAACGGAACTACCATATGATCCAGCATCACTGCTTCTGGCTCTACGTTCAAAGGAAATGCAATCAGTATCTCAAGGAGAAATCTGCATTTTCATGTTCGTTACAGCATTTATCATAATCGCCATACTATGAAACAACTCAGCGTCTGCCCCTGGATGAACAGATAAAGAAGATGTCTATTTGGGGCGCCTGGGTGGCACAGCGGTTAAGCGTCTGCCTTCGGCTCAGGGCGTGATCCCGGCGTTATGGGATCAAGCCCCATATCAGGCTCCTCTGCTATGAGCCTGCTTCTTCCTCTCCCACTCCCCCTGCTTGTGTTCCCTCTCTCGCTGGCTGTCTCTATCTCTGTCGAATAAATAATAAAATCTTTAAAAAAAAAAAAGATGTCTATTTATACAATGGAACAGTATTTAGCCATGAGAAATAAGGACATCCTGCAGCTTGCTGCAACGTGGGTGAGCCTTGAGGACGTGATGTAGGTGAAATAAGTCAGACAAAGAAGAATACTGTATGACATCACTTACATGGAATCTAAAAAACGGAACTCTTAGTAGAGTGGTGGTTACTAGGGGATGGGGAGTGGAGGAAATGGAAAGATGCTGGTTCAAGGTTATTTCCACTTAAAAAGATTTCTGAGTATCTAACGTATACTATAATGATAACCAATAATACTGTATTAGATCCTTGAAAGTAGCTGAGAGAGTAGATCTTAAATGTTCTCACCACAAAACAGAAATAGTAATTATATGAAATATAATATATGAAATATATTAATATTGATGTAATTATATGATGCCATAGAGGTGTTAGCTAATGCTATGATGGCAATCATTTTACAATATATACTTGCATCCAATGTACCCTTTCAACTTATACGATGTTATGTGCCAATTACACCTCAATGAAGCTGGAGGGGAGCAATAAATAAAGGCCCATGCAAAGGGAAGGATAGTCCTTCTTTTGGCCTTAAAAGGCTCCTGACAAGTAGGGCTGAGGAGGGTTATGGAGAAGGAGGTAAGACAGGGTGCAGCGTAGCCCTCCCCTTATCAGATGTGATCCAATTACCTGGACTGTTCAGTGAGACACTCCAACAATTTTGGAAAGTGAACCAAGAAACCTCTATTAACAGGTGCATAGCCACTGGCCCAGCATCACACTTTGAAAACCCATTCTGCAGAAATAAAGCTGCCAGTACAGAAGAAGAGAGTCACAGGTTGATTCTGGAGCACTGTTTGCAGTGGCAAACAGACAAATAAAGCCTGGAAGTCACCTGCCCATCAGAGAGAGAAGGGTTGTATTAAGTGTGGCACATTTAGATGGTGGAATATTCCGCAGCTAGTAAAGAATTAGTTAAAATTGTCTTCACTTAACTGGATGAACATCTATGCCATATTTTTTCTAGGTTAAAAGGAAAAACGACTTGCATAGTAATGAGTGGTTCCAGTTTTATAACAGCGTAAGTATATATGCATTTGCATATATTTATGTGAACATAAAGTATTGAAGGTTATTCATACTAGTTATTCAAACTGCTAAAAGGCTTACTTCAGAACAAGAGACTTGGAGGAGGCATGTTATTAATTTTTTCGTAATAGAACTCTGTATTGTGTCACTTGTAAAAATAAGCATGTATAATTTTATGATTAAAAAAGTAATAAGCTAAAAAGTAAATCAACTGTGAAGTGTGTTAGAAGTCCAGATTTCTAGACTGTATCTTTTGAATGAGTTTCTTTAAGAATGGGGCCATCACATGTGTATTTGAAAAAAGCTTCCCAGGTGATTTCAGAGTCTCTATTGGGTCTGGGAATCTGAGCCTTAGGAACTCCATCTATATAATGGGCTCAACGAGACCTCTCCCCAGGTGTTATGAGAATTAAGTGACAGGCTGCAGTGGGCACCGACTATATGCAAGTCCCTTCTCCCGAATGACCCCAAGGCTATGGGAGAGTTACTACTCTCTCCCAAAAGCCACTTCTGATCATCCCAACCAGCAATGGTCTGCCCCTTCTCTGAATGTTTGTTGATTTTAGCTTATGCTTTTCACATTTAAAGTATTTCATGTAATTTTTTTTTTTTAATCTGAGAAGACTACATTCTAGAAGGAACCCACTGCATACCTTCAGATCCACTGATCATGCTCTGAAAACCAACATCTGAGTTGACTAAATGGATTTAACTACTTGGGCTCCTAAGTTTTTCTCCAAACCCCTATTATCAGGGGATCTTATCCTCTGACCCTTCGCTCTGCCTTTCCACTTGGAATGTCCTTTCCATTCCTGCATGCCCAGTCAAACCTTTTTTTTTTTTAAACTAACATTTATTGAGCTCCTACCATGAGCCGTGTACCATGCAAGAAGCCTTACAAACAACGTCTTCAATCTTGGCAACAATCCTGCCAAGTAAGCATTATTTTGTAGGTGGGGGGAAACAGGCTCAAGAGAGGTTAGGTGACCTGCTCCACGTCTTGGGACATGTTGAAAGAGCTGGGATTTGAACCCAGGTGTGTCTTTGGCCCTGGATTTGGGCTCCTCGCAGACCACGGCACCTCACAGTCAGCCTGCCCTGATCAGTAATCGGAGGAAAAGCACCTTAAGGTTTAAGACAGAACCCTCCACCCAGACTCCCCAGACCACAGAAATGCATTTATCACAACAGCTCCCAGACACAGGAATGTCCCCTCAAAGCATGTGACTCCCCAGACTCTCGCAATATTATAAGCCATTCTCCTTCCTTGTCCTCAGGCTCCTGAGGTAGCCCAGATGTCAGGGCTCCTCTGTCTGCCCCACTCAGACACCAGGTGTCCGATGTGCCTGCCGACCATGCAGGGGACGCTGAGCCAGCTTGCCTTTTTCTAAGCAGGTGGGGCCCGGGCTTCTCTCCTCTCTCCTTCCCTTCTGTCTCCTCCCTTATACAGAAGTAGGGGCTGCAGGAGTGAGGAGGGAGGTCATATCTAGCCCTCACCCCATAGAAGCTGTCTGCCTGTTTCCCTAACTTAGAACACCTCTATGACCACTGATTTGAAAAGCATCAGGGCTAAAATCTGGCAGAATCCCTGGGCTCCAAGCCAGGGAGGTTTCTATCTGGGGTGCAAGATCACAGCAAAAGGTGATAATATTGTGTTTGTTGCTATTTGTCCTCTCTGTTAAAAATAAGAACCACCATAGTAAGTCCTTTGGTCACTGTGCCCAGGAGCTGTTTATCTCTCTGTCCTAGGCAGGCATATTGGGAGTCTGGGTCCTGGTCTAAGAGTTTTGTCGAGTTCTGCCACATCCTGGAATGTGGAGGCCTTGGGCTCTGTCACTGCCTCAATTTGGAGATTCCTGGTCTTCCTGACTATCCTGCATAAAGACGCGGCTGCCTTTCTGCTGACTCAGAGTTATTTCTGATCCAGTGGCGTCCACGTGTTCGAACTCCTTGGGGCTGGAGGGCAGTGGAGGGCAAGGGGAGGACCACGTGTCAGCTTTCTTCCCGAGAGTCACCCTAAAACAGAGGACATCCTTGGGGTTGGACCAGCTCCACAGAACACTCTGAACAAATTCCCATGATGCCAGTCTACTAGGCCAGCAGAAAATGGCTGTCCCCTCCCAGCTTTCCCAGAGAGCAAAGGGTTCAAGTTACTTCATCACCACTAGATGCACCGTCACCCATGGGCACCGTTGGTCATCTCTGTTCTATTCAGTGAGTAGAAAGTCGTAAGCAGGAGATATTTATAGTCCTTCCCTGTAAACCAGAGGCCTCTCCTAGGGCTCCTGATAACGTACACATATGACCATTACCAGACTCGTCTCTCACAGGTAAATTGTTCTCAAGAAAATAGTAAGTTAGGAACCATCTAGTCCTGTGAAATGCTGTAAAGGAGAGGATGCCTTCTGCCCTGCCCAAGGAAAGGATTCTTTGTGAATTCAACGCAAGGGTGGGTGTGACCTCCAACAGTCACCTTCAGGACTGGCTCTCTGCAGGACTCCTGGCTCAGTGGGGCAGGAACTCCCAGCTGACACATAGATGACAAATGTCTCCTCTAAGCTGTGGTGGAAATGGAGTCCAGGGGTCTCTAAGTCAGGGGCAAAGTCTGTCTCAGAAGCAGTCCTCTTCCTGCCTCTGAATACCCAGGACTCCCCATTCTCCATCCCACCTCCCAACCCATGATTTTCTGGACCTTCCTCAGACACCCCTTTAGGAAAACTGACCTGGCCTGTGGCCCGTTCTCTAGGGATAGGATTTCATCATGAACTGGCAGAGTCTGATGAGGCAGGTGGCCCTCGTGCCCTTTGCTGACATCGAGCCTTAGCCCACCGAATGGCTAACTCTAAAGGCTGGGGGGGGGGGGGGGGGGGGAAAGANCCTCTCAGTGCAGAGACAGAAGTGGAGCGCCCACACAGCTAATTCCACCTAAACATCCTCTAAGAGCCTGCGCAGTCAGGACGCCCCCTTGCCAAGTTCTGGTGGTGGTAGTGTTTCTTCTCCTTGAGCGGATTTAGCAGACCAAGGACACGAGCTCAAAAACAGAGCAGAAGCAGCCCTTCCGGAAACAGCACAGCCGCTGACCGGGCATAACCTTGTCACAAGGGCACCAACTGCCCCCTCACGTGATTCCAGTTGACCCCGCGCAGGGTCGCAGAGCCAGGGCAGCGCTGGAGGGAGGGTCTGAAGGGCAGCACTAAGGAGAGCCAAGGGAGGGTGGCTTGTTCGGGCACATGTCATCTCCACACCCACCAGAGCACGGGAAGGCAGAGATGTCATCCACTCGAGGGACAAAAGCAGGGTTGACCGTAAACCCCCGGAGCCAACCAAGCGAACAAGCAAACACGAAACACATTTTGCCAGAGATGAAACACGCTTAGGCCAGTTGTGCGGCGTTTTTCCCTCCAGTGGGGGCAAAATAGCTACGGGGCTCGTTAGTGGATTAGTGATTTCAAAAATGACTCTCTAGCAATAGTATTAGCCAATTTAAACTGGGTCCAGCTGTTGGGTTAATGGGTAATTCGTTCCTTTTGAGGGCCTCAGAACGTTCATTTTCCACTTATTTATCCCGAGCCACTTACGCACACCTGTTTTGAGGCTGCTGAGGCTGAAAATCATTCCCCAGAAACAAATGCATTAGTTGAGGTTAAGGCCCCAAATACAGAGACATTTAGATTTTCCCTCAGGAAAAGGGCCTAATTCGCCGTCAAAAACAAGCAGACATGCAAGGGGCTGATGGCAGCGCCTCGGTGCCGAGCTGTGGCAGGGAATGGCCTGCGCCTGTGTGCAGGGAAGAGGGGGGAGTTCTGCAAGGCCCGCACTCTGGCGCCTTCTTTAGGGGGTCACCACGAATCCCTCACCCGGGAGCGGTGCCCGCCAGAGCTGTTAGCCCCGTACCACGAGTTCCCGACCCGCAGCCCTCGGCCCACGGCTCAAGGCCCCTCACCCTGGCTCCAGCAATGCTCCCGCTCTGGTTCAGGGGCTCACTGACCTTGGAGCCGGAGTCTCCCACGTCCCGCTGCCCGCAACAGCCGAGAAGTGTAACCGCAGCTGGCGGGCCTTGGCCTTGAAAAGGCTCGGGGCTGGGCGGGGCCGGGGCCCACCTCGGCCAATCCCGCTCTCCCGTCGGACGTCAGGGCGCGCGGCTCCCACTGCGTGCCCTTGAAGGCCGGCTTCGGACTCTTCCCCCCGGGTCCTGGCCTCTCTAGCACCTGCCCTTTCTCCGAAACGTTGCCCTCCCCCACGTCCGGTCCTGGAGGCCGCGGCTCCCGGGGCTCTGCCAGGTTCTGGGCCTGCAGCCTGGCTGACTGACCGCCCCGCCCCGCCGCACCCGGCTTTGGGGTGGAAGCGCCGGCAGGCGGGCTGCCGCACCTGTTAGGGGATTTGTTTCCACGTTCCTTCAGCAGCCCCATCTCGGAGGGGGACGGAGACAGGCGGCTGACTTGGAGAATAACCCCCTCCGCGCGCCCCAGCCGAGCACTGAGAGGGAGAAGATGTGTAAAGCTCCCTCTCTCCAGCGGCTAACCAGGCTCTGAGACAGGGACCAGAAGATGTCCTTCCAACTTGTTGTCTAGGGCCTGGATTCACGGACAACGACAATCACGTTTCTCTTTTAGATCAAGCCATCTGAAGTAGACTGCCAATTTCCCTTTCAATCCGCACCGGTTTAATGGTATCACCCAGGAGGCCCTGCAGGCCACATCCCTGCTTAAAAATAGCCCTCCTTGGGACATGCGCCCCAAACCAGAAAGGTTGACTGTAAATAGCAGTGACCCACGAGGACTTGGGCCGCAGCCCTGACATTTCAGAGGGAGCTGCCTGGGTCTCTGGTGGCGGTCACGTACCCAGCCTGTGTGGCCAGGTGCACATCACCAGCTGGATCCTTTCCCTTTTTTTCTCAGGGTCCAACTCAGACAGGGGGTAGAGCCCAGAAATAACCTCCCACCTAGAGTGGTTCTGAGTTTCTACTTCTTTTAATTAGGACCCAAAGCAAAAATAAAAAGGTTACCTTTGCATGGGGTTACTGGCTGGGAGGGTGCATGAGGGGACCTTCTGGTCTGGGAAGTTTCCTGGTTTGGGGGTGATTGTATGGGTGCCTACATGTGTAAAAATTCGTCAAGCTTTGTACACAGGATTCAAGCACCTTACTGTGTATTGGTCATACCTCAGTTAATATATATGCTATCATTTTGACCTTACACTGAATCGAAATTTTTCCAAAACGATACTTACCTATCTACATATGATATACCCTGATATTTTCTAGGCTCTTCTATGTTATTTCATTAAAACATTTGCAGACTGGGACCAACCAAACCGATTGCATGACCTTCTAGAGAGTCGGAGTTCCCAGTTTGCACATTCTATCATAATGGACCATGGTCTCTCCAGCCCCTGGGGGGCTCCCCCAGCAGAACGGGCAGCAAGCTGGAGGTCTCTGGGGCTGACGAACTGTTCAGTAGGCTCGGCTCTGTGGGTTGGGGTTAAGGGTAACGTGGTGGGGGGGAGTTTAGGATTATTTCTTCCTAAAATGGCTCTTTTGTGGGCACACTGTTTCCAGGCATTTCAGGCACCAGTTGAAATAAATCCAGTGACCCTGAAGGAACCCAGATCCCAGACCCAGAAGATGATGAGGCTTTGATGAGCATGGAGATGTAGAGATTAAAGAACGGTAGTTACAATGAGAAACTCCTCTTCTTTCTCTTTTTTCCCCAATTCCATACTAATGGACATTTAGTGCTTCCCACTCCTCAAGACCCCCCTTACCTCAAGCCCTCATCTTTTACAGGGTCATTTTACAGAAGTTAGTAAGATCAGAAGAGAAGTGGGCACATGGCTGAGAAAAGGGGGCACTGCTTTTCTTTGGGGGACCTGGCCATCTTGAACCTTATGACAGGGGTGGCAACCTCTACAAGTGACTCAGCATGATTCCACAGTTCCAAAAATCCTTCAAACATGATCCCTGTCGTATGCCGTTTATTGCTTTCTCATCACTGCCAACTCCCTTCCAAGTTCGGGGGCTCTCTCCACACCTAGTAGCCGATGTGGCCACGTGGCTGGCTCCTGCTGTACAGACACGAACAGAAGTGAGGCGTGCAGCTGCCACATCACTTGCTTTAGGGGAACTCTGTCCTGGGCTTACTCTCTTTCCCATTCCCGAGTCCAGCCGGAGTCTGGATGTGGTGGCAGGCAAGGGCAATGCTGTGTGGGATGGCCAACCCATAACATAAGAAGAACCTGGGCTCTTGAATGCCCACCAGCCTGACTGCTCATTTCAGAATTGGGAAAGGAAGCCAAGGAAAGAGGAGACACCCGAATTCTTCCTTCCCTCAGTTCTCACTTGTGCGCGACAGCTGCCTCATGCTCTCTTCAGCTCGAAATGTTATCACTTCATCTACTTGACAAAAGAGTATTTTTATATGTGTTATTCCATGTAGCCATTGCAGTAATTCTAAGACAGGTACGCGTCTTATTTCATAGGTGAGGAACTTGGCCTCAGATGGCTCAGTAGCCCATCTGAGGTCGGAGTGATGGCCGGGCCAGGTCACCTGAGCACTCAGCCTGTTCATGAGTGTTGAGTCGCCATTAGATGAACCGAGCTGTTTGGGTAGTAATGAGTTCTGTGTGCTTGGGGGTGTTCAAAGGTGGTCAAACGTGGGCTGGGGATGTCACAGGAAAGATTCAAGCACTGGAAAGACAGTGGGGCTCGATGGCCCTTGATATTTTTTCTGAGGTTCCCCCGAATTCTCTGATATTTTAGTGCCTGCAACATAGGCTTCTTCCAAACTTTATTTTCTCCTGAACTTTAGAAGTAAATGATTATCTGAAGAAGCCCATTGCTAACAAAGAACACGAGGTAGAAAAATGCAAAAAGAATCAATGAAGAGACTAATGAGATTTTCGAGAATCAAGAAAGACAAAATTTAATTTGCATATAGGTATAACCCACACCCCACCTGGCAAGTGTTAGGCTACGGCACAAACTCCTCTGTCAGAGTCACAAACGTTAGCAGATTTGCAAAGTTACTGGACACAAAGGTTACACTTCTCAGAGTAACACACGGTCTGTCCATCACACACACACACACACACACACACACACACACACACACATAACAAAGAAATACATTTAAATAATTCTCTGCCAAAGAGAGATGAGGATGGTAATCACGTTACCTCACATTTGGACCGCACTTTACAGTTTACAACCGAACCCATTTTGTGCTGACGACAGCCCTGTGAGGTAGGCAGCACGGGAATTACAATTAGTTCCATTTTGCAGATGAGGGAATGGGCTCAAGGGGCCTTTAGCACGACCTGCGGCTCCCCAGCTCGCAGGTGGACATCCGGGCCTCGGGCTCAGCGCCAGGGCGCCTCAGCCGGCTCCTTCACAACTGCCTTTCTAGGGAAAAAACGAAATGGGTTGTGCAAAAGACAGTGGTTCAACATCAAGTAGAACTCTTCTTTTCCTTGGGCTGATGAGATCAAGTACAATCAACCCTAACGTTAATGTCAGGCTGTGTGGCGGCCAGGAGGAGTGATTTTCTCAATCATCCCTGCGTTTATAACTACAACAGAATGGTTGTTTTCTACTCTAGCTCTGCCCTGCCTTGATTTTAAGTCACTCACAGCCATGGGAAAAAATGACACTGTGATTAGATTTCATTGACTCGAGTCTTATTCTCAGGATGCACGTAGTGGCGTCTGTAATCAAGTCATCAGCTCCACTTACAATCTGCTGTCTTACTGAAATGAAAATGAATCACGTTCCCTTTTTCCTTCTGGCTGTGGACATTAGTCTGGCTCTATTCTTTAGCCATAAATAATATATAACTTATTCCACCATGTAATATATATCCCATATATAGTATATCCTATTTCAATAGCAGTAAAAATGATAAACTTCACAGGTTGGATTAAAAAAAATCTTTAAAGCAAAGACAAAGATTTTTTTCCCCAGGGGGAATAAAATCAAACTTTGCAAAGAAAAGCTAACTAAAATCCTTTATTTCAAAATAAAAGTTATTCTGGAGGGGGGAATAACCCCTCTATTGCATTACTTTTTTAGTTAAGAATTTAAAAAGCGGCTCCATCATTGCCGACCCAAGGTTTTGTCTTAATACGGGGAGAGAAGAGGTGCTGGCCCATTATCATATACTCTAAATGGGAATGTAATGGGTTTTTTTCTTCCAAGTTATTCAGTATCTATGAGTTTCATCTGTTTTTAAGCAGTACTTTAAGATACATGAAATCTAACAAACACTAATGGGGGCTTTGTGGGAGAGCCACTTGAAGTATTACAACAGTAGTCAAAAATTCTCTCTTTAAATTCCTTCAGAGAAACACTAAGGAAAAGTGACAACATTCTACTTCGTGCCTAAACCTGTCACATAATATACTGGCTTAAGTAAGAGATTTGTCCCTGCAGCAAAACTGGATGTCTTAGTTAATAACCAAAGGCATCCCCTCAAAGTCCCAAGATGATTTCATTGACAGTACAGAATGTGGGTATTCATCCGAAAGCATGAAATTGGCTTTTACTTCTGATTTTCTAGGTTAATTTTGCGATAATACAAGTGTTTGCTATTTGGTTGTTAGGGGCTGACCTGCCTTCTATTCTCAGAAGTGGGTCTCATATAATGGAATACAGGCAGACACAGCTGGGAGTGCACAGTCCAGCAGTAAATAGGAACGTGAAAGGCAGAAGAGGTTGGGTGCTTTGGCCATTATAAGCCCTACAGATTGCTCTTGGCAATTTTAAATGTGGCCAAACTGAGTTTTTTTAAATGCACATTCTTATCCCAGATGGTCCAGAAACGGTGCAGATCATCAAAAGGAGCTCCCTTGGAGGTAGAGTTCTCTCTTTTTGCAGTTCCAGCAAGGTTTCAGACTCTAGTAAGCCGGAAGAGCTTGTTACTCAAGAAAACGCTAAAGGTCACCATAGCAATTGACGGTGCCGGTAGCTGACCACTGGGGGGCGCTTCCAACACTCTGCAGGAACCAGGCGAGAAAGCATTGTCTCTAGTTGAGGAAACCCTGGCTCTCCAAAAGGGGAGGAGCATTTGGAAACTCCTCTATCTCACATTTTTCTTTAGTAAGAAGGGCTGCAGTGCCTCTGGAACAATTGGGTCAGAGAAATAAGGGTCCACACACAGAATGACCTCTTCCCTTCTGGAAGACTTTGGGGACCTCAAAGCAGAGCACAGGGACCTTTCCACATGTTGTTTTGCCTGAAACTGCTATGTGTGTGGCCCTGCCACTGATTTTTCCTGGTTTTAGTCCACCTTCCAAGACTATGTTTTTAAGCCAAGGAAGTTAAGCTTTATTTTCCTTTTCTTCGGCAAGACCTTGAGGTGCTTGGTGAAGCTGACATATGTTAGTTTAAACCCTCAGTATGTGAACACTGAGAAATAAATTGCAAGTTATGCATCATTAGGATTCAAACAACCCATGCTTCTTATCATGCGTCAAGAGGCATAACCTCTTATTTGAAACTAAACAGAACAAACAAGCAACTTCTTAAGAAAAAGAAAGCATTCATATGTAACCCTCCTTGGGTTTAGTGCTACACTGTTGGCTAATATGAGCTATTGAAAATATTTTTGGAATGGTCTTCAAATATTATCAATATTTTCTCTTAGTTACTTGGCATTTCACTATATAGTTATGTACAGAGATGGCCCTTACCATGCAGGAAAATGGACATTCTCCACCTCCATGATACATTATCAACACTAGTGTTTCCACTGGGCCTTATGAGCCAGCAAGTTGAATTTATTAGTCAGCCGTTAGTTCTAACAAGATAATTAAAGTGCAAAGAAGGAGGGAAAACAGCTAGACAGATCAATTTTTTCAATGTCAGCATCAATATACTTCATGCCTCTAAGAGAAATCATCAAGCGCGATAGGCTCAGGTAACAATAACTGCATGTTTCCTCTTTCTTCTTTTAAAGCAGAGCTCTCCCTGAGAAGAGAAGAGGGAGGTAAACGTGAGATAGCCCTATTTCTTCAACAACCA
Organism: Ailuropoda melanoleuca; assembly: GCF_002007445.2. Lineage (NCBI taxonomy): Eukaryota > Metazoa > Chordata > Mammalia > Carnivora > Ursidae > Ailuropoda > Ailuropoda melanoleuca. The sequence goes on along the minus strand of NC_048220.1, from coordinate 55,781,598 downwards.
CGAATCCTGGGAAAAGGAAGGTCACTTTCCCAGCACAGGGGAGCAGGACTAACCCCTGCATTTAGTCTTCGGAGAGAAGAGCTGTTGAGTGGTTGATCCCATCTCCCATACACATAGAATATATTCACTCATAAATACCCCCAACTTTAAAAACAAAGATGACCAGGGAAGGACTGTCTACTAACAGCACACAGACGTGTGGGTTTTAAAAAGAACATCCCGTTAAACAACATTTTTAAAAATACAACCAGTATTCATAGCGTAAAAATGGTTCGCGTAAATCAGAAAAAAATTCCCACATTCCCGTAGGGAGGGTGGAGGGGAAGGAGCACGGCAAGGTGCAGAGATGATTTTTAAGTATGTCTGATCACTCAGCCTAAAACCCCGTGGCAGTTTGTGACCCTCTGTCCCATTCCACAGTTCTGAGGGTGAGGCGCACGGACACATTTCCGCAGACTCTGCACCTGTCTCTCTGAGGGCACTGGCTTCTCAGGCACCACCGCCTCAGAAGAAGCCCCTAGCCCACCTGAAGTCAGCCCCTGGCTGCAATCCCCTGGGGCAAAGGTCTTCATGTCTTTCCCGTCCTGTTGCTTAAAGACCAAAAAAGCAGTTTCAGAACATGCCATCGCTCCAGCGTAAATATCTAGAATGTACTAAAAACCATGCACATGCTGTAGACTGACATTGTTTATGTGGTGGCCGTCCCTACAGAGGAAGCCTCGGCTTTTCTGGAAGCTTGTGATGCAGAAAATAGGACAGAGGCAGTGATAAACCCTAAGAGAAGACTGGTTAGGTGTGTACCCAGGCCAGTAAAGCGCCCGACTAACAGCTCAGGCTTTTCCCGTGATCCTTGTCCGTGAGTTCTAACAGAGCACGGGCACACTTTCCAATCGGCCTTCTTACCTGCTTCACTGAAATGGCTACCAGCATCTCCTATATTACATTCCCTTATGAAAAATGCACCATCAGCTCTACCAAAGATCAATCTTTTCGCCTTCCCACCCCAAGTCTGAAAGCATCTGTCTTTGACCCCAAACAGCTGGGCTTCCTTGGCTGGAGAGAGCATTCCAGGTCTGTTCCGTCTTCTTCGGTGCACGGGGTGGGGTGGGGGCCGGCTTGGTCTCCATCCCCGGTCCTCACTGCACTGTGGGAAGCATGGCATGCACAGTTCTGTCCGTCCCGCTTTCCATGAGAATTCCACAGACTCAGGGGCAAGGCCGGACCTTCAAGCAGGGAGCCGAGGTTCAATTTTTAGTGACAGTTCATACAGCGTATCTTCATCTATGATGAGGGCTTTGTCAAGCAGGTACTGAGTGACCTGGAGGAACAGGGAGATCCTAGTTTTGGGTTCTTTCAGAACACGAGTACGTACATTTTCTGAATGGAAGCTGACACAATTCAACATTTTCTCTTGAATGTTTAAAAATGTTCTATCATTGTTTAAAAATCATGAATATATTCTCGTTGTAAAAAAAGAAAAGAAAAAAGAAGAGGAAAGAAAAGAAAAGAAAGAAAAGAAAAGAAAAGAAAAAAGAAAAGAAAAGAAAAGAAAAGAAAAGAAAAGAAAAGAAAAAAAAAAAAAAGAAAAGAAAAGAAAAGAAAAAAGAAAAGAAAGAAAAGAAAAGGAAGAAAATCACACATTTCCAGTCCTCTCCCAGCTCCTCACCCCGGGCACGTCTCTGAAGAGGCACAACTGCTATCATCTGGTTTGTATTCTCCAGAGCGTTCTGTCTTTCTAGATCTTACATGTCCTCATAGAAATCTTTTCTTCCCTTATAATTCCCCGGTACATCATACTCTGCTTTTGTCTCTTTGGTGGAACTCAGGGAGAGCTCCCCATGTCAGAACGCGAACTGTTGTACACCATTAACATGTGAGCTATCAGAGTTTATTTAACAATCTCTTATTGATGGGTGCTTAGCTGCTGTCAATATTTCACTATTACACAAAGTGACAGTGAAATCCTTGTTTGCACGTTTGCTTAGTGGTCACATGGGAATGTTCCTTTGGGGATGGACACAAGAAATGAAATAAAAGGAAATGACATAAAATAAACATGTTGGGGCCTGGAGTATTTCTGTGGAAATATTTCTTTAATTTTGTTGAGATATAACTTACATAAGAAAAATTAACAGTTTGATCTGCTTTAGCCTATTTATTCGGTTCAGGACCACCCCCTACCCCAGCAAGTTCCCTCATTCAGCTGCCCAGTCAGCCTGCTCCCAGGAGTGGCCCCTGCTATGATTTCTAGCCCCACGCATTTGTTTCGTCCACTCGAGAACTTGACGGAAGTGGAAGCGCACGGCACGTACTTGGGTGTCTAGTTCCTTTCACTCAGCGTAATGTTTTGAGGTCCTTCCATGTTGTGGCGTAGATCACCAGCCTGCCCTGTCACTGTGGAGTGGTGCTGCGCCATAGACACCACGTTTGCGGTTCCATTCGTCTATTTATCATGGGCTCTTTCCAGTTTGGGGCGATTATTAAGAAATGCTATGAACATTTTCTACAAGACTTTCAGGGGGCATATTTTCATTTGCCCCTGGAAAATACCTAGGAGAGAAATTCCTGAGTCATAAGGTAGACGCGTATTTAATGCTTGAAGAAATATCCACACCACACAGTCTTCTAAAGAGGACGAACCATGTTATCCTCACCAGCAAAGCAGAAGACTTGTGGTTGCTCAGTTCATCAACTTTTAATCTTAACAGGTGATGGAAAATAACCTCTAAAACCGCTGTGCCTACAGTATGAGAGTACCTGGCATCCCACACTCTAACTAGAGGTTGATAGTAGCAGCATTTTCCAATTTTGCTTATCTGTAAGGAGAAAACGATGTCTCATTTAATCTGCATTTTTTTCCTTCCCACTAGTGAAGTTGAGCATTTTAAAAATATTTACTGGCCAATTTTGTTGCTTATTCTGTGAGTTACCTCACCTGTTTAAAGCTTTGTCGATTTTTCTATTGAGTTGTTTATACTTTTCTCATAGACTAATAGGAATATTTTTATTCTGCCTCTTTGTTTTGCACGTTACAAATATCATCTCCTAGGGGCGCCTGAGTGGCTCAGTTGATTAAGCGTCTGACTCTTGATTTCCGCTCAGGTTGTGACCTTAGGGTCGTGAGACTGAGCCCCTCGTCAGGCTCCATGCTAGGTGTGGAGCCTGCTAGAGATTTTCTCTCTCTCCCTCTCTTTCTGCCACTCCACCCTGCCCCCTCCCCCGCTTTCTTTCACGTGTGCTCTCTCTCAAAAGAAAATTAAAAAAAAAAATCACCTCCTAGTCTACTGGTTTTATTTTTGCTTTTTAAATAATTGCATTTTGTCTTATAGAAGTTTTTAATTTTGATGCAGCGAACAATCAAGCTTATCTTTTACAGCTTATACATTCTCTGCTTAAGAAGGTCTTTCAAATCTAAAGGTTGTGGATATTTTGTACTATATTTTATTCAGATAATTTATTTTTTCTTTTTATATTTAGGTAATGAACTCGTCTGGATTTTTTTTTTTTTAATTCTATCAGATGGAGAGCCAAAATTCCTATTCCCTTTACGTGACTGGTCAATTTCTTTCTGGCACTATCTTTAAATGCCTCCTTTATTCCATATCAGATTTTCATATAGACAAAATCTGCATCTGGACTGTATCCCACTCCACTGAATTTGTATTCCTATGCCAGTGTAGTCCTGCTTTATTCATTACAGTTTTAGGGTATGTGTCTATATCTGGTAGGGAAAGCTCTTTCTTACTCTTCTTATTTTTCAAAAAATCCGTCTGGGTTTTTGTTATTGTTGTTGTTGTTGTTTTTGCCTATCTAAGCTTCTTTATGAATTTCATGATAAGTTTATCAAGTTCCATGAAATAATAAGGAAAAAAAGACTGTGAGTTTTATGGGAATCTTCTGTACTACCTTCTCAATTTTTCTGTAAAGTTAAAATGATTCTAAAAAACATCTATTTAAAAATGAAGGAAGAAAGAGAGAGAGAATGAGAGAAAGAAAGAGAGAAAGAAAGAAAGACCAGTTGTGGCTGGGATGGAGGAAGAAAGGGGGTATATGATGTGAGATGAATTTTGAAAGACGAGTAGGGGCCTTGTGATGTCAGACTTATTGGACACATCAAGACTTTTTCTTTCTTTATCTGAAGAGCAATGAAAAACCTATAAAATATTTTACACAAGGGACAAACATATCTTACTTTGTGTTTCAGAGAGTTCTATCTGGCTGCAATTTGTAGAATGGATTTTGCATTCTAGAGTGAATGCAAGTTGACCAGGTAACGGATATTGGTAGCTTGGGTCAGGATGGTAATGGTGTAGACAGATTTATGAGAAATAGAGAATATACAATCAATAGAACTTGATAAATTGACGTTCCTTTTGCCTTCTTTCTTTTTTTCTTAATTAGAGTTGCCAAAGAGTTGTCTATTTTATTGGTCTTTTCTGTGAGTCAGCTTTGATATTATTGATCAACTTCACCACTGTTTCTAATTCATTAATGTCCACTTTCTTCTTTATTAATTTCCTTAACCACCACACAAAATTACCTTTGGCTGATGGTCTATTCGATAGCAAGTCTGCTGGAATTGGCGTATCTCTCTGATGATGTGTGATATCTAAGAGGGAAACAATAACAACAAAAGCAAAGCGAAAGTATTTCCTTGTATTGCAACACATTCTGCCACATTCTGCCGGGCCCTATCCTCGAGTCCTCAGGCACTTTCTCCAGTGAAGCGTCAGAGCCCTGCCCTATCATTTTCTGTGCCCAGCCAGGGCTTTCTTGCCCTGCAATGAGCCATGTGAAATGCAAACAGCAAGAAGATACTTCGCAATTGGAGGAACAGCTGGCACTGGGTGACCTCAGGTTCCACAGGGGCAAGCGCTGGATGTTACTGTCCTGGGGCTCCTTGTTCTAACTTGGTGCTCAGAACCTGGCTGTCCAGCAAGAAACCTTCAGCATCTGTCTGTCACTGCTCCGTCTCAGAAAGTCATCCCCGGAGCTTCATTCCCCAACCCTTTGCCCAGACTGCATGCAAGCTGAAATACCCCCGCTGAAAATCGCTTCAATCAGCCACATCGGATATGGAACCCAGTGCTCCTCCCCCTTCCACCTCAGAATGAAAAAGCAAACAGTGAGCTCTGTGACTCAGCCTCTTTCTCTAAGCCACTGAAGTCACTGAAACAGGCTAATGATGAAATTACCACCTACCATTCTCATCTTGGAGAAATTAACAAGGCCTTCCTCAGTAAAGTTTGGTGTTCCCTCTTCAATAAATGCCAGATCTGTCAGGTACATCCCCAGATAAGGAACGGCTGGGGGGTTACAGCTGCAAAACCAACAGACACCGTTCTCAAGCTCATTCACAAATAGCGACTCCCCTCCCGTGTTTAACAGGAAGCAACCGTGTGGCTTCAATCCTGAAGAATAGTCTTCTAATCCCATCTGCACAAGCACACTCATGGTATGAAGAGTTCTCAGTACAGCTCACAACAAACTGAATAGAAAATTACAGCCTATGTTTTTACAACGCGCTTGGGACAATGGTGTGTTCAAACAACAGGATGTCTTATAGACAAACACAAAGTGTGTGCAGCAGTACTCGTCTGCAGTACTTGTAAACTGGCTGTGCTTCTCCAGGGAGCAAGAACATGGAGGGACCTTCAAGAACTGGATAGAAAAACCAATGTGATTAGAGCCTGTAAAGCTTGTTTTCTGCCTTCGTTACTATTTCAATGTTTTAGAAGGTATAGACCTAATGGATATCACCACTGCACTCCAAAGTGATGCCTTCTTTGTGTTTGTCCTTTGAAAAGGGACCTTGGTCTTCTCGGTGCCAAGAGTGAGGAGGACATGGCCTTTTGAACCAGAGAGAACTGGGTCTGAGCCCCAGCATGAACACTTGCTAAGTGATTCTGGGAAAACTCTGTGAACCACAGTCTCCTTATTGTGCTTAGATTAATAAATACCAGATCAAGAAACTTTTTATAGTAAAAGATGGTTTGAGTTCAGAGTAAAGGATGGTGATATTTTCTCCTTATTTGGGATAGTCTGCATGCCACCAGGATGTCCACAGGACACCTACTGCATGCACAGTATTTCAAATGTAAAGAAAAATCAGGAAAATACCTAGATGATGGAAGTTGCTCCCCATTTGTTTTTCTTTTCAAAGCAAAGGAGGAGGTAGGCCACTATTTGTATACTATATACATTTTTAAAATATATTTCTGAATTATGAGTAAGTTAATAATTAAGATAAACATACTTTTTAAGGGTTTCTCTGAGATTTTTAAATCTTCCTTCAGATGAAACAGTTTTCTGAAGCTTGTCCATGAGAGCTTTTGTCTGGAAAGAAACAAACAACTTAGCATGTCAGGAAAATACTCCTGTGGTTTGACAAGATGGGTAAGTTACCGAGAGATCCTCACTTCCCTTCCACACTGGCAGGTGCGGATACCTGTGTCTGACTGCTGTGATGTGAGATGACTTTCAAAGAACAGACGGGGTATTATGACTGCATTGATGTTTTAAAAAAATGTGGAGGGGCACCTGGGTGGCACAGCGGTTAAGTGTCTGCCTTCGGCTCAGGGCATGATCCCGGCGTTCTGGGATCGGGCCCCACATCAGGCTCCTCCGCTATGAGCCTGCTTCTTCCTCTCCCACTCCCCCTGCTTGTGTTCCCTCTCTCGCTGGCTGTCTCTATCTCTGTCGAATAAATAAATAAAACATCTTTTAAATAAATAAATAAATAAAAATTTAAAAAATGTGGAGAAGAGAAAGTGACTATACCGCTCTTTTAGCCAAAAAGAAGAAAATGTGTAGAAAAGAAAAAGTGCAATGCACAAGAAACTTAGGGACCTACAGAACTGAGAAAGCACATGTTGAATTAGGGAATCTTAAATGGGAGATCTCATGTCAGGTGGTTTTCACGGTGAATCTTTTTGGGTGTTAATCTCCAAATCATCCAAACACAGATTTGGTTGCTTGGCTATCTTCTGCTACAAAACTTTTGGTTTTTTTGTTTGTTTGTTTGTTTGTTTGTTTGTTTTTTAAAGATTTTATTTATTTATTCGATAGAGATAGAGACAGCCAGAGAGAGAGGGAACACAAGCGGGGAGAGTGGGAGAGGAAGAAGCAGGCTCACAGCGGAAGAGCCTGACGTGGGGCCCGATCCCATAATGCCGGGATCACGCCCTGAGCGGAAGGCAGACGCTTAACCGCTGTGCCACCCAGGCGCCCCNACAGCGGAAGAGCCTGACGTGGGGCCCGATCCCATAATGCCAGGATCACGCCCTGAGCGGAAGGCAGACGCTTAACCGCTGTGCCACCCAGGCGCCCCAAACCTTTTGTTTTGTGATCATCTTCCTCACCTTGTTAGAAAAGTAAAACTGACATTTACCAGGAAATAAAACTGTTGTTGACACTGATGTGGAGTTTCTCACATGGCCATGAGCGAATGGTAGGGCGGCCCTTGGGGATGATGGCCCACTCCTGGCAATACCCGTGCCCGGGCAGGATGGCAGGGAAAAGCACTTGGAATGCCTGGGTTGCGACTCCTCAGACTACTCTGTCTCAGTCCGGAGAAGAGCTGCACGATTGGTGAGAGCTTTCAGAATGACTCAAAGGGCTACTTCCCCATCCTGGTTCCTGAGGACTCTGAGAGAAGATAGCCAGCATAGCCTGGGTAGGGATGGAGGGGGTGGGGGGACAGGATGGGGCTGGGCGTGCCTCCCGCCTGGCCCAGAGCTGGCCTTGGGCTGAAAGAAGCTGCACAAACACAGTCTGTCCTATGGCCGCAGACAAAATTTGGTGGGCTCCAGACTGCCCGGTCTACCAGGCCTTCTGGATGTCTCCCAGCTACAGAGCAGACGGTGTGAGGAAAGAGTGGGAAGCAGGGCATATCTGCAGCCAGGCACCACCTCCTGTGACCAGACCGAGGTCCTGGGCCCAGGACAGCAGACCATCACCCGTTCTAAAGCCACTGTGAGTGAAACATTCGTGTGACTGAAATGGTATATTCTACTTAAAGCCTCTACAGGTAATATATTCAAATTTGAAAAAAATATTTCAACATCAGTCTTCTCATCCCTATTCTGTAGTCAGTTATCCCTAAAGCTGCAGCCGGTCAAAGACATGAGTATCACATAAGTCAACTTCAGGGAAGGCCTAATGGTTTCTTTTCTTTTCTTTTTTTTTCTCAAGTTTTAATTTAAATTCCAGTTAGTTGACATACAGTGAAGTATCAGTTTCAGGTGTAGAATTCAGTGATTCATCACTTACATACAACACCCGGGGCTCATCACAACAAGTAACCTCCTTAATGCCCATCACCTATTTAACCTATCCCCTACCTCCCCCAGCCCCCCTCCCCTCCAGTAACCCTCAGTTGGTTCTCTATAGTTAAGAGTCTGTTTCCTGGTTTGCCTCTCTCTTATTTCCCACCCCCCCTTCATCTGTTTTGTTTCTTAAATTCCACACGTGAGTGAAATCATATGATATTTGTCTTCCTCTGACTTATTTTGCTTGGCATAACACTTTCTAGCTCCATCCACATCATTGCAAATGGCAAGATTTCTTTCTTTTTTATGGCTAATATTCCACTGTGTGTGTGTGTGTGTGTACACATCCCACATTTTATTCATCAGTCAATGGACATTGGACTCTTTCCATAATTTGACTATTATTGATAATGTTGCTATAAACATCAGGGTGCATGTATCCCTTTGAATGGGTATTTTTATATCCTTTGGGTAAATACCTAGTAGTGCAATTGCTGGATCACAGGCCTAATGTTTTCTTAAAGAAGACCAACATCAGATGAAAAAGGAAATAGGAGAAGGGAAATGAAAGAGAAGGCAGAGGAGTGACTTACTGACCTTGATGAAGTGTGACAATGTGTGTGACAGGATAATATGCTCTTTGTATCCAGTGCTCAATGGCTAAGGCTACCATTGCCTTAGAAGGAGGCAAAAGTCAGCCACGACAAAAGCATCAGTGTCCAGTTTTTAGATTCTGATACAGCTGTTTGAAGCCCATTTTAAAAACAGTATTCTAACACCCATTCATCATAAAAGCTATCAAAAAACTAGGAAGAGAGTAGTTTTCTCAATTTTATAAAAGCATTTACAAAACACCTATAGCTGGCACTATCCTTAATGGTGAAAGACTGAATGTTTCCCCACAAGACTGAGAACAAGGGAAGAATGTCCTTTCTCAGCACCCTTATTCAACATAGTATTGGAAGTTTAGATAGAGCAATAAGGCAAGAAAAGGAAATAAATGTGTACGAATTGGAAAGAAAGAATTAAGATAGTTCCTATTTACAAATGACAATTGTCTGTGTAGAAAATCCCAGGGACTCTACAAAAAAGCTCCTGGAACTGATCAGTGAGCCCAGCAAGGCTGCAGATAGATGACCAACACAAAAAAATTCAATAACATTTGTACAGACTAACAATGAATGTGTGGAAACCAAAATTAAAAACCATAGTAACATTTAAAATTTCTCCAAATAAAATGAATTATTTAGGCATAAATCTAAAAAATTTACACAGGACTTATATGCTCAAAATTTCAAAATGCTGATTTAAGAAAGCAAAGAAAGCCTAAAGAAATGGAGAGACAGACTTTGTTTGTGGACTGGAAGACTCAACAGAGTAAAAATGTCAGTTCCCTCAAATTGACTGGTTTAATGAAATTCCAATAAAAATGTCAGTAAAGTTTTTTTAGACATAATTTTTTAACTAAAACTTATATGGAAAGTCGCAGCACCTAGGGTAGCTAAAATAACTTTGCAACAGAAGAATACAGTGGGAGGGATATAGAAAGAACTCTCAGATCCCAAAGGTAAAAAAAATCCAATTAAAAAATGAGCTGCAGACATTTCATTGAAGAGGATAAACAGATGGCAAACCAGCATATGAAAAGATGTTTAACATCATTAGCCATTAGGAAAATGCAAATTAAAACAATAATGAGATATCAAAACGGTTAAAATAAAAAATAGTAATAACACCAAATGAGGGCAAGAATTTGGAAAAACTTGTTCACTCATACTTTGCTGATACAAGTATAAAATGGTACAGCCACTCTGGAAAAGAATTTGACTGTTTCTTATAAAACTAAACACGCAATTACCATATGATCCAGCATTTACACTCTTGGGCATTTATCCCAGAAAAACGAAAACTTACAGTCACACAAAACCTATGCGTGAATGTGTATAACAGCTTTATTTGTAACAGCCCCAAACTGAAAACAACCCAGATGTTCTTCAAGGGGTGAATGGTTAAAATGTCCTATATTTATACCTTGAGTACTACTTAGCGATAAAAAGAAACGAAGTATTGATACGTGAATGGATCTCAAGGGAATTTTTTTAAAAGGCAATCTCAAAATGTCATATACCATATGATTCCCTTTATGTAATGTCCTTGAAATGATGAAATTTTATAGAGATAAGAAACAGATTTTTGGTTGCCAGGAGTTAGTGAGGGGCAGGGAGGAAGCAGCTATGGTTATAAAAGAGTGGCCGGAGGGATCCTGGTCATAGCACTGTGTTGTATCTTGACTGCAGGGGGAATAAAAGTGCATAGAAGTAAATACACACAGGCCCAAATGAGTATATAGGTAAAAGAGATCATCTGAATAAGGTCAGTGGATGTTACCAATGTTAACTTTGTGGTTGGGATATGTTTTCAGTTACACCATGGGTTACCGTGGGGGGCAGCAGGTGTAGGGTACAGGGGATTTCAATTATTTCTTCCAAACTGTATGTGAACTTGCATGATCTCAACATAAAAAGTGTGTGTTTGTTTGTTTGTTTAAACAGTACTCACAAAAGCTGTGGTTTTTATTTGCAAGGTCAAGGCTTTGTTCACAAACAAAAGAACTTGCCTCTGGCACCAGGAGGACATGGAGGTATCTGGAAAATTCCGCCAATGCCCTTTGAGAGGGCCAGGGTAGTTACCTACTAATGAAGAGTTAGCCAGCCCACCAGGGATCACCAAGGGCAGGGCAGCCTGTAGGAGAGGGGCCAGTGGGAGCCAATGAGGGCTAAAGGAGAGGTGAGGTCAGTTAAGCCCCCCTGTTCCTGGGCAGGCCAGGCAGACCACACATAAACCATGCATGGGCAATTCACAGTGGCCTGCGCCCAGGGACCAACTAGCAGAAGACCACAACAGGAGACCAGGGGGTGCACACGGCCTCCCAGAAGCCCAGAGGAGCCTTCCCCAACACCCACCAGCACCCAGGGAGAAGGCCAGGAGAAAGGGCAGCGGGGAGATTGTGATTTCATTTGAATCTTGAAAATATCGAATGAAAATGGTAGGTATGAACAAGCTAAGTTCAATTAAAAGAAAATTAAGAAAGTTTTCTGCACACTTAAGTCATTATGCCAAAACTTTACTACATAATAACCAAAAAAAAAAAAAAGTGAACACTGAGGCCCTAGGGCATTTATACGCTTACTTTGGGGAGAAAGAATGGATCCACGGGACATCGCTGTGTTCACTTGGAATCAACATGCCTTCTCTAAATAATTTAGGACACAACTCCTCCCGACCGTCAACCGCACCGTTTGAGGTTGTCCCCAAATATGTTATAATGAATGTTTGGGGTTGTATTTGCTTTTCTAAATTAACCAATTAGAAGTGCACATGAGTGAAATCAATTACGTGGTAAGAACGCACTAATCACCCATGTTGGCACCTTCCTTTGGCAAATGAGCTGCTCGATTCAGTTCATTATTTCCTAATTAGTAATATTTCACTTGGCTCTGGTCTCCCGGCCCCTCCTGTCAGCAGCGGGCTGTGTGGCACACTGGTGCTCACCTGCTTGGACACCTTGGCCCAGGTTTTCTTCAGCCTGTAGATGGCACTTCTGTTTAAGGCTGAGGTGATCTCCAGCACGCCATTGTAGTTGTGCAGGCATCGGCAAATGTCTGCCACGGCCACCCACTTCTCTATCGCGTTGGCACGGGAGCTGACATCGGCATAATTCATTATCTGGGAGGCCACCAGGTTACTCATCTGAGACAACAGAAGAGCCAAGAAAGGCCAGCTAAGAGCCAAAGAAGTGCATTCAGGCAAAACACCTGAATTACCCAGAGAAATGTCAGGAAAATAGGATGCCGAGGGACATGGAGATCAAAGCCCACATTTAGATACCAACCTTCTGAAAAGACTAAAGAGTGTAGTAATAATAATAACAACAAGAAACTAATGGGAACCTGTTCATCCTCAGAGTGACCAGAGGGATCATTTGGAATCAACGTGTTGGGGGAACAGGTCATTTTTTTCATCAGTAATTTTGATGGAGTAATTTCCAGTAGTTACTGAGGAAATGGAAAAGAATGAGCTAACTCCTGAGGAATGGCAACTTTGCTGATGATGGGTTTCACTCCTTGGGGACTCTCCACATGCTCCTTCACCCTTGATGGGGGGGGGCAGGAATCCCCAGTTACCACAAAAAAAGAAAACACATTTACCCCCAATCAAATCAAATTCTAACCTGATCCGCTCTCAAGCCAGACCCATTTAAGGACAGGGGAAGAGAGAACATTTATTCCCACCAGAATGAACAGGTCCTACAGTTTCAGGGGTAAGTACTGTAATGCTATTAGTTGAAACCAAGAGAAAAAGAGGCAGCTGGCACAGCTGAACACTTAGAATATAGAGGGGCACCTGAGTGGCTCAGTCGTTAAGCATCTGCCTTTGGTTCAGGTCATGATCCCAAGGTCCTGGGATCGAGCCCCACATCGGACTCCCGGCTCAGCAGGAAGCCTGCTTCTCCCTCTCCCACTCCCCCTGCTTGTGTTCCCTCTCTCGCTGCCTCTCTCTCTGTCAAATAAATAAAATCTTTAAAAGAAAAAAAAAGAATATAGAAAGGAAAAGGACAATTGAGGATTGATTACTAACAAAGGGAATGCAAGGTCTGTAATCTTATATCCATACACTTAATCTGGTGAATGTACCCATTCTCTGACCATTCCATAGGTATTGTAGATCTCACAGTGTCTCAGAATTATCATTGTACATATTCATTAAAAAAATATTTTGTACTGAGCACCTAGAGTGGACTAGGCATTCTTTTAGGTTCTGAGAACAGGAAAAACAAATAAATCAGCATCCCTGACCTCAAGGCACTGAGCCTAGTTAGGTGGTAAGGTGAAGGGAGGCAGAGACAAACAAGTAAATACCACATTGTGAAAGGCAAAGCTAAGTCTGCATGGAGGGGTCTGGGGACATGGAGGTAGCAGGCGGCATCTGGCCTAGTAGAGAGGAGGCTTCCAGAAAGAGGTCATCCCTCAAGTAAGTCCTAAATGATGAATAGGAGTTAGCCACTGCTGTCCATCAAAGGAGAAGAACGCTTGGAAAGGGACAGAGGTAGAAGGCATGGTGTAACAGAGGATCTGGCAGTCGCCTGAGGGGCACAGGGAAGACCCGAGAGAGACACAGATGCCCGGTATGCAGGGCTCTTGTAGGCCATTTTGAGCAGCTGGGATTGTATCCTAAAGGTGAGAAGAAGCCACTGACAGAATTGTGTCATGAAAATGATATAAATAGATTGGTCTTTCAGAAAAGTTATTTCTGTGACACTCTGTGAAGAATGGATTGGGGGGCAAGGAGATGATAGTGGGGACGGTGAGGTAGGAGGTCCTGGAGAAAAGGATGAAAGGTCAAATCAAGGTTATGGCAGTAGGAAAGAAGGGGGAAAGAAGGGGGAAAGAAGGGGAAAAGAAGGGTCTGGGACATATGTAGATTTAGGGCTCACTAATATATTGGAGAGTGAGGTGGGGTGGGTGACAGAGGAGTCAAAGGTGACCTCTAGATTCTGTGTTTGGGTGAGTGAGTGTGCAGTCTGGGCCACTACACAAGACTAAGAACATAGCATAAAATGAAGAAGGAGGCTTGGCAGGTCTGGGAGGTACGAACGATAAGCTCTATTTGCATCTGTCGAAGGCACAGTGCAACCAGCCATCCAAGTGGAGACAGGAGGGTCTGGAACCTGGGATGGAACTTCTCATTTGATTGTTCATTATATCCCAAGTGTATGTATGGCACAGACAATAGAAGCTTATTTCCTACAGCAGGGGCCCTGCTTCTCAGAGAGTAGCCCAGAGGGGTCATGTGTCCTGTCCTTTAGGCAGCAGTGGCCTGGATGCTTATGATGTGACAACATTCCCCGAGTATCCCCGTACTCCGCGGTACCCGGCATCTACACTGTTGTGTCATATTGTGAGGCTGAGTGGCTTACTAACCTACCTACAGGGATCCTCATAGTCTTTTCTCCTTTTTTAACATCATCATTATTCCTTTTATTGTCTTTTAGTAGAACTGGAAAGGAAGCCTTCCCTTTGCCTAGATAGCCCTGAAGATATTCCCACATATGTCGTTCTGCCAAAGGATGAAGATCATTAGAACAAACCAATTAGGAGCTGGTGGGTATAAAAGCAACTCCGTCTTACTGCTGGAGAAAAGCAGAGCAGGGAGATGGACTGACAGCTGGTCACCATTGTGCACAGCTGCAATAACACTGTAATTATGCTCAAAGGGGTCCCTTCCAACCCTGGAACGCATATGTGCTGAATGTTCAGTAATAGTGAGGATGATTTGTACTAACCCAACCTTACTGTCGCCAGCACCACCAGGGACCAATGACACATGTGCCATTACAACTAGTCAATGTATGACCACGAAGTAATGATGATTGTGGTAACAATAATAGTAGCAATCTACGCATTATTGAGCACTTACCAGACTTGGGTACCATCGGAAGTGAATCTCTTATGTCCGGAAGTTAACTGGAAGTGATTACATCACTGTGAGCTCTTAGAGAAGATTTAAGCTTTTTTTTTTTTTTTTAATCTTTCATCAGTTTTGCTTAAAAAGTGGGGGGTAGGCTTGCTTTCTTTTAGAGAAGGAGTCTTAAGACCCTGATACTCAACTTCTTACGACATGCCCGGTTTTATTTTTATGGTTACTCACATCATTGAAGTGTTGGCTGGTTTTCATAATGTAAGGTGTTCTTTCATTTTTATCCAGCTTCATCCACCCCTGCCCAAGAAATTCTCTGTAAGTTCAAAACAGAACAGAAAACCAATTAAGTTTTTTAAATGGCAGCTGTGATCCTGAACAATGGGTATAAAAATTATATACATTAAATTCGACACTCTCAAATGAATTTTGGCTCATCTCCAACATTTTACCACTTGATGCCAAAAAGAAAAAGATTTTTCAATTTCCACCTTTCTCTTATAAATGTTTGAAATTTTGTCCTTATTAATAAGAATCACGATAAAGGCTTCTCTGAAACTGGAACACAATGACCAACACGTGAAGAATAAAGATGTTAAGCACTAACTCAGGAACCAAGACTATTTTCCCTGGATCAGCTTAAAAAAATTTTAAGCTTTGGCAGAAGGCCTGAAAAATCCATCACTACCAAAAATGTTAATCATGAACAACATGTATTCCTCTACTTTGCTCTGATTTTCTCCAGGACGACATCAAATCCATGGGTAGAGATTTTCCTTTGCTCTCCCCAGGGCCCAGAACAGGACACATCGTGAAGGCTGAACAAACACTGTTGTTACCACTTCATATGGGGAAGGCAGTTACAGTGGTAGGAGCTCAGCCTTCTGGAAGGTCTGTCTTCTGAATAACATCCCTGCTCCTTTACCTCACTCACGAGCAGCCCACCAGGTCACAGCAAGCAATGGCCAGGCAAGCTGGTGTCTATAGGAAGTATTTTGTATAGGCATGACAACAAACAACCTGAAATGAAATTACTCTGATACACTCTTAAGCCAGAAATGTTGAGTGAGTCCCTGCAAAAGGTTTTTTTGTTCCTCCAAGTTCCTGCAAGGCTGTTGGACGTAAAGGTGTGGCAGTTCCACAGACAAAAATAATGGGTAGATATCCAAGCCAGCAAGGAGGAGAGTAGAGGAAGGGAGAGTCCCAGGAAGAGACCAACCGTGGGGGTTTGGCCTTTGCTCTTTCTCTTCCTTCACAGAGGTCAGTTCATCTCTCCCACTGAATCCCACTGCACTAGAGGGGAGTCAGGGAGTGGGGGGAGGGGCACTATGGAGTCTTTTTTTTCTTAGAGGGGGAGAGAGAGAGAGAGAGAAAGAGAGAGAGAGAGAGTGGGGGAGGGGCAGAGAGAGAAAGAGAGAGAATCTCAAGCAGGCTCCATGCCCTGTGCAGAGCCCGGAGCAAGGGTCGATCTCACGACCCTGAAATCATGACCTGAGCCAGAGTCAAGAGGTGGGTGCTTAGCCAATGGAGCCCCTCCCAGGCATCCCATGGCACTGTGGTTTCTAACTCAAGTCTTCAAGAAGTCACTGGGTTCACCTGGATAGCCAATAGTCCGCATTTCTTCCCCTCCAACCTTGTTCATTGGTAGAGACAGGGAGGGTGAGAAGATAGAACGCCTACAGAAAAGCCTGCAGGGGCATCTTCTGGCCCTGCCGCTTATGCCTCCCTGACGTAGGGGTAGCTCTGACCACCCACTGCCGCGCCTGACCCTCACCATCATGATGGCCTCTTCTCCACCTATGACATGCGTCACATTTGTATCTCTTGCCCAGTCCCTCCTTTACCCTCAACTCAGTCTTTCGAGGATGTGGGCCAACAGTTGTCATTGGTCCAAACAAAGGCCTGGCTTGTGGAGCTGTTTGCTGCAGTGGGAAGGGGCTAGTGGGCCCCCCATGCTCTACGTGAGGAGGTCGAAGCGGTGATACGGGTGCTCACCACGGGGCAGCTGCCGTGGCACGGGTCAGCTCCGCACACACCTGGGTAAAGCTCCATCTTGGGAACCTATCTACACTGTCGTAGAGTCTCAAGGCTCGGCAATACTTGTTGATTCGTGGAAGCGGGTGAGTAATTGTAGCAGAATTTCCAGATTTCACCCATCATCAGTGCTTCTCCAGGTATAGTCTTAGATCACACAGTCGTGTCTGGGATTCTCACGGAAAATGCCGTTTCCTGGGCCTCAAACCTACTAGAATCCAAATCTCTGAAGGGGAAATTTAGGAATACACATTTTTAACAAGTTTCCCAAAGGATTTTAGGCACCATGCGGTTTGAGAACCATGGTTGCAGCCATACTGAGGTTCCTATGATGTGAGGATGTGAGTGTACAAAGAAATTCACATTCTGTGGGAACTGCTGGTCATAAACACAACAGTGACCATCCTTACAGTCCCCAGTGTTTCCAAATCAATACTTCTAACCTCAGTTGGGACCAAAAGTCATTGAAGTCAGACCAAACCACCATAAGATTAAGGCTCACACCTCTGTGCACACACAAGCTCTAAGCCCACAGGCCTGCCTGAGGGGCCGGCAGCGGTGAGGGCCGCACTCACTCGTAGGGAATGCTTCTGAAGATGACGTGGTCCAGGAGGGTGATCTGCTCCGCCAGCTCCATGGCTGACAGGGTCTCAAAGCACTCAGCCTTTGCACAGTCTGTCTGCAAGAGAGGAAGGTGGGGATGAAACACACCGCGAGCAGGTGCCCGGCAGGGCACGGCAGCAGCTCCAAGGACAACGTCCATCAGAGACTCTTGCTACGAAGAAAATGGCAGAGAGCTCAGAAATATCAGCCAACATTAACAGCATGGACCAACTGCTAAACCCCGAGTCGAATTTAGGTCATCACACAGTGCTTCACGGATAGAACTGTGGTCAGTTACAGACATAATACTGCTCGCCTCTGAGAAGGAGTTTGCACATAAGTCTGTGGGATGAGACTATGGCTGGACTTACCAGTTGAATTATATCTTCTAATTTTAGGTGGATGTCATCTTGATCATCTTGTGAAAGGGCCCTAAAAAAATAAAAAATAAAAAATCCTCCATGAAAAGAAAACAGACATGCCAGGGATGAGACGACCACATGCACTTTGGATTTCCCTGGCTGGGAGGCTGGAGGGTTTGGGTCCACGAGGCTGTGCCGCCAGCTGGAGGTTACAGAGACATGAGCTGCCGAAGAGAAGTCGAAGCAACAGAAAAATATCATCGAGAGAGCTGGCTTATCCCAGGGGGCCAACTTGTTACGTACAAGGTGGGACATGAAACACCCACCGTCAAAGCGAGCCTGGGGAGAGCTGGCGTGCTCTGCGCTGGTGAGAGGATCTGAGCCATGAGTCTGGGCATCCCATAATACTATCAGTATTGATGGGCCCCATCCACATTCCTCCAGCCCCCACCCTGGCCCTCCCCTGTGAGGCTGAGGCAGAAAATGCACAGCCACCCCCTTCCTGTGCATATGTAGACCCAGCAGCTCGGCGGGGCTCCTGGGGGGGCAAGAATTTGAACAAGGCAAGGCAGAGGCCGGCAGCAACTCTCCTCCCTTGATTCCCAGGTGGCCTCTCCTGAGGCACATTTGGTGCTGCAGCTACACACACAGCCGGTCAGCTCTCAGTGTGTTTTTGCAGTGATGAATGACTGAATAAATACATAAGTTAATTAATCCTGAAGTGGGTGCTGGTTTCAGAGTGGGAGTGATATTTCATGTCCAACAGAAGTTCAGAGTCCAGGAGAATGATGCTGATTATGTAACTTACCATCTGGGCCATTTTAAGTTTTCCAAAATGAAGGCACAATCACATACTAAAGTACTAAAATGTTTCAATAGTCGGTCTGAAGACATGTAGCCTGTCTGCTGGAGGAAGGTAGTTTCCAAAGAATAATGACGTGATGCTGCGAGGTGCTCTGGATTGATGAAAACAAAACTACCCCCCTCAAAAATATGGACTCAACAGAGATGGCTCACTGTATACCCGCCACATGCCAGCCGTGCATGAGCCATCTGACATAAACTCTCAGAGCATAAAAAATCCCTTCAAAGTAAGCATTCTCATCTCCATTGTACAGATGAGGAAACCAACACTCAAAGGAACTGACGTGCCCCGGCTTTGGTCTGTTGAGCTGTCCCATTGCCCTCGCTTGTCTTAGGCAGGTGTGCAAAGGCACCTCTTCAAAGATCCAGCACAGAACACATCCAAAAAAGTCCAGTCTCTTCCTCTATCTTCCTCTTTTACAAAAGCTCTTGGCTGTTTACCAGGGAGAAGATTCCTTCTAGAGTAAAGGAATGGCCGTCCTCTTGTTAGCAGTGAGCCGTATCATTTGTGAGTGGAAAGAAATACTCAGCATATGATAAAAGGCGGATTAAGGTGAGGAAAAAATAAGCAAATGCAAGTCTTTCTCCAAAGACTGTTAAATCACACAGAAGGATTACACATAGGGGATAAAAGTGACTCTGTCCCAAAGCTGATGTCATTCTTTCCAGGGTAGTCTAGGTTCCTGGAGAGAGCTCAGTGGCCACGTAACTATGTGTACCCATGGAAAAGATCTTTTCTTTCTTTCTCTTTCTTCTTCTTCTTCTTTTTTTTTTTTTTTAATGAGGCTGGGCAATAGTTTTTCCTCGGAAAGAAGTGGTCAAGAAGTTAGTTAGCTTCTATCAAATGTTCCTTTCCTTGGTGATCTCACGCTAATGTTCCAAGATATGTTCTGGTCCTATTAAATTATCTAACGTTTTCTCTTTTCCCAAATGCCTGTTGATGTTTCTTAGGGCTTTGTGAGGTTTGTGGGACACCTTTTCATGACCTGAACCCACTTCAGCTGCCCGCCCATGAAGTCAGTCATCGTTTTGTTTTGTTTTTTCACTTTGTGGCATGTTAGTTGTCTACCAAGATCTCTGTCTACATTGATTCAGAAGCCAGCTAGTCAGACGACGTTGGAGAAGAAGTGGTATTTTAGAAATACCAAAGTCTTGAGCAGAGGTTTTTAGTCACAAACAACACAACAGACTACTTATGCCAGTTAAGTTTCCTCATCATAGTGACCCCTGTGAGACTGTGTGAGACAGAAGTGGTTTATTCTTGGAAGCTTTCAGTTTCCTGTATAAACGTAATATGTGTTTAAGTACATTTCATGTTTACATCGCACTGTTATACAGCTTGACTGCAGTACAGCTCTAATGTCAGGGCTACGTTTAACTACAATGTGATATGTCTCTATCTCTCGCAACCACAACTTCTATTCACTAGGAGGTATGTTCACAAATATTCCCGATGGGAAGGCCCCTCTACCTCTGGCCCCCGTTCCAACAGAGGACAGACGTTCTCCTAGTCTTCTGACTGCCTTCGTGCTTTGAGGGACATGCCAGGCTACTGGGTTTCTCTCACATCTCCCAGCTGGCATGATCAGTTAAATGTCTGTGCATTTATAATGAAATGCCAAATAAAACATTCAAAAGGAAATGGGATTATTCAAGTTCTGTGACTGGAAAAGTCCTCTTTCAAGAGTAGAAATCAGATAGGCTTAAAAACAGAGCCAAGAGCAATTGGCCTCTGTCCCCAGACTGGCCCACACTCTCTGGGCTGCCTGTTTGCTACAGAGACCTGCTGGCTTATGCCCATCGTGTGACTATCTCCGTCTCTGCTCCTCCTTACTCTGTGAATGGTTCAATCGCTTGTTGCTTCACCTGCTGGGACCTGCCAGACCACCTCTTCCTTCCTTCCCTTTCTTGGGCATGGCTTTGCTTCCTGCCAGGCTTACCTGAGCTCGTTTCTACCTATGCTCTGGCATATTTTTTAAAAAGTCAGATGTCCACAAATGCATGGAAACCTTGAGTACTAAAATCTCCTGCTTTTCGTTGGAAATAATTCCCTGTTTGTTTCCAAATTAAAAAATAAATGAACAGGGGCACCTGGGTGGCTCAGTCATTAATAAGCGTCTGCCTTCAGCTCAGGGCCTGATCCCAGGGTCCTGGGATTGAGCCCCACATTGGGCTCCATGCTCCCCTGGGAGCCGGTTTCTTCCTCTCCCACTCCCCCAGCTTGTGTTCTCTCTCTCGCTGGCTGTCTCTCTGTCAAATAAATAAATAAAATCTTAAAAAATGAACAGAAACATCTTTATAATTTTCCACGTAATTATTTCATATAATTATCATATAATTATTATAATTTTCATGTATTTATCAAATAATCCTTTTGAGTTCTGTTTCTCATATACTCCATGACGATATTTTTTCAGAAAGAGAGATTTCATGAATGATGGCATTCCATCAGTGATGGTTATATCGAGGTCTTACTTCCTACTCTACTTTCTAATCATTCTGACATGATTTAAAAAGTATAAATATGTAAATATCATACATATAAACATAAGTAACTGTATGGTAAATTTTCAAAAACCCTGATAAATTAATGTATCATTTATTCCTCCTATAATCACAATTTTGTGTGCTGGGGCAGAGACCCTTAAGCTTAGTGCAGATGGAATGAATTACTTGGCAGGGAAACTTCAGTCAAAGGTCAGTAGTTTTCTTGCACCAGGATTTTTTTTTCTTTTCTTTTCTTTTCTTTTCTTTTCTTTTCTTTTCTTTTCTTTTCTTTTCTTTTCTTTCTTTCCTTTCCTTTTCTCTCTCTTTTTCTTTTTCTTTTTTTTTTTTTTTTTGCACAATCTATTACACACTCACTTGTTGGGAAGATAAGTTAGTGCCTCTGAGACCCAGCTGACCCACCTGGGACTCAGGGTCTGGCTGTTTGCTCAGCTAATGGGCTGGTGACCCCACTGGTATCTGTCTGCTTTAGTTGATATGCTCAGGGCTAAACAAAGACTTTTGTTTGTCTTGACCTCATGGGAAGAAAGATGGTCAGAGGTAGGAGAATGGATGGCATAATATCTATTCCCTGCTTGGCTCTGTGGGTGAATTTTGAATTGTTATGGTGAAAGATGTAGAACCAGGAGCCAAAGGAGCTATTTTCACGAGAGCAAGACCCTGGGTTAAGTGAGGCTGCTCTGGGGCCCACGGGGCGGGGCGCAGGTGGCATCTTTGTCAGCTTTTCGATAGGGAAATGTGGCTGTAGAGGGCTGTCAGACAGCATTCTTGACAGAAACAATGGCGGCACCGATAAGGTCTCTCCCTCAAGTGGCGTCTGGGCAGTGAACTTGAATAAAGATGCTGAGGCAGAAAAATGACTGGGTTTGTTCCTGAGCACACATTTCTTGGGACTTTTGGGATCACTTTGGGAAGACTTTGCAAGGGATCAGAATTGTGGGTGGTCACCTGAGTGCATCCCATTAGTAGAACCGCTTTTTTGTTTTGCTTTTTACTTCTTTTTTTCTTTTACAAAATAGCAAGTGGGTTAGGACTATAGTTTCAACTATATTGAGATATAATTCCCATGTCAAATAATTCATTGAAGTGTACATTTGAATGATTTTTTTATTCCATTCATGTCTTTGTGCAATATTAAATTGGTTTTTAATGTTATTATAATCTCTTTTGTATAGATAAGGTGATGAAGCCTAAGGAAAGTTGAGTTTGACTGAGACCTAGCTTGGTTTTACTCACGCCATATTGCCTTCATGGAAGAAATTATTTTTCCTAAGACCTATTGTTTGAGCTAATAATCATAATCATAATAAGTGTACCAGTAAAACGAGTGCTACTTATGTTTCAGGCATTGTGTTAACTTCTTTGTACATATTATGTCATGTAATCTTCAAAACAACTTAATAGTAGGGACTACTAGTCTCATTTTATAAATGAGAGAACTGACGTTTAGACTGTTTAAGAAAGTTGACAGCCGTAAGTGGCTGAACCAAGATTATACCTGTGAATCCTGCAAAAGTTACAATCAGACCCTGCTCCATGTCATGCTCCCAGCTGTACCATCTACTAAAATTTCTATTTCTTTTTGATCCTACACCTCCAATTCTCAGGTCATTTATTCAACAAAAAGAATTTGTGCATCTTAAGCCTGATAAATAATAAAGGCCTGGAATGGTAAATAGGATTCATCTTAACGGCCAACTCCAATTAATGACGTGCCAGTCAAGGGAGTTCTGAGCTCACCACTCGTGCGGGCAGAAAGCCCTTAGGATTGATTGGTAATGTCTGGCATGGGTGTTGTGAGGGGATGGGCAACATGGGGTTTCATATTTGCTAATCCCAAGAGTCTTCCCCAGTCTGAACACCCTCGCTTCCCTGACGGCTGTCCAGTCAAATATCCCTGGCGACACAAACTTCTAGGAAGTATTCAGATTCCTAGAGTTGCCCTAATAAAGTACCACAAACTAGGTGGCTTAAAACAACAGAGATTTATTGTCTTAGAATTCTGGAGACTAGAAGTCCAAGATCAAGGTGTTGGCAGGGCCACATTACCTCTTGAAACCTGTAGAGGAATCTGCCTCATCTAACTTTTAGTGGTTTTCAAGCAAATGGCATTCCTCCCCTTGCAGCTGCCTCACTCCAGTCTCTGCTCCATCTTCCCATGACCATCTTCTGCGTCTCTATCTTCCCAGGACCACCTTCTGTGCCTCTGTCTTCCCAGAACCACCTTCTGTGCCTCTGTCTTCCCAGGACCACCTTCTGTGTCTCCGTCTTCCCAGGACCACCTTCTGTGCCTCTGTCTTCCCAGGACCATCTCTATGTCTCTATTTTCCTATGGCCATCTTCTCATAAGGACACCAGTTATATTGGATTAGGGGCCCATGCTACTCCAGTATGACCTCATCTTAATTAATTACATCTGCAATGGCCCTGTTTCCAAATAAAATCACATTTTGAGGTACTTAGGGTTAGAACATCAACATATCTGTTTTGGGGCGACACATTCCACCTGCAAGCCCCTAAACCAAAGAAGGGTCTGGTGGTGGGAGCTTGAATTGATGGTACTAAGAATGACTTATGAGCCAATTGCTAAAATGTTACAGACCAAAATCCAGCATCTCTGCGTTAGAGAGTGACTTCCAAAAATATGGTAGTCTCAGCTAAGATGGACTCCCCTCTATACACAAAATTCTGGATAACAAAGAAACAATATAGTCAGGCTTAGAAGAAAGGAAGGACTCTTTCCAGAGATTGCAAATGAAGATGGAACTAGAAGCCAAAATGGTAAAGGGCTACCAGGTCTAGCAGGTAGATGCTGGGCTTCCCATCCCTAAGCAGGGACAAATGATATGGCCAGGAGTCAGGGGAAAAGCTGTAACTGAAATGTCTGCACAACACCACTGATGGCTGTCTTCCTCCTGCAGAGCAGATGAGAAAAAAAATCCACCCATCAGTTCAAGCAACTGTAGGAAAGTTTGTTACCTGCTTGGATGCTGGGTGTAATGACAGCCACAAAGAGTCTCTCGTGGGAAGCCCAAAGGTCAAGCTTTTATCACACCAACGAGCTTTTATACAACCTACATGATGTAAGAATCCCACGATGTGAGAAGTTGTCAATGAAACTGGTCTAGGATCAGTGAAACAAGCCAGAGAAACACGTAACTGCTATATGGTGCACATCCACAAGCCGGGGGCACAGGACTCACACAGAAATGCTACCATCCTGCTCATAGACATGAGCTTATGATCAACAACTAGACCCGATGGCAGGAAAACTGCATGTCTCTGCAGTGCCTGCTGGGCTTGCAGGACAGGATCCTCAAGGCATCCTCCTTTTCATTTCTGGTTCTGCAGGAAGCCACTGTCGCCCACACAGACAGGAGCCACTGCGCTCCTGAACAGCCACACAAGCCACATCGCCCAGGCCAAGTCTTCCCGAGGCAACAGACACCAACATGCCCCCGGGAAAGAGAAGATGAAACGTCACACTTTGTGGTGACGGCAGACTCCTTGCTGCCCCCAGGAGTCTAAGATACACCTTCCTGGTCTGATAGGATCTTATTTTCTAGAACATTGCTCCAATCAACCAATGTCATTAGGAGGCTCCTGTAACTGCATTTTACCTCAGGATATTCGCCGTGGCCTTCCTTTCCTGGGGAAGAAGGTCTGGGTCTCGCAAAACTTCTTCTAGCAAATTGAGGACATTCATCTTTAGTTCGTTGTTGAGTTCAAAATCCTATAAAATAAAATGCATCTTGTAAAATTTTAGTTGTGAAGGTTTTTTTTTTTTTTTAAAGATTTTATTTATTAATTTGACAGAGAGAGACAGCCAGCGAGAGAGGGAACACAAGCAGGGGGAGTGGGAGAGGAAGAAGCAGGCTCACAGCGGAGGAGCCTGATGTGGGGGCTCGATCCCATAACGCCGGGATCACGCCCTGAGCCGAAGGCAGACGCTTAACCGCTGTGCCACCCAGGTGCCCCTAGTTGTGAAGGTTTTAGCTCCATGACACATGACACCGTTTCTCATGATAAATTCTCTAGAAGCTATATATGGAAATTAAAATGTACGGACGCTAGGACTGCACTCCCGGCCAGAGATCCTGAGTTCATTGGTTTGGGATGGGGTCCTATTATTGGTATTTCTGACAGGTTCCCAGGGAGTGGGAATTCCTCAGAGATATAGGTGGTTCCCTTAGCCTGAACCACTGTGCCTCCTCCCCATGTTTACTTCTACTCATCTTCCATGTCTAGGAGGTGATAAACGTTCTCTCAGGAGCTTCTTTATTCAATCCAATGGGATAAAGGGCTTTGCTTTGATGCTCCCATGGTGGCCCCTACCATAACCTGCTGTATTGTAAAGGCTGAAATAATGGTCTGGTTTCCCACTGGACCATGTATCAGATCAGTAACTGGGGCATAGCAATAGCTAAAAGAAAAAAAAATCTGTTGCAAGAATAAAATCTGTCATTCGGGCAGTGACTTGAATTAAGAACTTCAAAACAGAGATGCTAAGGGCTAAAGAATAAACGACACTCGCAGACTAATGATGAGCAAGCCCAGGAGTGAGACTGAAGGGGCGCCCGCTGCGCAAAGTTGAGGCAAGATGAGCATCAAAACGGATGGTGAGAGTGATAAGTAATAGCCAACTGAATCAAAACCACCTGTAAATCCCTACTGATGCTCACAAAGACATAAAGAGGTAAAACAGAAAGAGGGTGGGAGAGGGACTTTTCCTCACAGTAGAATTCCAACTAGTAAATGCAAAGAAATAAAAGAGAAAAATCACCATTTTGACCAAAGCAGTAATAACTGATCAGGCAACTGAGTGGATGCTGAAATTTATTGGGAAACAGAATTAGTGGTGTCAGAGTTCCCTACTGCCCCTGCAAGAAACAATTTGTTAATTACAGAGACAGACTCTGGCAGACATGACCGCCACAAAGTGATCAGTTACATCACCGACAGGGGAACAAACCCACGTCGGGTACCTCCTCGTGTGAAACTCTGAAAATCACCATCTTTTTTTCCCCCAAAAGCATAATCTCACATTTGCATTGCGAGGAAGATTGTGCTCTTCCAAAGAGTGAATGCACTGGCAGACAAAGAAGAATGGGAACTGTCCCTTTTTAAAGGACACCGAAGGGCCCATGCCTACATGCAACATGTGAATCTGGATTAGATCCGAGATCAAGGGGAAAATGATAGACAGGCATCACTGGGACAACTGGCAAAAGTCAAGTCAGGACGATGTATTAGTTGGGGATATTATCAGTGTTAAATTGTCCTGAATTTGATCATTTTACGGAGGCTGTTTAAGAGCAGGTCCTTGTTTGGGAGGGCAGAAAGGAGGCAGAAAGAGAGAGAGAACACAAATACGGTGAGCACATTATCATGAGGGACCGTAGATGGGT
The DNA here is from genome assembly GCF_002007445.2 of Ailuropoda melanoleuca. Classification (NCBI taxonomy): domain Eukaryota; kingdom Metazoa; phylum Chordata; class Mammalia; order Carnivora; family Ursidae; genus Ailuropoda; species Ailuropoda melanoleuca. The sequence continues at coordinate 55,755,075 of NC_048220.1, read as the reverse complement.
ATCAGTGTTCGTTGTTTTATTCTGGCATTTTCTCTCGATGTGAAATGTTTAAAGGTAAAAAGTTGAAAAAAGAAGTAAAAAGGTAACATCGTGTCTCTTGCACTCTTTTATTAAATGCATTCGTATGATACACCGACAGGCAGTGTGCTGGGATAGTAAGGTTTTCAGAGACTATCTGCCTGCTGCTAAGTTCTGCTTTCAAGGTCCTGACTGTGATAGACTATCTTTCTTTGTGGAGCGTGAATGTGTATTTTCCCTCCTATGCGAAGCGACTTGTTATAACTACATTTTAACTTTAAGGAAAGTAATTTTGAAGCACTGACATTCTGAATTCTTTCAAATGATTTGAGAAAACATTGCTAATTAGAATGAATCCAGTAAAAAGAAAACAGCACACATTTCCTATTTTAGTAAATTAGGGGCAAAAAGGTCCATAATTTCACAAATTGCAGACAATGCGACAGTCTGCCCTAATTTGAGTTGGATATTTTTGTGCCTCAGTTCGGTGAAGAACTGCGTAACAATTTTTTCTCAATATTTCATTTTTACTGCTTGACAATCAGTACCATTTCTTGGGAACAGGAGACACCCGGGGCTGGGGCAACACGGAGGTTAATATCTCTTAGCATTCTCAGGCTTTTTCAGCTGATATGTTTTCCTAAAATTTCATCTATTTATTGTCCAACAGCTTCTTGGCTATTGGTTTCCCTTTTAAAATGTATGCAAGTAGGGGTGCCTGGGTGGCTCAGTCGGTTAACTGTCTGCTTTCGACCCAGGGTCCTGGGATCAAGTCCTGCATCAGGCTCCCTGCACCAGGCTCCCTGCCCAACGGGAAGTCTGCTTCTCCCGCTACCCCTTCCTCCTGCTCGTGTGCTCTTTGTCAAATAAATAAATAAAATCTTTTAAAAAATGTATGCAAGGAAACGAGAGTAATATCTTGCTACTGTGTTTTATTTGTGCAACCCTGCCCCCATTTCAAGGCGAAGGGAATATTTGTAAACAGCTAATATCCTCCCTAACGTCAATCCCTGAGTGCTATCAAAGGATTTCTCAGCCGTCAGGAGCCTGTTTCCTTAATGAACATCGGTGTTGATTAGTGATACGATAGTGTCCTCCTGTAGCTCTATCAGTCTCTAATGACGCACATCATGGGCTGATCGTAAGTGCTTCAGTGTGAAGGACATCAGGCCAGGGTTTGGCCCTTGCTGAGGGATACTTAGCAGTTTCATCAACAAGCTCCACTGAGTACCTACGGTGCCCCTATCCTGGGCTCCACGGGAAACAGTTCTGAGACCCCAGGAAGGCAAGATGTGTGAAAGGTCTTGTTAAGGAACATAAAGTATCATTTTATTATTCTGAGCTCTGGAAAGACTAGCCTGAGGAGCATGAAAACTTGGTGGAATCTGACCACACACTCTTAGAGGCAAGATGAAGACTATCGGTGAACATTCGCTCAGCTGATGTTGTAGCTGGTGTAAAGCATATTATCCAATGATGGCCGAGTATGAAATGTAAGAGTTCTCATGCATAGTTTCCCCTGACATTTGCACAGGTTTTTCCCATGTTCAGCGTGACCTGCCGCACATGATTTCAGTTGTCCCTTGGCTGACCCAGGAGCAGACAAGATAGGAAACTACGATCTTGTGTCATATAAGGGCCACGGAGCCTGAAGGGATGTGATCATATGGCTGAGACGAGACATAGAAGGAGGTACCAGCGAGCGGACAAAAATAGAGGGGGTCCATCTGACTCTGGTAACCTGCACTTGTATCTGCCAATATGCCCACGAATCACCACGGATCCTTCTTCTTTCTCTCTCTCTTTTTTTTTTAAGATTTTATTTATTTGAGAGAGAGCGAAGTGAGAAAGGGAGAAGGAGAAGCAGACTCCCAGTTGAGCAGGGAGCCCGATGCAGCACTCGATCCCAGGACCCTGAGATCATGACCTGAGCCAAAGGCAGACGCTTAACCAAATGAGTCACCCAGGCGCCCCTCACCACAGATTCTAATGTGGTAGGTCTGGAACAGGGATACTTTTTTCTTTTTAATTACGTTCAACAAGCCAACATATAATACATCATTAGTTTTCGATATAGTGTTCAACGATTCATTAGCTGCGTATAACAATCAGACCCAGTGCTCTCACCACATGTGCCCTCCTTAATACCCATCACTCTGTTACCCCATCCCCCATCCCCCTCCCTTCTGTAACCCTCAGTTTGTTTCCGGGAGTCCAGAGTCTGGGATACTTTTCTAATGAGCTCCTGGGTGATGCTGATTAAACTTTCAGTAGGAAGACTTTGCCACTGTTTATTTTTTTTAATTCATGCAAAAAACAACTCCTTAAAAACTGACTTAAAAAAAATTCTGAACCCTCTGATGTTATGCCTAGAATGTAAAATTTTCTTTTTCACCAATGCATGTAAAATGCAGAATTGGCCGTTTGAAAGTCCGTGTTCCAAACCGAATAGCTACTACTTCAACAGGAATCTGGAGCAGCTAAAAGGCACTTGCCCTATTTAAATCCAGAGGTAGGTTATTCATAATAAGTCTGCCTGACAGCCATTTTTAAATTATCTGGAATCTAATTTTTTGTCGCATTTCCCCAGGCCCTGCAATGGGAAATGAGACTCCTCGGTTGGGGGAAGAACACCGGCTTCTTCTCGCAGGCAGCAATCGGGGCGCCCACGAGATGGCGCTCCTGGGTCATCCGGCTCTGCGGGAGTCCGCACCGCCTTTGTGCTGGGACCTGGCACAGCGAACCGGGCCCTGCGCGAGGAAGCTGCCTGCTGTCGGTGATCGCAGGCCCCAGATAAGCGAGCCCTGCGCGTCCAGCAGCACCTGAGGCAGTCACCGAAGCTATCCCAGCAACAGCTTACGTAGGTTAGTTTTTGTGTCCCAATGTTTGAAGCGGAGATGAGGAGCCAGAAGATCAGAAAGAAGAAACCATCCTGCTTCCAAAGGTGGAGGCTTTTACATTCCAGTCTCTAAAAAGGAGACCTTCTTATTCCTTCAACAGGTCCTGGGCACCTCAGTTGATGACGTCTCGGGGGGGAAGGCAGAGCAGAGGACAGCAGGGTGGGCGATGGGCAGATGAAGGAAACATTATTAACCCCTGCAGCTGGGGGAGAGGGGTCTGCTGCGGGAAGAGCGTGGCCCTGCCAGGCTGAGTCGGAGGAGAGGTTCTGGGCCTGCAAATGCAGCTCCGGGAAGCCCTGCAAAGAGGGGACAGCTCACGCGGACTATCAGGGAACACGGTAAATGCTCAGGGACAAGAGCTAACCAGCCAATGATGTCAGGTCCTCCTCAAGAGATAAGCTATGGAGAGAGTAACTTGTTCTACCAAGCTTTTATGGACTCTACTCCAACACGTTCACAAATGATTAGAAAGTCAGTATCTCCCCCAGGTTAGTGAGCAATTCCTGGGGTCATTATCATAACTAAGACTTGGTGAGAGTTTGCCACATGCTCGATGATACTTTAATCCCTTTATGATCTAATTTAATACAGTTACAATCATTATTATTCCCATTTTACAGACAAGCAAGTCAAGGCACAGAGAATCGAAGTATCTGGTTCAAAGTCACACACATAGCAAGTGGCAAACTCGGGACGTGACCCTAGGCATTGTCCGCGGAAAACCTGAGTTTCCAACTGCTAACACCACAGACTCTCCAAAAACAGTGGCTCTCAGTGAACTAGGGCTGGTGCCTTGGGCTGAAACACATTATCAGACAGCTGATTGCTGTTATGAGTCTGGAACTATTTCCCACCTACACCAACACCCTTCTGAGATGGAGATCTTGAAACTCATGTTTGTATTTAATCAGACTAGATCATACAACAGAAAAATAATCTGTGACACAATAAATGAGATTCTCCAGCACGCAGAGACTAAATCCCCGCTGACGGCTGAGACATGCTGGTGATTACAGACACTTTCAGGAGAGCAGGGTAATAATTAGTAATACACTATGCCTGGCCAAGGGAACTCTAGGACATTGGGAAATCTGATTCAATAAACACAGTTTGAGGGTAAAGGGAATTATGAGAATAATTTTCTCACTGTAATCAGTACAGTGTATTCCTAACCGTGGCCAGAGTTTTTAAAAGGAAAGTAGAAATACTGCAGAATGGAGCAAAACCACATACATAATTTTAAAACCTGGGACAGTGGGCTCATAAAGAAGGGGCTTAGGATGTGTTAGGGTCAAAAATAAGAGCCTGGGGTTTGACAATGGTTTTCAAGAAAATGAAAAGCACGCTACTGTTTTCTGTTTTCTTTGACCACAGAAGATGAAGAATTTATTTCGCATTGTGGTGTGGATTTAGGTTAGATCTGGGCCATTTTGTCAGCTGGGAAACTGCTGCAAAGATGCTGAGTGAGCTTCCCAAAATCTATGCAAAGCAAGGCTGAGGATACACGTTTATGGATTCCTCGTTTTAATGAACCAGAGATAAGAAGCCTCTAAACCAGTGTGGTTTTCAGTTCTCTTGAGGAGGGGAGACTTCATTCAGAACTTACATGTTGAAACCTGATCCCTGGGCAGACTGTGCGGGCTAACAGCTGGCAAGGGAGACCCTGCACAACAGCTGTTTGGCCTCGTCCACCTGCCACCACACCTGGTCGGCCTGCCTTCTTGCCGCTTCTGGGCAACCTTGACTCTGAATCAACGTTTGTCACTGGAAAAGTGAAAGGCAGGGTTTTCCAGCATTTCCCATCACCTAACTACAAAGATATTTTAAAAGCCTCTTTGTTTGCCCCACAAAAGGAACAACCTACTCAAAAACAAACAAACAAACAAACAAAATATAAGGAAGGGCATTACCTTTGGGGAAAAAACCCGACAAAGCAACTCCACAGTAATTCCAAACTTTCCACTACCTTCTGAATCTCCAAAGAGGAAGAGAATATATAGGAAATGTGTAACTGACCAGCATGTAGCAGCTTATGCACCAGGAAGAGGTGGTAAAGCCCCAAATAATTAAGCCCCAAATTTGGTAAGCACAGGTAGTCCTTGTGGGGGCTCAAATATTTGTTGAATGAATGGACAAAAGTTCTAGGGAGGATACTTGACTCTGAGATGTGTGGTAATACATTACCTAATTCTTCTTAAACTGGCGTTTGGGGAAATTATTTTAGCAGATGTGAGGTGGGAGGCTACTAGAGGAAGGCACAATGCAAAATGTGGAAGATACGTTAGAACAAAAATAACTGGGAGGAGGCAAATGGCAATGAATGACACCAACTCAGTGAGAAGAAAGAAACCATGCAGAAAATAATTTATTTGACCATTTTCTAACAAATCATTCTGCATTTGAATGGCTTGCTAAAATCCAGCCTTTAGACCTGAACAGCTGCACTTAGAAAAATTTTAAATACTGCCCACAACCTTGAAATCACATAACTCCCAGGCTTACATCTTTACGTCTCAAAAGAGAATCAGTTAATTTAAAAGGCATTTATCAGAAGAAGGAAAAATTTTCCAGATGCTATGTTTTCCAGTGGTTTCTAGAGAGGTGGTTAATTGATAACAGACTGTATCTTTCAAGACAATGACAAAGATTGGAGAGGGGGAAAAAAAACCAGTTTGGAAAGGCCTGCTTTTAATATTGATTTTTAAAATTTCTTAATTATTGCCACATGCCAACAAAATTATCATTGACTTTAACTTGAGAATAAGTCTTAGTAGAGAGTGGTCTGTAAGTTATAATTTGTTTTCCATGCCCTGACCCATAAAAGGGAAAAAGACTGGTAAAGAAAGCTGGTAGGCAAACTTCATCCCCTTCCCCATGAAGAAGATAGACTCAGAGGCAGGAATGTGGCAGAAATAGAACCTGTGACATTCACCCAGGAAGACACTTCGTTATGCAAAGACATTAGGAGACAGAGGTCAGTGGGATCTGGATGCAGAGTGAGCAGGAGACAAGCAGAAGGAAAAGGACAGCAGGTAGGCGACACTAAAGACCTGAACAAAGGGACCCCTGGGTGGCTCAGTCAGTTAAGTGTCTGCCACCTGAACCTGCCTGTTCAGGTCATGATCCAGGGTCCTGGGATCAAGTCCCGTATTGGGCTCTCTGCTCAGTGGGGATCCTGCTTCTCCCTCTGCCTGCCACTCCCCCTGCTTGTGCTCTCTCTCTCTCTCTGTCTCTGACAAATAAATAACAATAACAACAACAAAAACGGAACAAACCGGTTAATGCTCCAGTGCTGAGCTGGCCCCTTGGAGTCCAAGGGGACAGAGTCCTGGGGGACAGGGATGCTGGTCCAGAGAAGGGCCCGAGGACTCAGTCCTGTGTGCCACAGGCTCCAGAAATACCTCCTAGGTCTACAAGTGATTATGGGCATGCAGAATGCAAACTGAAAGAAGGAAGAAGCTACTGACGTACATAAAATCCCATATGGTGTTTCTCAGTGTTTTCTGTCCACGAAACCCAGCCACAGAAGGTTAAAGAATCCCGCTGGTTCTACAGAGAAAGCTAAATTTCTGTCTTGGCAACAATGGGAACTGAAAATAAGTTCCATTTCACACACTGGTTTCCTAAACTCTTAATTCTGTTTCACACAGACTTAAATAAATCCTGTTGTTAATTTCTCACCGAGTTTTCTTTTCTTATTTTTAAAGACATGCGTGGAAAGCTTGAGGAGAGTTTAAAGGATAACAATAGGAATGTATCAAAGATAAGAAACAACTTTGGTAAGTAGTTAAAGCAAGTAGGCTCTTCTTACTTGGTTGTTTGCCTGGACCACAGGAAAAAAGAGAAAATGAAACTCTATCTTCAGGATTAAGAAGAAAGAAGAAGAAGAAAATCCATAGTTATCAGATAATAGTTTCTGATTTTATATTTTATATTTTCTAGAGCACTCTGACAAATGATTCATTTGTGCCTAAGAACCCCTTACAGATTATTTTGCCAGTTTCGTGAATGAGGAAGGTGGTAAGCTACATGGGAATCTAGACTAGAATTCAGGTTTCCAAACTTCTCTCCTCACCTGAGTCGTTTTTGACCCAGGAACTAAGTGAAATGTGATGCCGGGAGCAGTCTGTTCTGAGGGAAGGAGGACAGGACAGATTTTAATAAAATACTACAGCAGGATCGAATACAGTAGTGCTGAAAATAAGTACCAGCCTACGTACCCAGGAAATCAGGAGGCTCCAAAAGGAACTTAAGCGGCTGGCCTAATTAAATAGAGCATTCTCTGCCTCACTTTGGCTGCCTTCCTGGGAAATCTGAGTTTGGGAACAAACCCTGGTTTGTACCTGGTGGATATTTGGGATTTCTTAGCCTGGACATGGAAAGGTCAATCGGAAATGGTGTGGACAGCTAGAAGTGAATGGATGCTAACTAGTAAAGATGAGACTAACAGAAAAAAGTGTGTCGCCCATTGATTGTCTTCCCATTCATGCCTTTATACAACGATTTGCAAGGCTGAAGCAGGAGACAATGAATCTGTCATTAAACAGAAATAGTTCATAGCTGCCAGCTTCTCACATTGCAACTCAGTTCTCTTCTTCTTCCCGGCATCCCCATCCACACCCACTGGCAGGGGACAGGAGGCTCACTGTATTTTGGGGCTGCTGAGCAGGGGGGAAGCATCCTCGTCCACCTGTTAGGGGGAAGTCTGGGGTCTCCTGACCTCTCACTGTAGACAGCACTGGCTCCATCTCCTCCCATGGCCCGTGCTGGGGAGACTGGCTTGTGGAGCCTATAAATCACCGTCCGAGGGCAGGAGGGGCCGCCCCGGTTGTCAGAAGGGAGGCAGTAGAGCCAAGCACATCCTTTGTTTAAGGGACACAGAATAGACTCTGGGACAAAAGTAACTTTTCTAAGGAAAGATTTAGAAATAGCAAAAGCATTGTCAGTGGTAGCATATGATTTTCTCGCCCTTTTGAGTCAGAAGTGGCTTTGTATAGTTTGCTTTCAACCTGTCTGCATCCCAAGAGTTGGCCGGCGAGATCAGCGGTTAGAGCACGCTCTGGGCAGCCGGCAGCCTGGGGCGGGGGTGGGGGGGCAACCTGCTTCTGCCACCTGCTCTGTGTGTCATTTCGGGCAGATTATTTCATCTCCCGAGGCTTCAATTTCCCCATCTGTAAAGCTGGGATAATAACAATATCTACCCTCCCTCCCTCAAAAGGCTGAAGTGGGGGGTAAATGACTTAATATTTTAAAACTGCTTAGAATAGGGCCTGACACAATAGTAAACGATACAGATTTTGTTAGTTAAAAAAGAAAAAAAAAACAGAAACATTGGAAGTCTTGTCCTTCAGAATTCACCCTCATACGGGAAGCTGCCTTCTAAGTGGGGCGTTATGTTTTCACGTTGCCTATAAAAGACCATGTGCCCTGTATCATAATGAGGACAGCCTCAAACCCCAGACTGGTTCAGAGGTCACGTCTATGGAATACAATGGCACGTCCTCCTGGCTCAGTGCTGGCTACATGTCTTCCCGGGAGTGGACCTCGGGAGATCTCATCAAGCTGTGGGAAGGACTTGGGGAAGAGTGGTTTATAAAGTCCTGGGCATTTTCGGGAGCGTGAGGACAGGAAGCACCCACACAGTGCAGACAGCGGTGTGGCCCAGGGGGCCATTTTTTCTCCGCAAAGAGCTCAAAGATCAGGCATCTGCCCTCTGAAGACAGCCTTGAGAGTGGAAAGAAGAGCCATGCCTCAAGAGCAGAAACTGAGCAGCAAGTGTGGATGGGAGGGTCCCCCACGGCAGATGGGCGGAGCAGGTGGAGGTGGGGAGGGGCTGAGCCCAAGGGCAGGACAGGGCTGCAAGGCGGCTGAGGGCTCTCAGCAGGGGCGACAGGAGCTGCCTAGGCAAGTAGCTGGATCTTCCTTACGCATTTCATTCTCCCACCCACACTGAAGTCTGTACTAGGCTCATCCTTGGCCCAACCTCCGTTGCGGATTTGGAACAAAGAATGAATCTGAACTTAGTGCTCTAATTTGATGCTAGATTTAGTGTCTTACTAAGCAATGCCAAAGAATTTAAAAATTAAAAAAGGGCCCCCTGTCATCTGTCGAAATAACTAACAGAAGAGACGAACTACATAAACTCTCATTCTAGGACACCCGGATCCCTGAGGTCTTTGAACACATGAAGTCCCTGCCATCCCAGCAGCACCCACTTTCCTGCCTCAAGTAGGCAACAGGGCACGATCCCACTGGACCCCTGGCCTGAAGCTGCAGGCTCGAAGCCCAAATGCAAGGATGCTCACTGGTGCGCTCCCTTACCGGGAAAGAGCCATCCTCTTCCTTGGGTTTATAACCCCAACACCCGTGTTACTTAGGAGTTTTGCTTTGTCTACAGACCCAACAGAGGTGAGCCCCTCTTTAGCAGGCTTATTGCTGGGGCCAAGCGGAGATGACCCGTAGTTTCCTGTTTCAGAGGAAAGGGCCCTGCAGGAGAGAGGGAGGAGTTCTGATCCGGATGTCAGGGAGCTGGGTCTGGCTCGTGGCTGCACTTCCGAGGGGTCTAGAACTGTGCGGTTACACTGGAGCCATTCGTCATATGTGGCTATTTAAATTGAACTAAATCCATTCCTCAGCCACCCTAGCTGCATTTCAAGGGCTTCATTAGCCACACGTGGCTACTGTACTTGGCCCTACAGATACAGAATGTTCCCACCGTTGTAAAAGGTTCACCGGGGCAGCGGTAACTGAACCTCTCTGAGACCTAATCGCTTCACTGGTCCAGTCGGGGTAACAACGTTTGCCTGGGTTTAGGCCCTCACGGGGCTCTGCCAGGAGCAGCCATCTGTAATGTTCTGAGCATTCATCTGTAATGGTTACTCTAATAGGTCTTACCTCACATAATCCTTACAACGGCTAGAATAAAGAAGTGACATCATCCGCACTTAGAAAGAAGGACAAATGGAGGGCCTGGAGGAGCTGAATAGTTTGCTGAGCCACAGGGCTGATAAACGGTAGGGAGGGGATTTCAATCCAGGTACCTCTGACCCTGAAGCCCGTCCTCCTCACCACTGCCCCACTACTTTCCAGCGGGCTTCCCGAAGTCCCCTCTGCTCCGACATCCATACATGGACACAGCGGCCCGAGGTCAGCTCCTACCGGGATTTCTGGAGGTGTGAAAGCTTTCACCTCAACTACTATGTGTGACTACAAAGTGGCGTGGTGAGAGCTGCTGATTTTTGTCTTACACCCCAAACTTCATTCATTTATTAAATGTGTTCAGGAAGTGTTACAGGATATGGATTCTAAGAGACTCTAGGGTCTGTGTGAGTGTATGTGTATATTTTTACATGACAGAGTATATATAAAGCCCTCTTACAATGGGAGAACACGTATGTATGTAACAAGTATCATCACAGTGTTAACAGGGAAAGAGCAAACTGGGGGAAATGAGTGTAATTGGCTGATAAAAGGTTTTATCCTTAATATAGAAAAAGTATGTAACATCAATAAGAACAATACTAAAACTAACAGAAGATGGGGCAATGCCCAGGAAGAGGGGCATGGGCTGGGAGGGCCCTCTCCGGTGGGTGGTTATCTTGATCAGGGTGATAGGTGTACAGGTGTGTTCAAAGGTAAAGTCACTGAGCCACACTCCTAAGTTTAGTGCCCTTTACACGAAGAATGTAATACTAGGTAAAATGTAACAAAGCATATAAACTGAAATATAAACTCGAGAGTTCATCGTCATCAGCTAAGGGTGTGCTCTCTATGTCCCCCAAACAATGAGTATAAGAGGACTGAAGTGAGTTAGAAACATAACAGCTGAGTTATTTTGATATATTCTGTGAAACCACCCTCCCAGACAACCTGCACTTCCTGTATCCCAAACAATGAGCAGCGGTACTGCTTTTCACCAGTCACATTAAACTGCTGTTGGCCAGCCTTCCCCACCCTGCATGGAGTTTTGGGCAGGCACCAAAGTCTTTGAGAGCCTTTAGGTATGAGAATGATCTCTTCAATCAGAATGTCCAGTCCAATACATTGATCCAAGCTCCAGTTCAGTCCAGAATAAGACATTTCCTTCCTGGCCTAGCTTGGCCTGCCTTCAGCCTGGAAGCCCACCTAAAGGCCCCCATTCTTTCCGCAACACCTCCTCTCCGCTTCTTGCTTTCCCTTCTTGCTTTCCCTTTCCAGGGGAAAGAACATCACCTGACATGCCAGGGCAGGTGGAGCCGGGCCCTGCTCTGGATTCGGCAGGTGGACGGTGGCTAACTCGTGAGGCACTTGGTGGCATTTCTGGAGTCCTCTACACTGGAGACTGAAGACCAGCTCCCCTGACTGAGGCAATGTCTGGATCCTCTCACGCTCACATCTACCCCATGTCTGGCACCCTCCAGTGGGAATGAACGAAGGACGTAAGGGAAAAGAGAGGAAGTAGCAATGTTCCCTCCGTGAACTCCTTTAGAAAGGATATTTTTATGTGAGTAGGTCATTTTTATCTGATCTCATGTTTTTAAAATATTCCCCTTAACCTGTAGTTAAGAAAATGAGGGATCATTTCACTCTTGGCCACTTGTCACTCCGATGGTACCCAGAGTCAGAAGGAGCAGGTCGTATCCTGTGGACAAGCTGCAGGCTCCTTCATTAGTGCCATTCCATGGTCTGTAGAACTCCTCAAACAACTAGACAGGGTATCTTTCCAGAATCAGTGGATCAAATATGGCAATGCAGAAAAACCAAAATCGCTATAGATTATACACACCAGGTCTCTGACACACACTCGAGTACCAGCCCCAAAGCCCCGCCCTCTCCTGTCTGTGCACAGAAGACAAAGCAGTCCGGGGAGCACGTCGTTGAAACCTGCAGACAGCTTGGAACCATGCAAATGACACGTGAGACCTCCTAGCAGGAGACGCTTGAGAAGTGTGTGGACACCTAATGGAAACATGTCTTTCTTTCAGATTTTCTACACACACAGCCCTGACTTCTGGTCCCTTGGTGGCTTTAGTCCCTGTCTTGGCTGACTTTGGAAATTGTAAATGCTTGAGAACAACCTCCTGGAGAGAAAACAACAGCACCACGTTCATGTAAACTCGATCTGACAACTCTTCCTGGGCATCTCCCAGGTGCCCAGCACTGCAGAGCCCTGAGGAAGCAGACACAAACATGAAGGAGACAGGCCCTGTCGGCAGGGAACTAAGGGCTCCTTGTCTGGTGGGTGTGTGTGGTGTGTGAAATGTTCATCTACTGTCCTCGGCTGGAAGGGATTTGACCACACCCACCTACAGTGTACTTTATGTCTTTCAGGCTTCTTGATTCAATGTTGCCTTTAATCCTCCCTGCATGCTCGGGGGAGGCAAGAGATGGATGGTTGTTCTCATTCTCCGAAGAGGATATTAAGCCCCTGTGAGGCCAAGGGACAGAATCAGGCCCCACAGAGGATACAGTAGCAGAGCTAGAGAAGAATACATGTACCCGGACTCGGGGCTGCCTCGCTAACCCACAGACAAGGCCTGTGGGAGGAACCCAGCCAGGCCTTGTGGCTTCACTTTCAATAGGAAAGTCAACACATGAGTGAAAAAGCACAACAAAATGAAGAGAAACGAGGGCAGAATGTATAACAGATGAAAATTTTTAGAATTAAGAAAAAAAAAGCATTCTAGTCTTACCAAATACTTACTAAAGGAAAGGCTAGAAGGTTCTAGAATGCATTCTAGCACACATTGCAGGGAAGGAGTTGAGGGTGACATCCTAGGGAAATTGTATTTCTCTGGAAAACCAACACTCATAATTCTGCATCTATTTCTCCTGAATTAAGTTCAGGGTCATATCTGCCAATATTGGTTACCTTTCATGAGAAATGATAAATAGATACACGATACCTAATATTTTGTAGTAGACTCAATTCTCTAGATTATTTGGGGACAAAACTACATCTTGTCACTTCCCTGAGGCTTTTCTGTTTTTGATAAACTGGTCTACCATGTAAGGAGAAATGCAATTTACCGTGTTTGGCTATATTTTTGAAATGATTACAACTTCCTACTCATTTTTTTGAAAAGTTATTAATTGAAAATAATCAGGTTGCCACAATAATGTTACATTCTTCCTTAATGGATTCAACTGGCACAGAATGAATCAGATAATGAAAAATCCTATTCTCCAAGCCCTTTGTTTTGTGAGGTGAAAACCAAAGACAGCAATGATGAGGGTTAACTAGCCGACTTCTTTCTTTAAGCACCGTGGTGGTCTGCTGGCTTGGGGTCTGTCGAGCCTGGGGCCACACCCACACCTCCTCAGAGCTCCACTGGCTCAGGCCAGGCCAGGGTGATGGAGAACTCACGTGACTGAGGAAGGTGACAGGATGTGCACATGAGGAAGTCACACCAGGACAATGGGAAACCAGCCACGGATCCTTAAAATCCACTCACACATTCAGGGAAGGTAAGAAAAGACAAAGGAGTGAGTGGGAAGAGCTTCCTCTGATGCCCCAGGGTCTACATTTTATACAGTAATCATGTCAGGACAAAAGACTGAATATTTGAGCAATGTGTACCATCCACATATACTCCCAATATAGAGAGGGTCTGAGAAGGTGGGGTCCCCAGTGTGGGCCCCTAAATGGAACTGTTGACAAAGTGCTTCCCCACATATAAGCACACCTTAAGTAACAGGCTGCAAAGTATCTAATCTGTCCGAACAACAGCTAACACTTAGGGTGCTTTTTGGATTATAACTAAAGGCCCCCAGGACATAATCTGAATAAAGAGAGCCTTGCTTTCCTATCAAACCACTTTCTATTCCAGTGACTTGGTGCTATTCAATCTAATACGGTCTGTTTGCATGTCCGTATTTATGCAAGTACCATGCAGCCAAGGTCAAGCCAGATGATAGCAGCTTACTGTAAATCTCTTTATCGTAGAAGCAAGGGATTCAGTACACCCATCTCGTCTGAGTTCCCTTCACCCAAAGTAAAGTAAGTTCAGCGTATTGTCAATTGCGACTCTTTTCTAGCTGCTATGAGAGTTCCGTGTGAATTGTCAGGGATTCCTGTTTCAGATCATTATAAGAAAGAGGACACTGAGGATTGACAGAGAGGAGGTGAGGCTGACAGGGAAGGTTTGCAGATAGGAGGGAAGACAGCAGCAGGGAAGACGACCGAGAGGCGTCTGCTAATCCTCGTGTACCGAAGCTACCCTACATCTCTGAAGCCACCACGGATCCCCGGAATCAGAAGTCAGCACCCCCAGTCCCAAACCAGAGAGGAATGGGATGGACGGTCAGACACAGGAGAAACCTCATTATCACGTATCTGCAATGAGGCAAATGGGACTTACAAGCAGGTCCCTGAAATGAGGAGGAGGAGAGACTAGACATTTTCAACGGGCTCAGGATGGCTCTCAGAGTTTGAGTTGTATGGGATCCATTTTTATTTATTTAAGATGTGTAAGATAAAATTTTTACATCCTATATTTTATGTGCTACCTTCATTTTTATTTTAATTAACACTTAAGAATTGTCATGGGCTAACTGATGGTGAGGCCCAAATCCCACTTTTCCCAATTAGTGAATTCTCCTCCCACAGGGATTCTAGGTGCTGGCTCTCTTGTGACCCCATCTCATGGACTGTTGTCACAAGGGCCACGTGGCAGACCCATGACAGCCTCTGAGAATATAATGAAGTGGGACCTGGAAGCTCCTCCTTTCTCTTTTTCTTTATTTGTTAGCATTTTATCCACATTTTGTATGTTGAATGCGTTCTGATCTGAGCCAAGCAGGGTACCTTCCCGAAGCAACCACGTGTCTGCCAGGGCCCACCCATTACTCGGCAGGGCGTAACAAAAGCACAATGCGGGTCTCAAGCTCATGAAGCAAGGAGGCTCTTTCCTTATTTTCTGAAATCGTGAAATGCGTATAAATTTTACGAACGTGTACTGAAAACACACAAACAAATAACAAGTAGGTGTCCTGTCAGCATGATGCCATTTCCAAACAGAATACTAGGAACCAAAACATCAAAGGCGTGAGGCAAAATATCTCCTAAATCCGCCTGAGAAAATACCCCCGACCAGACACCAGCGTGTGCGGACCCGGAGTGCTGCTTACGTCCAGGGGCATCTGCTGTGTACCACAGGGAGTACCCGCTGCTTACCTGCAGGCCCGGCCGCAGCTACGGTGGGGGTCCTCGCGAACGGAGTTCCCCGGCTGGCACAGGATGGGGGCTCTAGCGCCCTGAGGTGGGTGCCGTTGCCTCAAAAGATGAGGAAAGAGGGGAGCCCTGCTTCACCTCCTGTGACACGCCAGAGCTGAGACAGTGGATTCTTGGCAAATATGCATGTGTGTGCTTTGATCTGTACGTCTATCCTATTTCTTCCCTTTCTGTTCTAATTCCAAGGTTTCAGACCCTAACTCCAAAGCCTCAGAAGGTATTTTACAAAGGTGACGACTCAAAATGTTGGTTTAAAAAAAAATTCCTGGCAAGTAATTAACGATGCCGCTGAATTACCTGTGCGTGCTTTGAGACCCAGTGACGGAGGACGTTCAGGACTCGATTGGTGGCTGTTCTCCGAATAATAAACTCCTTGTCGCAAGTCCTCTCGGTGTTGTTAAATCCTTAGGAGGAGAATAAACACGTACATGCAGTTAAAGCCAATCCCCAGGAATCTGGAGAAGGTCACTTATGTTAGGACATGGGTTAACGGACACTCACAAATACACAGAGGTACGAGCGGCTTCAGACTGTTGTGAATGCTGCTTTCTCACCTATTATACCCTCAGCTGTGAGGCTACCACATAGATACAGGTGCAATTAAATGAATAATGTGCACACATTTATTTAACGCTGCTGATTCAAGCTAAAGCTGATCTGATGACATTTCCATTTATGCCTGCCTTGTTCTAGAACATAAAGTCAAGAAAGTTTTAACAAAGCATTTAAGTGAACATCAGTTGATACTTTTGCCCCAAAGTCATTAAACAACCAATAACACTTTCAATATTTAGATGGATTATCCCATACCTTGGCTCATAGATGATACAAACACCTTATTATGCACCCATGTATTGAGAAGCAGGATAGCATAGCGGTTAAGAACATGAACAGCACAGCCAGACTGTCTGGGTTCAAATCCCTGTTGTCCTGCCCTGGCAAGTTGCAGCCCCTCTCTGTGACTGGTCTCCTTGTGTCCCGCAGGGGCTAATACGTACCTACCTCACAGAGTTGTTTTGGAGATTAAGTTAGTTAATACATGTTAAGGATTTAGAATGACCCTGGAACAACAGCGAGAGCTCAATAAACGCTAGCTATCGTTACACTTCAATATTGGTTGAGTGTCTTTGGTTCCCCACTGTGCCAATGCAGGGCTCGGTCTTAGCCACCTTTTCACTATCTAGAAACTATTTAAATTTTTTTCTACTGACTCTCCGTTTTAAAAAATTTTACCTTCCGATCATAATTCAGTGACATATTTCCTTTAAAAATGAATGCAAGCCGTAGATAACTTCACCGGCAACCTTCCTGAGAGCTGTCTACACTCACTTATCCCGTTTCCTTGTCTTCTACACACTCTACGTCTGCTCCCAGCTTCTCACCCCGTCTCACCCCCAAAACAGCTCCTGTTGAGGTCACCAGTAACCTGCGTGTCTCCCTATCACCTCTCCAATGGAAAGCTCATCTGATGAGCACCCAGAAGCAAATCCTCATGTATTTATATCCCCAGGTCTCTACTCTGGGCCCTGGATCCATATATCCAACTGCTTCTTGATATTTTCCTCTCAGGTGTTTCAAAACCCTCAGGCCCAGTCTGCATAAAAGAAGGCCTTTCCACCAAACCTGATCCTTATTCAGTGGTTCCAAATTCATTAAAGGAACATCACTAGCCATGTAGTTCTATAAGGCAGAAACTTTAGAATTGTTCCTGGCCCATCTCTCACCTTCTTCCTGATAATTTTATTTGCTAAGCAAATCTCAAATCTGTTTATACCTTCATCTCTACAAAGCCGAAACTGAAGTTGAGCTACCAGCAACTCTCAGTCTGGTCTACTGACAATAGTCTTGTCATTCTTGCTTCCTCAAATCTGTTCTCCTTTCCAAAGTGAGAAAGATTTTTTCCAAAGGTCAAATTACATGTGTAATTCCCGTTTTAAAGCCCTTCAATAGCACTTATGATAAATAGAAAAACTCCTTAACACAGCCCACAAGGTCTTCCATGGTTTGACTCCTAGCTCCCTCTCAGCCTTTTCTGGAACCATATTCTTCTCACTTCTCCTCTTTCATCTCACCACCCTTCTTTTAGTCCTTCATCTTCACCCCATGGCCTTTGCACATACTGCTCTGTATCTGACACAATTATTGCTCCCCTTTTCACTCAGTGAAAGCTATTCTTGTTTATTTCACTTTCCCAATTAAGCCCTTCCTGGCCTGAGTTGAACAAATCAACACATCTCACAGCACCGTGCACATTTACTTTCTGGCACTTATTCCATTTACTTATGCAGACAGGGATCAGGTATGTTTTTGGTGTGCACAAGGAGCACATATCTGGCATGTAGCAATGCTGTACACAATATATATTTGCTGAATAAATGAATGAAAGTCTGGATAGTGGGAATTTACTAAATATTGAACGGGATTTGAATGTAAAGATGATAGAGTGAAAGACTAAATGAAGCTTCCTCAGAGCTTATGAATGAGTCAGAAAAAAAAAAAATCTATGAACTTCTTAAGGGCAGAGGCCCCTTTACCATAATGCCATTTGGATGTGGACAGGCATCTCTGACCTTCCAGTAGACACTGTCAGAGGATCATGATGATGAGTTCTTGGCAGAATAGATATCTTTTTAAAAAATCTTTTGCTATTAAAAGCTTAGATATAATAAATATCTTTTACAATGCATAGCTGAGTTATCAAGAAAATAAGGAATTTTCTAGGGTCAAACACAAAGGGACCTGAAAACCCGAATCAAGCCTCTGAACTGATGCTAGCTGCCCCAAGAGGAGAGCAGCTCACCAGTCTTGGTAACACAGGATTTGAGTTATAAATCCATGTGGTTCAGGAGAAGAACCCCCAGGATCTTCATGAAGTATGGGTGAGAGAATGGGAACTGAGACTCCCACATAAACCTGGAACTCGCAAAAGACCAGTCCCTCTGTGAAGAATGGACTAGGGAGAAATTGCTCCAAGTGCCCAAGGAGACAGTTAAGAAGCTTATCTGTCTCAGCCTGAATCTCTGTGAGTGTGGGGAGAAAAGCCTCCCTGAGAATTAATTGCCACAGAACCACTTCATGTAGATTTGAAGCTCAGATTAAGTCAAATGGCCTGTCCCTCTAAATGAGAAGCTAAAAAGTGGCTCAGGCCAGTGAAAATACTGGGACCCCTGACAAAAGTATACATAAAACCTCTCTGGAGGTACAGAAACTCAATCTCAGCCTGTACTGGTTTAGCACTAAAACAAAACAAAACAAAACTCTGAGGAAAAACTCACAATCCAAAATTATGAAACACTCAAACTGTCTGCCATGAACGAGGATCAGTAGACACAGGAATGAGGAACACCCCCACCCCACCCTTCCACTACTACCAAGAATTCCAGGTATCAGGACTATCAGATAGATCCAGTTTAAACATCCTAAAATACTACCAAGAATTCCAGATATCAGGACTATCAGATAGATCCAGTTTAAACATCCTAAAATTAAAATGTTTCCAAAGACTAGTGATATAAAAGTGGGAACTGAAAACATGACAAAAGAATTAAAAAGTTTTAAGTCAGATTTTACAAGAACCACATAAAACTTCTTCAAAGCCAATAGAATTATTCTTTCAATTATTGTTAAAAAAATAGATGACCTGAAATCAAAAATTCAAAGGATAGATACACACTGATTAGACAGACCCCACTGAATAAGCAAACAATAAATGGAAAGAGATTTAAAAAACAGACTTCGGAAAAGTACTCAAATGCAGTACAAAGAGTTAAAGAGAGAAAACAGAAAACGGTGTTAAAAGATATAGAGGAAAGAATTAGAAGTTCCAAAAAAAAATCAGAGAGACAATATAGGAAAAGAAATGTTTAGACTTGATGGAAGACATGAATCTTCAGGTTCAGGAATTGCAATGAACCCCAAGCAGGACAAATAAAATGAAAACTACACCCAGAAAAACTGCAAAATGATGGAACTCCAAGACCAAGATATTTTTGAAGCAACTGGTGAGGATATATTTATGATATATAAAGGAGAGGCAGATGAAAAGGATAGGAAATGGTATGTGGAGTGGGGCAAGTAGACGAGAAGGTTCAGATCAACCAAATTAGAGTAGAGACTTCAACTGGAGTGAGAGCTGGGGAATAATAAGGCACCATCATCTTGCCAGAGGATGGAAGTCAAAAGCTCTTGGAACACTGAAAAAGGGTAATGAGGCAGAGTCCCCCACCTGCATATATAAGTATAAAGATGGCCAATCAGGGAGATGAGAATAGAAGACAGGAGTGAGGAAGGGACAGGAAGATAAAAATCAAAGTGAAATATTAAGAAAGAAAAGCAATTTTAACAGAACTGCTACTCCTTTAATGTATTTTGGAAAAGCATCTATCACTACTGGTCTCTTTGTGTCTGTATCGGGGCGGATGGCAAGGGTATTTTGAAAGAAAGGCAAGGAACACTCTTCTGCTCTCCAAGTTATTTCGCACCACACATTAAAAGGCCACGTAAGGGATTTTCTTTATCAAATTTCCAATATTTCCATTAATTCAAATCTCAACCTCTCTTACCATTTAGGTTAGGATTTGATTATACTGCTTGGATGCTCTTCATAACTCCTTCTAATAACCATGTTATTCATCTTTTCTGTGGAGATCACAGCTCAGTAAGTTCTCACTATCTCTGCTGCTCAGAGCTCATCACCTGCTGCCACTTGCAGGACTCAACATTCTCTTGGAAAGTGACCAAGTACTCATTTAAGTGATCTCCAACAATGTGCACTCAGTGCAGCTGGAACAATCCACAGCTAGTAGGAAAGATGATAAGTTAGCAGGACCAGCCACAGGCAGGACTACCCTTCCAAGTGCTGCAGGAACACAGAACCAGGGAGGGAAGGCTCCAAAGACACACATTCCACTGCACCCTTCACAAGGCAGGCCATCCCTATATGGCTCCAGAATGGACAAGAAGTAAAGTCCAGAGCAAATCACTTAACCTCTCTGACTCAGTTTCCTAACTTGTAAAATGAGCAGAATAAACCACGTAACGTTATGTTAAAAACTAAATAATTCTTGTAAAGCAAGGTACTCAATGAAATCATATTTATTATAATTATGTTCTCACCTAGAGCTGGCTTCATCCATCCATCCATCCATCCATCCGCCCCCTTGATCCAATGGCCCTCACTAAATACTTTTGACAGCATGCTAGTTATAAGCATATGTGAAAGCAGCAAGGATTTGATGAACATCAACTTATTTCCCTCCTGGAGAACTTGTCTCACTGTCTGATCAACGGATGGAGATCTTTGATATTCTAGAGAAATACTCTCTTAATTCTATGTAAACCAGCCACAGTTTAGAAATTCTCGAAACCAGATACATGAACTGTCTTTCTGAGGGGCATAAGTCCAGCAAATGCTGTTAGATCAAGTTTTATCAAAGGAGCTGCTGCTCATTCATGAACAGAAATTAATGCCTTACCTGGACTCTCACGTGCTCACTCATATCATCCCATATGCCCATCTCCCCATTTCTCACAGACTTTAAAGCTACGGGATCAGAGCAACAATTTTCCATCATGCATCAGGTTTTCTCCTTATTTTAAGCCACCATCTAAATTGGGGGCTGTTTGGACAATATTTATTTCTGAATTTGAAAACGAACTATACAGCTAATTGGTGGCAATTCCACGTGGAAGTCATTCCAACCTAGAATCACAGATCCACCCCCAAGGAGTTCTTGTGTCATTTTTTTTGGAATAGCAAATAGAAAATCTTTGCATGGCTTTACACATCTTTCACTTATCAAGTGTGACAGCACAATGAAGCCACATATACCAGGAGAGTTCTTTTATGAACGCACACATATGGAATACAGCACCTCAAGATTCCTGTCTTTCCAATTTTTGCATATTCTTTTGCAGTTGTAGTCACTGGTCAAAATGACTAATATGGGCAATAAAATCCATCTGAAAAAATGGTAAGGACCAAACACCATACATGTACATTTAAGAATGAGATTCAACTTTATGGTCCTTCCCCCAGACACCTTGTGAGTCATGCCATCCCTTATAGCAACTGGTAGACATGACATCTCTCTCATTAAATATGCACTCCTTAGTGAAGGGATTTCATCTCAAGCATCTTTGTAGGCCCTTTAGCTTTGCACACAGGCACTCAGCAGTTACTTTTCTTAATAAAAATTCCATGACACCCTATTTGAAAGTGTCTGCAAGTGCTTTATATCTGAAGTAAGGGCATCCTTTCACCATATTACCGTGATGACCACACATTTGAAATCAATCACAACCAGAACATACAATGAAGTACTGGGGAGGGACCCAAGGAAGTTGAAAAATAGGGGGACGGAAGGGTAAGTTTCATTTTATTCTTCAAATGATATGACACTCAGCCAACTTCACTGCCTACTTCGTAAGAGGCAAGTAAAATAATGTGATATGGAAATAAGATTACACACAGGTGGATGATGGGCTAGTCCAGTTAGAGCTACCCTGAGGCTACAAAGGACAAACTACAGAAGACACGGAATTCTCGAGCACGGTGAAGTGTTTTAACATCAGAGGTAGATCGCCAAGAATTGGACCATGGAGCTCTTATTAATTCCAACAAAGCATCTTTAAGTCATCCTTCTAAATTGGTGAGGAAAGTTAGAGTAGAATCAGAAAGAGCCAAAAAGCACGGAGATAATAATGCTATCAGTGGTCCATGGTGGTGGGCTGCTGGGGAGAAAAAGTAAATGCTAACTATTGGTTACTTTATCACATATCTAGGAATTGTTTCTTGTTATGTTTTTATCACCACCATTCTGCTTTGCTGATCTTAATAAATTTAAGCTTGTTGAATAAATGCATTGTGATCACTTTAATGTTTACATCAGCAAGGGAATTTAAAAAAGGATGTCAGTGATGCATCATTTTTCACTTTACAGGAATGGGGCTCAATCTCTCCAATAACATCAATGTTATCAATATGCTTTGCTTTATCTAATAAGTCCTAAAAAATCATGTCATATAACTGGTTTGTACATTTCCATGCTCTTGGGTTACAACTATATTTCTATCCTTCGGTTGCTGGCATGGAAAGATCATTAATATTTATTACCACTTTTTGCCAGCCACTGTACTAGGGAGCTTTACAAGTGGTATAGAATTTCACCCTCACAACCAAGAACGATAATACCAATTACCATCTATTGCATGCCCACCAAGTACTGAGTAAAGTACCATGAATAATGTGGCTTCTTCAACAACAACAGCATCTGAGTTGGGGTAAATGTTATCCCCATGTATGGATAAAGAAACAAAATCAAAGAGGTGAGGAAACTTGGCAAAGGTCATAGTTATTAAGCAGCAGAACCTGAACTGGAGCCCAGGTTTGTCCATTTCCAAAGCCAGAATGCTTTTAATTGCATCTCATTGCCTGGATCCAAAGCTTAGACTTCAAATTTTTCTTACAAGGTGGTAAACCAACACTTAAGGCCACAACAGAAGATGCTGGCAAAGTAAGTGCTTCCCTTTTAGTTCTAAATTTTGAACTGACAGAGGGGCCCCATTATAGAAATATGTGTTTCATGCTGTAATGAATACCAAAGAAAAACCTTTATTTATCTAACTAGAATTAAAATTTTCTCAAAATGTGCTCTTTCCCCAAGTTCATTATGTTTCCTATTGTGACCATCATATAAACCAGTGCTTTTTAAAATTTCCAGTCATGACTTATTAATGGGGAATGAAATCAGTTCAGTGGGCTGTTAGCAGAATTTTTAAAAAAATGAAACTGATGAAAACTAACTGAATGGCTTACACATAGTGAGGGTGAGTATTCTTGAGGGAAACTTTTGTATCGTGTGTGTGTGTGTGTGTGTGTGTGTGTGTGTGTGTGTGTTTATATCCTGAGTCAAAATGTAAAATGTATTTCTTAGAGTAGGTTGCGATAAAAAAGTTTGAAAGTGACTGATCCAGACAACCTGATTATTAGACTATGTTTATACTGTCTGCCTGAATTTCCCAGAAATCCTGGGTAACTCTGTCCTTTACTCTGAAACATGTCTGCAGGAACAAGCAGAGCGCACTTCTTTCTCTTACGGGCCCCCCTTTGCTCTGTCATCAGATACTCTCCCCACTCCGCGCCCAACCCTCCAATTTCTCCACCACTGTCTCCTTCCTTGGTTCCTGGTCTTTGCTCATTTAACTCCGTTCAGTTTTCACTCCCTCAGGGACCCAACTGTCTCATGGTTTTTCTATGCATTCCAACCTGACACCTCCAGTTCCGATATGCTCCCACATCCCTGATTTCAAGCTTCTTATGAGCGATTTCCACATAATGACACATCCTACCCTCATAAGAAATGCAACCAAGAATTAAACGTATGTTTCATGCTCTCAAGCTCAGCCCCATCTTAACTTCCCTGTTGAGTTAATGGGATAATCACAGATTCAGCTTCTCAGGTGGGGAACCTCTCTCTTCTTTGTTTCTCCTTTCCTTTTCCCACTCAGGCAGCAAATACTGTTAACTTTTTGGTAGCATCTGTCAGATTTATAACCTTTTCTCCACCTCCCGCCACAGTGCCAAGTCTAGGTTCTTCACACATGTGTAGTAGCTACTGTCTCCTAGATAATCCTCCTTCTTTCATTCTCTCTGTCCTTCTATTCTCCCTCCATCCCTAATTCAATTATTCAGTCAATAGCTATAGAACATCTACTGTGTTCCAGATACTGTGTAGGTGCTGGGTACCAAGACATGTGGTCCTTGATCTCATGGAGTTTGCTCTGTAAATGGGGAAGAGATAGCCTCCAAACAAGTAAAACACCAAGTGGAACCAGAAACCCTGCAAATGAGCAAGTCGCCTGTCTCTTCAAAAATACTCTTCAACCTTCCTTTCACTTGTTACTGTTCTAGCACAAGCACTTCTAATGTCTCCCCACTGCACACTAAACCAAGTAGAAAATATTTTCCTATCCTATCCTAAGAGGATAAGTTACTTGCTCAAGGTCACATAGTTAGTATACTGAAAAAAATAGGTAAACTCAGACAAGCAGGAGATTTGCACATACACTATGCGGAACATCAGGGTAACAGCATTCTGCTAAGATATGCATGAGGCAATGAACACATGCTGCATAGTGGTTTTGTTGTTATTTTGTTTTTGTTTTTGTTTTTTTTTACCTATTTATAAGTATGTTCGTATCTCTCAGTTCTTAAGTTCTTCTTACATTAACCTGAAATCTTCTCTAAGTACAATTAGCTTTAACAATGAAAACAACATCTTTTTCTAGACCGAAGAAAAGCAGCTCAGCAGCTTTATCATTATCTGTGATAAAAAACACATGAAGAATGGTAAAATCGATATCTTTCACTTGCTTTCATCTTTCAAGGAAATAAGTAACTAAGACTCGCAGCTGAATTGTTTTTATGGATTTGTAAAAATGTGTGCTGTATAGATTCTTTGTTTTTCTTTAAGAGAGCAATAGAGCAGTTGCACAAGTCGGGGGAGAGAGGCAGAGGGAGAGAGGGAATCTGAAGCAGGCTCCACGCCCAGCAGAGAACCCGATGTGGGGCTCGATCTCAGAACCCTGAGATCATGACCTGAGCCTAAATCAAGAGTTGGACGCTCAAGTGACTGAGTCACCCAGGCGCCACTGTGCTGTCAAGATTCTTAAAGGAATGATTTTATACTAAACTTAAAACTTGTAAGAACCTTTGTGTATTACTTCTATTCTCACAATTCCAGAAAATACATTCCTTGCTTTTACAGATGAGAAAACTCAGGCTCAGAGAAGTCCAATAGCCACCTAAGGTCACAGAGAGTAAAAGGAGGGACAGAATTTATGGCTAGATGATTCGATTCTAAAACCCCGGCTCTGGGTAGCGAAACACACTACCTGAGTGACTGTTCCCAAGAAGTGCATGGTGCTCCCGTGCATTGCTGTGTAATCTTCAGACCTCCCATTGCTGCTGCCACCAGCTTCTGTGCTGGTGTGGAAATGCAGCTGGAACATACTGCCAGTAAAGAGGCTGAGGGTGACTTCTGCCCAAGCAGAATGAGGGCATTTGAGAAGTCGGTGGGAAGGGAAGCCACCAAGCAAGCAAAATAACTTGTCAAGATTTTTGCTGAGGTAAGAAGGAAAGAAATAGCCTAGAAACTGAGAGGCGACACAGGTGCATAGGAGACAATAAGTTGAACCAGTTTGAAAACTAAGATACAGCAATCCAAAAAAAAAAAAAATAAAGATATAGAATACTTTATGTCAGAGTTCCTTGACAGCACAGCCCCTATTAGCCAAGAGGGCTTTGAAAATACAGTGAATGCGAGGACTTTGGGGGAAGATAGTGGAGTAAGAGGACCATAAGCTCACCTCCTCCCACAGATATATCTAGATAACATCCACATGAGTGTAAATGACACAGAAAACAACCCAAAGGCTTGCAGAACAGACTCTCCACAGCTAAATGTACAGAAGAGGTCACAAAGCAGACGGGAGGAAGGGCAGAGATTTAGTTGGTAGCTAAACAAACCCATGGGACTGCCCACAGAGGGAGGGACCCTACGGGTGTGGAAAGAGGAAAGAAACAGACACACCGGGCAGCCCAGGCATGGGGAACCTGCCTGGGGAAGACGAATCCCTATAACATTTGGCTTTGAAATCCAGAGCTGTATAACGTCATGAGTTATTAGTCAGTGGAGCTTAACACCTGGAACTTTAAAAGTCAGTGGGCTTGACTCTGGGAGAGCTGCTGGGCCACAAGAAATGCAGTCCATCAGGGAAATTCATATCAAAACCACACTGAGGTACCATCATACACCAGTTAGAATGGCAAAAAGTAATAAAGCAGGAAAAAACAAATGTTGGAGAGGATGTGGAGAAAGGGGAACCCTCTTACACTGTTGGTGGGAATGC
>NC_048220.1:55701386-55728935 GCF_002007445.2 Ailuropoda melanoleuca | reverse complement strand
AGAGAAAGGAATGCAAGTTTATCACTAAAGAAAGTCAGCAAACCATGAGAAAAAAGAGCAAGAAAGGAAAGGAGCAGAGAAGAACTACAAAAACAATGTAAAACAAGTAACAAAATGGCAATAAGTACATATCTGTCAATAATTACTTGTAATGTAAATGGACTAAACACCCCAATCGAAAGGTGCAGGATGACAGAATGGATAAAAAGGGAAGACCCATCTATATGCTGCCTACAAGAGACTCATTTCAGACCTAAAGACACATGCAGATGAAAAGTGAAGGGATGGAAAGGGATTTATCATTCAAATGGAAGTGAAAAGAAAGCTGGAGTAGCAACTCCTATATTAGACAAAATAGNTAAAAGATTTTATTTATTTATTTATTTGAGAGTGAGAGTGCAGAGAGAGGGAGAGAGCTAGAACGAGAGTGCACAAGTAGGGGGGAGGGGCAGAGGGAGAAGCAGGCTCCCCATGAGCTGGGAGCCCTACTGGGGCGGTCCCAGGACCCTGGGATCATGACCTAAGCGGAAGGCAGACTTGAAACTGACTGAGCCACCCAGGCGCCCCCAAACAAAACAGACTTTATTTTTTTTTAAAAAAGATTTTATTTGAGAGAGAGATAAAGTGTGAGAGAGAGAGAAAGATCATGAGCCAAAGGGAAAGATAGAGGGAGAGGCAGACTCCCCGCTGAGCAGGGAGCCGGATGCAGGACACATCTCTGCACCTGGATGCAGGACCATGGGAACATGACCTGAGCCGAAGGCAGACGCTTAACTGACTGAGCCACCCAGGGGCCCACAAAATAGACTTTAAAACAAAGACTATAACAGGAGACAAAGGACACTATATAATCATAAAGAAAAAAATCCAACAAAAAGATATAACAATATTTATGCACCCACCGTGGGAGCATGCAAATACATAAAGCAGCTAATAACAAACATAAAGGAACGAATCGATAGTAATACAATAATAGTGGAGGACTTTAACACCTCACTTACATCATTAGATAGATCATCCAAACAGAAAATCAACAGGGAAACAGTGGCTTTGAATGGCACATTGGACCAGATGGATCTAACAGATTTATTCAGAACATTCCAACCTAAAAAAGCAGAATACACATTCTTTTCAAGTGCACATGGAACACTCTCCAGAATAAATCACGTATTAGATAACAAAACAAGTCTCAACAAATTCAAAAAGACTGAAGTCATACCATGCATCTTTTCTGACCACAAAGCTATGAAACTAGAAATGAACCACAAAAAAAAAAAAATCTGGAAAGAACACAAATACACATCAGCTAAATAACATGCTACCTAACAATGAATGGGTCAACCAAGAAATCAAAGAGGAAATAAGAAAAATACATACAAACAAATGAAAATGGAAACACAGTGGTCCAAAACCTTTGGGATGCAGCAAAAGCTGTTCTAAGAGGGAAGTATATAGCAACAGAAGTCTATCTCAAGAAGCAAGAAAAACCTCAAATAAACAATCTAACCTTATACTTAAAGAATCTACAAAAAGAAGAACAAAGAAAATTCAAAACCAGTAGAAGGAAAGAAATAATAAAATAGAATTAATAATAATAAAATATAATTACCATATGATCTAGTAATCCTACTACTGGGTATTTACCCAAAGAATATGAAAACGCTAATTTGAAAAGATAAACACACCCTCTGTTTATTGCAGCATTATTTAAAATAGCCAAATAGCTGTTTGGGGCCTGAGCAGCTGGGGAGATAATGATGCCTTTTCCTGAAATGGGAAAGGAAAAGTCTGGGGAAGAAAATCAAGGGTTTGGTTTTAAACAGAAAGATGTCTCTTGCATACATCTAAGTGGCAACATCAAAGGGGCTATTATACATAACAGCCTGAAACACAAGTAGAAAGGTTCAGACTGGAAATGTGAATTGGAGAGTATTAAACATTTGTTTTTTTTAAAGATTTTATTTATTTATTTATTTATTTATTTGGTGGGGAGGGGCAGAGAGAGGGGGAAAGAAAGAGAATCCCAGGCAGACTCAATGCTGAGCGCAGAGCCCAATACTGGACAGATCCTATGACCCTGAGATCATGACCTGAGGCAAAATCAAGAGTCAGATGCTTAGCTGACTGAGCCATGCAGGCGCCCCAGTATTAACTATTTAAATAGGTCTTAAAATCCTACAACTGAAGGAGCCTACTTAGGTAGAGAGTTTTTAGTCAGGGAAAAAGGCCGGAGAGAGCCCCTGTTGGCCCCACAACCAGGATAGATTTGGTAGAAGAGGAACCAGAGAAGAAGAGAGCAAAGGGATAGGAAAACCAGGCACATATTCCTCAACATGGAGGAAGCGACCTGCTGTGCTAAATTCTGTCAAGAGGTTGACTACGATGAGGGCTTTGGCTTTGGCAAAATGTAGGTCATTGGTGACCCAGATACAAGTCATTTCAGGACCGGCAGAGTGAAAGTCCAAGAGAAGGAAAAAAAGGAGGTGATGAAGTGGAGACGTTAAGTATGGCTAATGCCTTTGCAAACAAGCAGAGAAATGGAACAGAAGCTGGTGCAATGGGTGAAATGAAGTCCAGTTGGTATGCTGATGGGGATGGCTGAGTAGAGAGAGAAACTGGTGCTGAGCGAGAACGGGGTAACTGCATAAGAAGAGTTCTTGAGGAGGAGAAAGGGGGTGGGATGGGGACAAAGTGGAGAGACTGACCTTGAGTTATCTATTCCTCACTGTGAAATAGGAGACAAGATCATCAGGCAAGAATGGACAGGGTGTGGAGATCTGAAGAGAGAAGACTTGGAATGGTCATCCCAGTGTGTAGGAAAATGCCACTACTTGGATTAGCCGGCAGTGTGGAATGCTCGCGTGGGACCTGAAGTTGGCAAGTGAGTCCAGGCAGCACAACTCTGGGAGTCCCCAGAAAACGGCTCCACTCTGTCTGAATACCAAGTCCGTCTGATTCCATCATGTTCCGTTGCAGTCTTAGTTGCTCCATACACCCTGTCTGTGATCATACCCTCAAAACTTGCCAGGCGAGCCTCTGTTTTTCCTCACGTGCCCTGGAGGCAGCCACAGAGAGGTGGAGGGTCAGAATGCAGACGTTCCGTCTATGCCGCTCTCGTGGCCTTTTGCCTTAAATTGTGCCTGCTTCGAATCTAACAGGAAAGTGCAGTGAGGAGAATATCACTGCCATTCAATTGCGTACTGAAGTGTGCAGTTTAAAGCTCTTCCCAGGATTTCAGACAGATTCTGAGCAGCTTGTTGTAGAATTCCACTCCTGTGAATTTGTTCAACAATGCTGACGGATCACGATCTAGGCAACAGCTTTGGATCCATCCCCTTGCCCCCGAGGGCAAGGGCCCACACTGCTGAAAGCAGCCCAACACGGCCATACTTAGGTGCACCCTGTCAGGGGCATCCCAGTCCTTTGCTCTCCGAAAACCTTGCCACGGCGCCTGTGACTTGAAGATCGCAGCCACCTCAGGAAGGAGATCAGAAGACAAGTCCCCTTCCCTTTAAAAGCTCCGCAATTCCATCCTTACTCTCTTCCTTCACCCTTAGAGGCAGCAAGATGTGATGGAAGGAACAACTGTTTAATGGGCTTATCTCACTGAGTGGCCTTGGAAGACTTCCTCTGTCTCTCAGGTTCTCAGTTTCCTCTTTGGTAACATGAGGTGCTTATCTAGATGCCGCTAAGGTCCCTTCTTCGGTGTCTCCTTGGACCAAGTTCAGGTGTCCCACCACGTCTCCCACAGCCTTAGCTTCTCTGGCATCATGAATTACCTGCCTACCCACCCTCCCCCCATCCTTCCTCTAGCACCTCAATCTCCACGGATCCCTCCCCACCGCTCACAACGGCCTCTCCTCAGTGCTGCCACTCCTTCACATGTCACAATGGAGGCTGTGTCTTTCCTGCTTATCCACGTACATCTAGAGCATTTTTCAGCAGGCAAGGACTTTTGGCAGGAGAAATAAAGTGTGCCCTTGCCCCAGTAATCCTCTGGTGCTTTGGTCCTGAATGTTTCTTGGGAAAGCTGGACAACACCAATTCCATACATGTGTCTGCATCTGTGCATTTACATAAGGCCCCCTGAGTGGAAATAGACCACAACCCCATCTCTTTTTTTGGAGGCTCCATGACACTGGGATGTATCAGGTGGACCCATGTGGCATAGACAGAATCAGGTCAGACCGTAGGAAAGGATGCTGGGGGCTCCTAAAAGTCAAGTCACTAGAAGCAAAGAGGAGAGTGAACTGGAACTATGATCCCAGAACAAGTGTCAGGGCTTAGGGAAGATGGAAGCCAGGGGATCTAGGCTAGTTCACAGAATCTGCACCAGCTCCAGGGGTGAGGTGAAGAGGGTGGGCTTCGCAGGAGCATCTCTGCAGACTGGCCAAAGCTTCTGCGGCGGCAGCAGAGACACCTAGGAGCAGCGGGTGCGGCTTTGATACGGTTAGAGGGGCCAGCTGGCCTAGGGGCACACTAGCGGGCAAGCAAAGGCAGGGAAAAACAGCAGTAGGAATTCTTGGAAATGTTCCCAAGGAACTCTGTGAAAGAAGGACTTTCCAGAGATGATCCATTTTGGATGCAAAGTCAGGGAGGCAGTTGTTAAATTACGTAGTTCAAGTTATCAGAAGAAATTGGGCCTCACTCTGAGGTCCCACACCGGAGGCCTGGGATATTGGGTTGGGTTCACCTCTCCCTTCATGCAATGGGCCTTAGACACAATGGGGACTAAGTCAATCTGTTCGATTACTCTTATTTTTTAAAACCTAACATTTTCTGTTCACTTTATCGTTTGTGGATAAACATACCAACACAGACTGGTTCCGTTTATTGGAAGACCTTGGTATTTCCTGAGTCTGGAGGTTCCTGAGCCTCCCTGCCTTGGAATTTACCACACTTCTCCTCCCCATCCCGCCTTCCCCAGGGTCTGTAACCACAAGGCTGGAGGTACCATTAAAGTACTTCCAGTGTAGCAGCTGAGGACTCAGAAGAGAGGCTTGTGCACAGCTGTGGAAACTTCAGCCCTAAGAAAACGCCCTGCACACAGGGGCAGGGTCATCCTGGGCCCCATCCTCGGCCTACCCCCCACCCTAGCTGGAGAATGCCATGCCTGACTCCCAAGTCTTTGCAGAGTATTTCAGATAAAGTTCATTTGTATCATTTCAATGGAAGATGGCTGTTCAGTGCTCAATGTTGAAAACTTTCAGATTCCTAACAATTCTTTTTTTTTTTTTTTTTCTTAATTTGACAGAGAGAGACAGAGAGAGAGGGAACACAAGCAGGGGGAGTGGGAGAGGGAGAAGCAGGCTTCCCACTGAGCAGGGAGCCCGATGCAGGCCTCGATCCCAGGACCATGGGATCATGACCTGAGCCAAAGGCAGATGCTTAACGACTGAGCCACCCAGGCGCCCCAGATTCCTAACAATTCTTAAAACGTGTTTAAGAGCTTCAAAGTTTCTCTTCACCCCACTCGGACACCTCCATCTCAACCACATAGGACTTTAACTCTCATATAGGTATTTTATCATTCTTCCCTCCAGAATCCACACTTTGCTGATAGGAACAACACTTACTCATTAGTATGCAACTGTAAAAAGGTACCAAAGGTTCCCCAAGAATTCCATTCCCTGTGTTACTGTCACTATTCATCAGGCTAGAGAAAGTCCTTTCTTAAAACCACAAAATCTGAAAGTAGTTTCTATTTAACTCCCAAGAAATGATTCAACAGCCTAGAAATGATTCAATGGTCTACCAGATACTTGTGCAAAAATATTTTCTACCAGATCAGGTCAAAGTATGTGATTATATAAATATGAATTAATGAACTATACAGATTCCTAAACTTCACCAAGGTCAACCTATTTTTTTCATCAAACTTGCCCCAATTTTAAGGGCAGGGACCTTAATTCACACAGTGATTAAGTGTGGTCCAAAGTCATTTTGGTCAGAAAAATAATTTTCCAAAAGTCAACTCACATCTTGGACTTGAGGTTCTATTGGAAGGCCGTAGAGCATGTTACCCAGTGGAGTAAATGTGCACATCCCTGAGAAAATGCCCTGTCCTGCAGAAACGGAGATGGCCTCTGTGCTCTCCTCCCACACCGAAGCCAGCAACTCTGTCTTACTCTTCAGAGGTAGGAAGCGTCCGGGTTAAAAGGCCTAGGGTAATATACTACCGTGAAAGCGTCCTCCTAAGAGTTAGAACATCATCATTACTCTTCTATAGCTAAGTTCGTTCAGTGCTTACTTATATCAGGGACTAAACTCATTTAAGCTTTGTAACAATCCCTTAAGTCAGAGTTATCCCCATTTTTCTAGAAAATAATAATGACATAATAATAATAGCAACTACTCACGTAGTAGTTATGATATGCCATGCGCTACTCTAAGCACTTGACACATATTAACTACCTTAACCCCTACGGTAACCTCCTGAGGTAGTACGGTTCTGGCATCACACAAGGTCATTAGGCACCACTCTCATCAACCAGAGAAGCCACTACAGCAATCGGAGCCTCTAATTTCCCCATCTTACAAGAGTTCTTTTTTTTTGTTTGTTTTTAAGATTTTATTTATTTATTTGTCAAAGAGAGAGAGAAAGAGAGCAAGCAGGGGGAGCAGCAGGCAGAGGGAGAAGCAGGCCCCTTGCCGAGCAGGGAGCACGATGCAGGACTCGATCCCAGGACCCTGGGATCGTGACCTGAGCCGAAGGCAGACACTTAACTGAGGGAGCCGCCCAGGTGTCCCCTCATAACAATTCTTTTTTTTTTTTTATATAAAAGTTTTTATTTTTTTTTTATTTTTTTTTAAAGATTTTTATTTATTTATTTGACAGAGATAGAGACAGCCAGCAAGAGAGGGAACACAAGGGGGGAGTGGGAGAGGAAGAAGCAGGCTCATCGCGGAGGAGCCTGATGTGGGGCTCGATCCCATAGCGCTGGGATCACGCCCTGAGCCGAAGGCAGACGCTTAACCGCTATGCCACCCAGGCGCCCCCCCCCATAACAATTCTTGAATGAGAAACACCTCCTGGGGCAGCCAGCCAGCCTAGCTTTCCGATTACATAGCATCTCATGCTGGGACACACACCACATCTGTATTCTCCCCGGGTCAGAAAATAAAAGAGTCACTTATTCTAAGCACAGGACTTGATATCACTCATATGCACATAAACTGGGAACCCACAAGAGCCCTCGAATTGCATGGGGTCTTTTTGTAGCTAGACATATTGTACAAATCTTTGCTTTGCTTGAAGACATTTTAAATTAGTGAGTTTGGGAGTCCACAGAGGTGCATTTAAATTTCTCAGAGCACTTGATGTGCCTATTTAACTATCTAATTTTTGCATATTCTTCCAGCATATTCGTATTTGTATTTGAATTAAGATGGTGAAAAATGCACATGTTCTTTTAAGCATAACTGACTCCCCATAAAAGGCTAAGGTGGAGAGGTGTTCCGTCCTGTGCTCTGAGGCTTGAAGCCTCAGAACTAAAACTTGCATTTCCCAGGATCTCTTGCAACTCAGGTTCTGAATGCAAACTGGAGCATGTGCTCAGGGCCTGCAGGGCGGCGGTGAGACGCAGTGTGTTTGCTGCTGCAGCCGCATTCCCCTGGCTCGCAGAGGCAGCAGCAGCTTCCCCTGCATGGCTTCTCAGGTCAGTGGTGTCCGCAGCCATCTCCTGCTCACGCCCCCTCCCCTCAGTGGGGCCGTGCTACCTGGGCTCCCAGAAGTGATTCCTGGAAGGGGAGCCTGGAGCCTCCTCCTCTGGCCCTTCCTCCGGACCCAGTTTTCTGGAAGAAATCTCTTCCCAAAGAAAATAGCTAACTTGGTCCCCACAGCCAAACAGATAGCAACTGCCCCATGACGAATGTCCAGCAATCCGCCCATGATGCTCAATCTTTGCAAGTCGACACCAGGAGCTACCTTTCCTGTCAGCTGTTAGAGGCAGGTGAGGGGGACCATGCCTGAGCAAGTCTCACGTTCAATTAAAACAGCACATTCCACATGCAAAGGTATTACCCTGGAGGGTCTTCGGTTTTGCCTCGCTGAAGCCTGCCTTCCTACAGACCTGCATAATTTCCACTTAAATACCCATGCTTCTCACAGTTGACTTCCTACCACTGCTCTCAGTAAATTTTTTTTTAAAAAAGGCAGAAGAAGAAAGAAAGAGAAAAGAAAAGAACAAAAACCGCAGCAAAAATAGGGAGACTTAACATAGGAGCTTCTTTCAGCAGCCCGAAGACAGTCCTGGGTCCAGTAGGCACTAATAGTGAGAGTTCTAAAAAGCCTGTCTTGGTCTATGCCTGCCTGACAGAACCTGACCTCTCATTCAAATGAGAGCCAAACCACTACAAGGGATTGTTCTGTAGATTCAGACAAAAACGTTGACTACAGAATGAAAAAATTCAAATAGAAGGTGACAGTGCATATCAGACTAACACACGGGCAAGGAATTTACTGGTGCCGATAATGTTCACAGCAATATCTTCGTTGCGAGGATGTAAATGAGGCATCAAATCATTTGCACATTACAATTCATAAATGGGACTCTTTGTACACACGGTGGAGAGAGGCCACAGTAAAAAATAATATTTATAATATTTATATTTATTTTTATATTTGTCTAAGAGGTCCTCTCCAGCTATGGAATTTTTTTAATTTTTATTTTTTTACAAAAACTCTCTGATTGGCATATAGAGCGTCCTCCTGAGGGGATGCATTTTCACCTCTGGTTCCTGAAGATTCTAAGAACTGCCTCATACACTCAGGTCTAAGGGCAGAGACTTAACAGAATCTCAATCACACCGTGAGGTCATTTATTAGCACTTATTCCACACCAGCAGCCCAGAGAAAAGGCTGTTTTCTTTCAAGATCACATCTCAGAAATACTCTCTGATGAGGGAAATAAAACCAAATCAGCAGACTACTGTACCAGCCATCACATGGCCTTCTTTTTCTCAGTATGACCAATTCTGTCACAAGCAAGATAATTTTCAGCTCTGTGAGAACTCGCCCATGTACAGAAATGTCAATGATTCCACAATTTATGAACTTACTCTTCTGGTAAGATGCAGAGGGAAATTATCCAATCACCGATGATCAATGATTAATGATGAAATGAGTCCTTGACCCATCTGAGACTTGGATCACATGAGGGGAATTCAATGGTCCCAGCAGACGACTCACACATGTGAATGCTCTCTCTGGGGCATAAAATAATCCTCAAAAGGCATGGAAAATTCCTTAACCTACTCTAATCTAAGTAAGATATTGCAATAATTTTCAAAGGCAGGAAGACATACACACAGTTAAAAGCTCCTTTCTTCTCCATCCCAAACCACAGTTTTTGGTTTTCGGTTCAGTGTACCGGAGCATTGACGGTGTCATAAAGCTTCTTCCAGAGTTCTAATTAGGGTTTTTCTTATAATAAGATCCCAAGAGAGTCCAAAAAGAACCCACTTAACTCATATCAACTTGTGCTCTAGAGGGAAGGGTTCAAAGCTCCAAGGCACTTATAAAACCCCCCAAGCACCGCTCTGAGCTTGACCACTACAGTCCCTAATAAGCTTTTTGCTGAAGATAAAAGTAATAATATGAGGATAAAATGGCAGGCCACTAGCACAACAGAAATATGGATAAATGAAAATACATATTATTTTCAATGGGTTTTTGAGATACAATTTACATGCTGTGAAATCACCCATTTTAAGTGTATAATTAGCTGATATTTAGTGAACTTACAGGGTTGTGCAACACTAATCACAATCCAGCCATAGAACATTTCCATCACACCAAAAGTACCCCTAGTGCCTATCTACAGTCTGTTAGAAGGCGGACGAAGACCGTAAACTGTCCTCCAAACTGAGAATGCACTCTGAGATCAAAAAGGGAAGCAAGCAACTCCCTGCAGTTTACACAGAGTTTTATCAGGGTAACATCCTGACAGGGAGGATTGGACAGACGGGGCGATTCACAGCTGCACAGTTACTCTCGTCAAAGTCCAGACCTTCGTCCAGATTTTACAGAGGAGGGGACATGCAGAAGGGCACTGTAGTGAGATCAAAGGGTTCACATGTACTTAACTGACAGCTAACCTTTAATTAGATCTTCGTGGTGCCATTTGTGCATCGGGAAGGGGAGAAACTGTGTAATGCCATCTTTAACAAATTTATGGAGAGCCGAAGCAAGGCCCCCTACAGTCCAACCTTGGTGGGCATTTCTAAGGTGTGTATGTTAATCTCCAAGGGACCCAAAACACATTGCCCAAGAAAGGTCATGGAGCAGACATAAACAAGAGGGAGGGCCAAAGATGGAGTCAGTATTGTCCCCACTCCCGCACAGTCAATCCATGTTCTCACCCCCTTGCCAGGACCAGGAATCTGCTTTCTTTGATTTAGTTTTTATAGATTTACTTTTTTTCTGGAAATTTCACATAAGTGGAATCATACTATATGTGGTCTTTTGCATCTGTCCTTTTTTTTTTTTTAAAGATTTTATTTATTTATTGGACAGAGAGAGACACAGCAAGAGAGGGAACACCAGCAGGGGGAGTGGGAGGGGGAGAAGCAGGCTTCCCGCTGAGCAAGGAGCCCGATGCGGGGCTCGATCCCAGGACCCTGGGGTCATGACCTGAGCCGAAGGCAGACACTTAACAACTGAGGCACCCAGGGGCCCCTTGCATCTGTCTTCTTTCCAATCAGCAAACAAGTCAGCACACTAACTGCTGTCTGTTTTTGTAAGTAAAGTTTTACTGGAACACAAGTCACACCCATTCATTTACATATAGTCTGCTGCTGCTCTAGCCCTATAAGTGTAGAACTGGGAAGTTGTGACAGAAACCACTTGGTTCACAAGCCTAAAATATTTACCATCTGATCCTTTAAAATACTGCTGACCTCTGACTTAGCATAATATTTTTGATATCTATTCATGCTGTAGCATGTATCAGTCATTCATGCCTTTTTATTACAGAATAATATTCTATTGTATTTATACACTGCATTTGTTTATCCATTCACTTGTTGATGGATGTCTGACTTGTTTCTAATTTGGGACTATTGTGAATAATCCTGCTATAACACACATCTACAAGTCTCTATGTGAACAGAAAGCTTCATTTCTCTTGCATAGATAACCTTGTACCCAGGAATGGAACTGCTGGATCCTACGGTAAACTTAGTTTGAACTTTTTAAAAACTGGCAAGCTGTTTTCCAAAGTGATCATACTATTTTACATTCCCACCAGCAATGGTTGAGGGCTCCTGTTTCTCCACATTCTCACCGCCACTTGTTATTTTCTGTGACTTTTATTATAGCTATTGTAATGGATATGAAGTCATATCTCACTGTGGTTTTGGCAAGCATTTCCTCTAATGAGTCATGAACATCTTTTTATGTGCTTTTTAGCCACTTGTTTATCTTCTTTGGGGAGACATCTATTCAAATCTTCCACCATTTTGACTTTCGTTGTTTGTCTTATTATTGATTTTTCAGAGTTCTTTAAATATTCTGGATAGAAGTATTTATCAAATATATGATTTGTGAATATTTTCTCCCCTTTTTTCTATGGGTGTTTTCACTTTCCCGATGGTGTCCTTTTAAGCACAGAAGTTTTCACTTATGAAGTCCAATTTATCCTTTTTTTTCATCTATGGATCCTGCTTTTTGATGTTGTATCTAAAAGTGCTTAGCCCAACTCAATGCACTATGATTTCTCCTATGTTTTTTTACTGAAGTTCATAATTTTAGCCCTTACGTTTAGGACTAAATTAATCTGTTTGTTTGTAGCCACCCAATTGCTCCAGCACCATTTGTTGAAAAGACTATCCTTTTTCCATTGAAATGCTTTGGTACCTTTATAGAAAATCAATGGACCATTAATGTCAGGATTTATTTCTAGACTCCTACCTCTATTCCATTGATATACATAACTACTTTTATGCCAGTACCAAAGTACCTTGCTAACTGTAGTCCTCTATTAAGTTTTGAAATCAGGAAGTATAAGTCTTCTAACTTAGTCGCCTTTTATCAAAATTGTCTTGGCTATTCTGAGTTCTTTGCATTTCCATAGACATGCTGGCACACTACTAAAAACAAAAACAAAAACCTTGCTGAGATTTCTAATATATACATTTAGAGTTACATATTTTTTTCAGGATTAGTTTGTCAATTTCTGCAAACAAGCCTATTAGTATCTTGAAAGGAACTGTGTTCAGTCTATCAGTTTATTTCCTTTCTTCCAATATTCCAGCCTTTATATTATCTTTTTTCTCTCTGTTATTGCACTGGAAAGATACTCCACTGCAGTGCTGAATAGAAATGGTAAGCATCAGCATCCGGATATTGTTCTTAGTATTAGCAGAAATTTCATTCTTTCATCATTAAATATGATGTTAGTTATAGATTTTTCACAGATGCTTTATCAGGCTAAGGAATTACTCTTCTATTCCTAAGTTTTTAAATAGGTGTTGGATTTCATGCAATGTTTTACCTGATTCTATTGAGATAATCATATGATTTTTTATTCTTTATTATATTTACATAATGTATAATATTAATTGATTTTTTAATGTTAACCCAACCTTGCATTCCTGGAATAAAGCCCCCTTGGTCATGGTGTTTAATCCTTTTCATAAATAGCTGGATTTAGTTTGCTAATATTTTCTTGAAAATTTCTGCATTTATTTTCATGAGGGATATTAGTTTGTAATTTTCTCTTCTTATGTCTTTGTCTTTGTTTTGGTATCCCAGTAACAGTGGCTTCATAAAATGAGTTGGGAAGTGTTTCCTCCTCCATTTTCTGGAAGATTTTATGAACGACTGACATTATCTATTCTTTAAATGTTTGGTAGAAATCACTTGAGAACACATTTGGTCTGGAATTTTCTTTTTGGGAGGATTTTTTTTTTTTTAAAGATTTTATTTATTTATTCGACAGAGATAGAGACAGCCAGCGAGAGAGGGAACACAAGCAGGGGGAGTGGGAGAGGAAGAAGCAGGCTCATAGTGGAAGAGCCTGATGTGGGGCTCCGATCCCATAACGCCGGGATCACGCCCTGAGCCGAAGGCAGACGCTTAACCACTGTGCCACCCAGGCGCCCCTTTGGGAGGATTTTTAATTACTAATTCATATATTTCCTATAGATCTGTTCAGATTTTCTATTTCCTTTTTGGTAGTTTTAGTTATTTGTGTTTTACAAGAAATTTATCTATTGTGTGTCATTTTTGATATAAATTTATTCATAGCATTTCCTTATAACTGTTTTAATTTCTATAGGACTGGTGGTGATATTCCTACTTTTACCTTTGATTTTGGCAATTTGTACCTTATCTCTTGTTTTATTGATCAATTTGGCTTAAGGTTTGTCAATTTTGTTGATCTCTTCAAAAGATAACTTTTGGCTTTATTGAGTTCCTCTTTTTTTTTTCTGTTTTCTTTTTCATTAACTTAGGTTCTAATTTTGCCTTCTTTCTGCCTTCTTTGGGTTTAGTCTGCTTTCTTTTTATGAATTTCTTAAGGTGGAAGATAAATTATTGATTTGAGATCATTTTTATTTTCTAGTATATATATTGAAAGCTGTAAATTTCCTTCTAAAACTGCTTATTTGAATCCTATAAATTTTAATATGTGTGTTTTCATTTGTATTCATTTAGAAATATTTTCTAATTTCTCTTGTGATTTTTTCCCTTGACCCATGAGTTATTTAGCAATGTGTTGTTTAATATCCAAATATTTGAGATTTTCCAATGTATTTCTGTTGCTGATTTCTAAGTTAATACCATTTTGTCCCGAAAACAGACCTTTTGTAATTTCAATCTTTTAAAATCTATTGAGACTTGTTTCATGGCCTAATGTTGGTCTATCCTGGAGATATTTTCATGTCTGCTTTAAAGAATATACATTCTGAAAAACAAAACAAAAAAGAATATACATTCTGCTTTCATTTGGTGGAATGTCCTGTAAATGTCTACTAGGTCAAGTTGGTTGATAGTATTGTTCAATTCTCTTACATCCTTTTCATTTTCTGTATAGTTATTTTTCAGTTATTTAGAATAGGGTATCAAAGTCAATAAATACTGTTAAATTGTCTATCTCAGTTCTGTCAGTTTTTGTTTCACGTATTGCGGTTCTGTTGTTAGGTTCATATCCATTTATACTTATTATGTATTCCTAAGGGATTGATTATGTTTTTATTATGAAACATCCCTCTATTTTGCCTTATATTGGTAGAGCCACTCCAGTCTCTTAACGATTACTGTTTGCATGGAATATTTTTTCCATCCTTTAACTTTCAACATATTTGTATCTTTTGTTCTAAAATGCATCTCATATATAGCATAGGCTAGATCTGGAATTTACAACTGCCATTTCATTGTTTGTTTTTTATTTATTCTGTATTAGTTTTCTGTTGCTGCTAGAACAAATTACCACCAACTTAAAGGCTTAAAACAACCAAAATTAATGATCCTAGCTCCAGAGGTCAAAATTTGACACAGGTCTCACTGGTCAAAAAGCAAGGTGGTGGCAAAGCTGTGTTCCTTTCTGGAAATTCTAAAGAAGAATCCATGTTCTGGCCTTTTCTTGCTTCTAGAGGCTGCCTGTATTCCTTGGCTCATGGCCCTCTCACATCTTCAAAGCCAGCTATGGCTGCCTGAGGTTTTCTCTGCTCTGATCACTCTGACGCTGCTCTTCAGCCTCCCTCTTCCACATTTTGAGAAACTTGTTATTGCATTGGGCTTACCAGAATCATTCAGGATAATCTTTCTATCCAAGGGTCAGCTGATTAGCAACCTTAGTTCCAAATTTAACCTGAATTTCTTTTAACATATTCACAGATTACATTAAGTAGGATGTGGACATCTATGGAGATCTTTGGGAATCCATTATTCTTCCTGCCACAATGTCTAATGCCTTTTTTTTTCTTGCCTTCCTTCATGTTAAATAAATCTTTTATAATGTACCACTTAAATTCTGATTCCACTATTCCTATTACTATTATTTTACTTCTATTCTCCCAGCCAGGATCTCAACTTCAGGCTACCTATAATGTTGGTATTCCCTGTCTGCTTGCCACTGAGATAGCTAATATTCCTGACAACACCCAACATCATAGGTTTTTTCCACACTCTGCTGTGTTCCAAATCAGGTCATCACCTTCTGACAACAAAGCTGCTGGCTTTCATAGCTTGCCCAAAGAGGCTGGGAATGATGGAATGAGGGCACCCCCAAGCTAAACTGCCATAGATTCCCACTGCTCTTACCTATGGTTCAGTAGTTCTTCTTGAATAAAAGCAACTCAGTTTTTTGTATGCCTGTAGTTGATTTTAGGAGTCCATAAAAGATTGATTTTGATAATTTTGTCCAATTTTATCCTTGCATTTCGGGAAAATAATCTGCCAAACTCTTCACACCACCATTCCCATGTTTTGTTTTTGTTTTTGTTTTTAAGACTTATGTATTTATTTTGGAAAGAAAGAGAGTGAGTGAGTGCATGTGCAGGGGTGGAGGGAGAGGGAGAGAGAGAGAATCTCAAGCAGACTCCCCATTGAGTTTGGAGCGCAATGACACAGGGCTCCATCTCATGACCCTGAGATCATGCCCTGAGACAAAATCAAGAATAGGATGAATAACCAATTGAGCCACCTAGGCACGCACTCCCCCCCCCATTTTTTAAGCACATAAAATTTTAGCAAATAATATACCACAGAACCTTTACCTGAAGTAGATAAAGTCACCCAGTTTCTGAATTTGATAGCTTTGTAGTGGAAAGAGAATCATACACTCCCTAAAAACCTACTTACATTGGGAAAAAAAGGATAACCTAAATTTGGATACACTTTTCTACTTTTAGGTATGTTAACTCATTTCATACTTTGGCAAGAAGAGTATTGAGGTTATTGACAATAGCTTCAAACCATTAGCAATAATTGTCCAAAGGCTGAGTTTAGTACCTACCATTTTTATTTGAATTTGAACAAAAACACTTTTGTATAGATTTAGCAATGCTTCTCAAGATCCTTCTGACTAATGAAAAAACCCAGTGTGTCCAGCATTGTAACACAGTGAATAAAGTATTACAATCATTATGCATAAAAATTAATCAGAACTTTAAAAATCATAAATTGATTTAAACCACATTGGAAATTATTCTGGAGCACATGCATGAGGACAGCAGCAGTACAGCTGAGTCTACCCCTGCATATAGTTCAAGATAGTGCCTATAAAATTGAGCCATAGGAATGTCCATCCCAGCAGCTGGACCTTTGATATACTAGCATGGCTACCGCAATATTGGGGAAGTCTCAAGGAACTCTTGCATAAGAAAATCCCAAAACTGACCACAGAAGGTGAAATAAAGCAAATGGAAGGTATTCAGACATCTTAGAGATGTTCTCTGATCCCAAACTTCCTGTCTCTCCATTCTCAGCATTCTCTATATTCAACAGAGCCATCTTTTTTTCTGGCATAGGTCAACCAGACAGAAGAAAGTATCAATGAGCATAAAACAGCCATAAATAAGTCCCAGGCACCAAAAAATGGGGCTTAATCCATTTGCTATCCTGCAACTCACACTGCAAATTTGTCCTCATGTATTACCTTTCCTTCTGATTTTCACTATACTGGGAAAAAAGAGTTAATTCTCAAAATCTCCAGCAAATTAGACATAATTAATCCTTTTTTGGTTATGAGGAAACTGATATCCAAAAAAGCTAGTAAGTGACTTAATTCAGAACTTTAGGCTGTACACACAGGCAATCAGAGCACCAGTCCCTCGATCCACTGACATTCATGACAGCAGAATCCACATCAGATGACCTTGTCTTCAACAACGGCAACAATTTACACAAGATGCATTCACTAGGATGTGTGACACATTCAAGATAGAAGGTTACTAACATAATTTGTGTTATTAAGATACCAGTTCCCTATGGACCCCAAACTCAATCTCCCTTGGACTCTATCCAAGAGTGGAATCCAGGCAATGTTTTCTGACTCATAGTATAGCCAGGGATCTGCCTCAAGCTCTTTCCAAAATGATATAAAGTATAACACATAAATAACCTCAGGGGATGCCCCTCCAAGGGTGAAAGAGGCTGGACAAGCTCATCTTGGAAGTATATCTAGTCCCTTCTCTGGTCCTCCCCACTTAGATTTGCTGACATCTAACACTTAGCTAATTGTGAACTGAGATCATTATCATATTACTAACTTAGTCTTTCAGGCCTTAGACTCACACTTTAATCATCTGCCTTGCTTCTTTCTTTTTTATCATGCCCTACATACAATCCATCACAAATGCTTACACTAACATATCTTAGATTCCTTCCCCTTCCAGGACAGTCCCAAAGCAGGTCCTATTAAAC
This sequence comes from Ailuropoda melanoleuca, assembly GCF_002007445.2. Taxonomy (NCBI): domain Eukaryota; kingdom Metazoa; phylum Chordata; class Mammalia; order Carnivora; family Ursidae; genus Ailuropoda; species Ailuropoda melanoleuca. Next base: position 55,711,567 of record NC_048220.1, on the reverse strand, counting down.
TACCATAAAAACATACTAGCGAGACTCTTGCTTCTTTTGTCCCCAATTATCTGTCATTATACGCAAGAATCTTCTGTGGTGAATACCACTATATACCGTAGGTTCATTTAACATGGTTATTTCTAGGTCCCTTAACTGTGCCCAGAAACAACACTCCTTTCATTGGATAACCACGGAATGTCAAACAATTGATACCTTTTGCAGTTAGTTTACTAATTCTTGCCAATATAACAGTCAATTGGGGGTGTACTGTGCGCGTGTGTGTGTGCGTGTGTGTATGAACACACATGTCACATGTGTGCAACACGTGAGGCAAGAAGAGAGAGGGAATACGTGGGCGACAGGCGAATGCATTCATTTCAGTTCAACACTGGTCTGTTATGATGATAGGGGCTAGAGATCTAATGGTAAACACAACGGCCCCTATTCTCAAGAACCTTATAAATCACGTGGATGAAACAGCCAGTAGAACAGCAGGAAATAGTCACTGAGCACTTAGCTGTTCCAAATGCTGAGCTAACTGCTGTGGATCATCAGTTAAACCTCCTGACAGCTCTGTGAGAAAGATACAATCATTATTCTCACTTTAAAATGAAAAAAAAAGAGAGAGAGAGAGAGAGACTCAGGCTGTCCTAGACCACAGAGCTGGACAATCGGCAGAACTGAGACGCAGATTTATTTGACACCAAAATCCACTCTCTTGACCACTTTTCACTCCTGACCCTTTGCAGACTCATTCTTCACTGCCCTAACTGATATGCTGTCTCTTTAAGGCCCTCGTGGCCCCTTTTCCTTGAAGAAAAAGAACTTCTTTTTCTACTGCCAAATCACCAGACACCAGGAATCAGGGGCTGCTTTTCCAGAAAGCACTGTCCTTGAGAAAAGGCACACAGCCTTTATTTCCCACCCTTGATAAAGTAAGAACGGAAGGTCAAATACTCAGGATGAACCATTGACTCCTGAGAGGGCAAGGGGCTTCTTGCCCATGTCCTCCACCCACCCTGTGCTGCCGGGAGCAAGAGCAGACACCCCAAGTCCGTCACAGGTCTCACCTGAACCATCTTCCACAGTTGGCAGCCTGAGTATTTTCAGGACGGCAGGGCGATACTAAAGCTATGCTTTAAATGGGAGAGTCGTACGGTATACGAAGTATATCTTAATACAGCTGTTTAAAAATTTCAAAATCTTTAAAAATGAGAGGCTTCTATCTCCAAATCACCATCAAACGTAGTTGAATGTCAGGGTATATTTTAAAGAAACGCCCAGTAGGTGGATTTTAAAATGATAAAGTTAAGTAAGTAAAATCTGGTTGGTGAGTTCAGGGGTTTCTTCTACTGGCCTTGATGTTTATCCGAAGAAATGTTTAAGAAACAAAAAGTATGTTCAAACCCCCAAAAATGTCTTCCTGTGTGCCAGTCAATATCCAGCTACCCTCCTCAGGAATGCTTTGGTGCTGGGCCCTGAGCCCTGCTGGGAAATTAAACACAAACAATGAAACACACACAGGACACCAGGAATAAAAGGCGGTCCTTGAAATTTCCTCTTGTACAGAAAGTAACTGGATCTGGAAGGAAGAAAGTGGAGATTCATATTTGCAGAACCTGAATTAAAATCACTGGAGGCCAATTAACGAATTGGATAAAAATTAATTGCCTACCAATTAATTGCTTAACTGTCTCTTGAAATAGCAGAGGTACAGGGTTCTGAAATACCACTTTACAAAAGTAACCAGGTTTACTAGAATGAGCACTGGATTAGGAGCCCAGAGATCTGTACTCGAGTCCAATTTCTGGAATTTATATATCACTTCACCTTGCTCAGCCTATTTCTTTAATCACAGAAGAGGAAGTAATGCCTGCCTTCCCACTTCCCAGGCTTGTTGTGGTGGCCACACCTGCCAGTACTTATTAAAAGGCTTTGAAATCATAAGGCACTATATAAACATAAGGTATAGGATTAGGTCTTCCTAAATCCAGAATGCTAGGACACAAAGAAGGGAATGAGAACAGCACTGACAAATCTTTAACCCTGTACTGAGGAAGGGAAGCAGGAAGCAAGAGACACCAGCTTTGCTAGGACTGTTTGCTTTGGGGTGCCTGCCTCTAGAGGGGACTGCGGTTTGTTTTAACGCACCATCCACAGGAATCTAGAAAACTGACTCTGGTGGCATAACATTACTTGCCAGATGAAGGTTTATGCCAACGAAGGTGCTCCACTACTGTTCTGAACTAATTCCAAATTGTGCACAGGACCTTGAAAATGAGAAGCAAAACAAAGAAAAGACTGTAAAGAGGAGGAGGATTAGAGGCAGGGAACCCTGCAATGTTGCCACTCAAATGCTAAAACATATTTAAACATCGACCCTCAGAGTTTTTACAGCTGGTGATCCAATAATATCTGAAGGAGGAGATAGTTAGCCCCCTGTGACTATTTGTTACATTTATTTAACCCCCCCCACACATCATATCACATCACAATACTATTATTTTACTCTATTTTGACTAGTCTATTAAGGGTTTTCTGCAGGTTTATTGCTCCTGAGTTTTGAAGCCACTGAAATATCATTTGCATCAGTGTAAGTCTTTCATCATTTCTCATTGTGATGCCTGTGGAAATCATGGCAATATTAATTTAGTCCAATATGATAGATGCTGCCTCCGCTTAATCTAACACCAGCTAATTCCTAAGACTATCACACACACCAGGGAGCGTGCGTCCATAAAGAGTAATTGCAGATCAGAGGAAACAACTGTCTCAAAGGTAAAAAACAAAAACAAAAACAAAAAACAAACAAAAAAAACCTATTTTCAGAGAAAGCTGACTAATTAGAAGGGTGCATGAAATACTTTGAAACTATATTAACCTTTTCTTTCAGGGTCATGCATTCAAGCCTTGTTATTTTGCTAATGTGACATTTTCTCTTGGTTTTCAAGTCCAAAGTTTTACAGCATGGCCAATAATCATACTGGTTATTATCAGTAACCTGTCGCTACCAACTTGATCATTCGAGACTTACTTTCTGCTTGTTCATCTAATCTCAACTGGATTGCCAGTTCTTAGAGAGTACAGGCAATGCCTCATATTGCATTTTTATCTTTCCATAGAACCTGGTATGGCACAGGGCGTATGCACAAAGACCTCTAGAGCTAATGGAAAATGAAACAAAATCAAATAAACTTGTGCATCATTTAATCCAAAGACTGGGAAAGAATGATGCCTTTAAGCCAGGCAGAGATTTCTGAATCTTGATATCAACCTTTCTGATGAACAGATTTAGACCTTTGATTTAAAAATTCAAAGCAGCTAACATTTCCTGGAGCCTTTTCCATCAGGGCTGGGTGGTAAAAACATGGAGACTAGACTTCCCACCCCTCCTACTTCCCAAAATTTGTTTGGAAACCCCATCCCTGCATTGTCCCTACCTTAATATCAATGGCCCAGTTTCTAGTCACAGCATTTCAAGAGCCAACTTTTTGGTCCAGAATCAAGGTCCAAAATCAGTATATAGGGAATACAAACCACGTACCATTGAGGAATTTGCTAGCTTTTTCAGCTTTGTCTTAGACTTCTAAATGCCCCATAATTCCAAGAGACCAGCTCTCCCACAGAGGGGCCTCAAACTGGGAAAGTGCAATTCCCTGGGTAGCTGAGATGCTATGGTAAGTATAATGTGTCACAAAGGCCAGCTTCAATTTCATCTTAAAATGATAATTCCAATTTTAAATTCAGCATTACAGACAGACAATAGCTACACAGGGAGGTTCCTCTCCGTTTGCAGAAGAGCCATTAAGTTCGCTCCTATTGCTAAGCAACAGTTGTTAAAATCAAACTGCTCTCAGCTCTCAAACAGTTGAAAAATCAGTCTATTCAATTCAGAGCACTGCAGGTGAAGGGAGAAGAGAAAGACTATTTAGAGATCTTGAAATATAAGGTAGATTTAAGCTACACATTAATTTTAGATACATTCCCCAACTTCATAATATTTGGTAGGGAATATGCGCATGGTTCTCTGTCCCACAGGGAATAGCCCAGACATGCCTCTCTTTCCAAAATGAAAATATGCTCCTTAGGGGCGCCTGGGTAGCGCAGTGGTTAAGCGTCTGCCTTCAGCTCAGGGCGCGATCCCGGCATTATGGGATCGAGCCCCACATCAGGCTCCTCCACTAAGAGCCTGCTTCTTCCTCTCCCACTCCCCCTGCTTGTGTTCCCTCTCTCGCTGCCTGTCTCTATCTCTGTCAAATAAATAAATAAATAAAATCTTAAAAAAAAAAAAAGAAAATATGCTCCTTAAATTCAATTTGATTATGAATAATTTGGCCAAAGGTTTATTGGCTACCATGATGCTACCACTGGTAGCTATCCATTGCCACATAACAAATTACCCTACAACCTAGAGACTCCAAACACATTTCCAGTTGCATAGTTTCTTCAGGACAAGGTTTTGGAAGTGCCTCACCAGGGTGACCCAGGCTCATGGTTTCTCATGAGGTTGCATCCAGATGCCCACTAGGGTTACAGTCATCTGAAGGCTCGACTAGAGCTGGAAAATCCATGTCCGAGCTCACTCATGAGGCTGCTGGCCAAAGGCCTACTTTCTAGTTTCTTGCTAGCCTCATGGACCTCTCCTCGTGACGTGGAAGCTTGTTTCCCCCAGAACAAGTGACCCGAGAGAGACTGACCAAGACAGAGGCCAGTGTGCCTTTTGATGACTCAGGTGCCAAAGTCATATGTGATCACTTTTACTTAATTTTATTTGCTAAAAGCAAGTTACTAATTGCTACCCACACAAAAAGGAAAGGAAATCAAGCTCCACCACTTAAAGGAAGGAGTATGAGAAAACATTTGGGGGCATATTTTTAAAACCACCAGACCACTCAAGAGAAATGTTCATGTCTTTCTCCAAACAAAATGGTGGCACTGCAGAAACCCAAAGAAGGAAGTTCCAGAGTTGTGCTCTATATGCTAGGCAGAGGTTTGGATTGGTAATCGTTCCTGCACACCTTCTGTTCCTTAGCCAGGTGACAGGATTCAGAGCTGTCACTTACTACCCATGTGACCTCAGACAATTGCTTAACTCTCTGTATCTCAATTTCCTCTATTGGCAAGAGAATATAATACTAGTAACTATTTCACATCTCAGTTAACATATGTAAAGCTTAGAATAGTGCTTGGTATACAGTACACCCTATAGAATTACATAACCTTATTGTTGCTATTGTCATGTCGATCATCAGGGTGACCACACAATGTGTATAGGGAAATATCCAACAGGGCAGCATAAGATAGGGGTTTACGAGATGTGGGGGTCACTTTGGGAGACTCTCTGCAAAAGCCACCCACAATTTTGATGTACTCACAATCGATAAAACAGGCTAATTACATGCTGTCAAGTTGCCTCTTCAGGTCTTCCCAGCACTTGTGAGGCCACAGGTTACAAATGCTGGTAAGAGAAACAGCCTGAACCAGACACTGTTGGCTCCATGAAGTTAGGGACACATGGAGGTCCTCTGCTCTCAGGGGATGTTTCTGGCAGATGAAAAGCCCATTCCTCCCTCACCATAGACTTTAGAAGCTTTAAGATTCAATTCACCTGTGCTGACTTGCACCATTACCTGTGCAAGAGCAGTACATTTCCTTTAAACAACTTTTTAAATTAATTTATTTATTTGAGAGAGAGGGTGGGGAGGGGCAGAGGGAGAGAACTCCAAGCAGACTCCCTGCTGCGCGTGGAGCCCAGCACAGGGCTCGATCCCACAACCTCAAGATCATGACCTGAGCTGAAATCAAGAGTCAGCCACTTAGCTGACTGAGCCACTCAGCTACCCCAAGAGCAGTATTCCTACAGATTACTTCCACTACCACCCTTAGTCTTTGATAAACTACTTTGAGAAATGTTGTAACTAAAAGCTTATCTCATCCTGTTTAATGCATGGAACTGATGAAATGTTACATAACCACAACAGTATCACTGATTATTTCTCCCAGTAGAAAATTCACTGAGAAATTTTATTTTTCATTACATGTTGTTGGGGCTGTCTACTACCCCTAACTTTACAGAGTAATGATCTCCAGTTTTTTGTACTGTTGACATGTCTATTACTGCTTATTTGCCTTATTGCATTTATTAAAAAAGGTCAAAAAACCAAAAAGTCCAGGAAACCATAAAGTTTTTTAGTCTTATATGAGGATTATTGCTTTTTGAGGATTATTTTTGTTTTATGATCACGGAGTCATCATTAGTGAAATTATTTCTGACTCATCAGAGCTTATGTTCTTTCATTATTGAAAGTATTATATGTTAATATTTTAAAATATGTAGTCTCTTCAGAGAATCAGGAGTCCCAGGTTGATTCTTTTTCTCTTCCTTTATTTTTAAGATTTTATTTATTTGAGAGAGAGAGAAGGAGAGAGAGCATGAGCAGAGGGAGGGACAGAGGGAGAGGGAGAAGCAGACTCCCCACTGAACAGGGAGCCTGATGTGGGGATCGATCCCCAGACCCTGAGATCGTGACCTGAACTGAAGGCAGCCACTTAACCGACTGAGCCACCCAGGCACTCCTTTTTTCCCTCTCTTTCTAATTAGTCTCCTCCAGCCTAAGATTTTTCACCTTCAAAATAAACGGGATTGCTTTCTATTACCATCTTTCTCACCATGGAAAAGTTCTGCAGAACCAGGATATAATCCTGGAAATGCACTAAAGAGCAAATCCTGAGCATTACGACACTATCAGACGGCTGACAAGACTGCAAGATGCAGGGCTGGCTTCATGGTGTGCAACCTGTATTGCACTGTGCCCCAAGCTTAGAAGGCTCACATTTGGTTTAATGCTCAACTGTCACTGTCTTGAAATTCTTTACAATTTTTTAAACAAGGGGACCTGCACTTTCTTATTACACTGGGCTCTACAAAGACTGCAGCCAGTCCTGGCAATAGAACATACCTCCTTGAAATAGTGCAGAACTCCAAGAGATGAGAACATACCAAGGAAAAAAGGACACAGGGAAGAGGCAGATAAGTAAGAACTAAGATAAGGGGTATTGCACAGAAAATTAAAAGATGGTGAGAGCCCCAAATGAGAAAAAATACATGCAGGCAGCATTTTAACCTGAGACTTCTCAACACCGTTGTTAACTTGGGTTAGATAGACAGCCTGTTTCCTTTGATGTCCTAATTACCAGGAAATAGGGCACTGAGAAATAAGAGAATTAGACTGAGAAAGTGAGCACAGTCTTTTCAAGGATGGCAGACAGTGGAGCAGTGATTCTTAGCCTTATTTCTGTTTTCACACAATTCACACGGCAGCACATTGCCATCAATAACATCTCTCTGTTTTGGAGTGCCTGCCTCTGGGAGGAAGCTGATCAGAATCCTCAGGGGGATAAGGGCATTTTGAAGAAGTCCCTGACTGTTCTCATTCCACCCTGTCCACATCCCATTGAGAATCACTGCAATGAAATAGCTACATGGATTAACTTTCTGAGGTTGAAACAGAAAATCGATTTGTGATTCCTGCCTGAAGTTACAGTTTTACTTTGTGAAACAGACACTGGAAAAAGACCACATTCTGTGGCTTTCTTATAAGATCACTCAATAAATAGAAAAGCTATTTAAACAGAGCTGAGTGTTCTCACAAATCCTCAAAGAGACTGCCAACAGCAGGGTACATGTGATGTTAACTTAACTCATGGTAACCAATATCCTACCGAAAATTTAACCCGATTCTCAATACGGAGATAAATGCTTCCTCTGACCAGATTGTATCACTGTACTTCAGGCCCACGTGTCTGCAGTCTGCTGAAAGAAATCAGATCCTCAATACCAGCTGCTGGCCAAGTAAGAATCTACCCACGGATGACTGATGTCACTGGGGCTCATCCCTCTGGGGTCACCAGCTGCTGTACCTGTCAGGTGAATGCCAAGTGGACCTATTGGTGGGAAGAAGATGAAAGAAATGGGTGTGTTGCAAACAAAGACAGGATCAAGAGTCAGTAACAACATTAAGTAACTCAATTTTCCCAAGATCTTGGTCTTTCTGAAGTCACTGTGGGATCAGAGGTACCATCAGGGCAAAGAGAGCAGGAGCTTGGTAGTGGACAGCTCTGAGTGAGCCTCATTCTCAGGAACTGCAAGAACCGGGGCCAGGCCCTCCATCACTCTGGCTCTCACGCTTGCTTCAGAATCTATAAAACAAGCTGGAGAAGAATGGTCCCTGATATTACTGCCACGGTGAGGGGGTGACGATGAGGCAGCCTCAAGATCTTTCAGGTAAGATTACCCGGTGAAAGCAAAAGTGGTTAAGTGAAGGAGAAGAGACGGGCTTCCTGTAGAAGAGCTTGGCCAAAGGAACAGGAAACCATCAAGGGGAGGGCACTACAGCAGTCAGGAGTCCGTTGCTAGTATGTAGGCCTGTCTCAGGAAACCTCATCTGTATCAACCCACACTCCAGGTGGAAGTGATTACAGGAAATCTGAGGTCGCACACTGGTGGTTCACAGCCAACTGTGGTCCTCAGAAGTATTTTGTGTGACCTGGATGGCATTTTGAAAGAATATGGATTCACTGCTAGCGTTTAAAGACAGATATCACATAAATATCCAGCTTTCTGGCTTTCCTTTAAAATAGAAAATAAAGAAAGAAGACAGATCTGACAGCCCTCGTCTGTTATCCATCATGGCAAAATCAGGGGGAGCTGAGCAGCGGCTGCCCCCTTTACACATGGCATCAGCTCTCCAGCCCGTCCTTCAGTTGCCTGCCCGGCCCTAAAATGGATGAAACCGAAGCGCAATCAAGTACCAATTAAGCTATGTGAGTGAATCAAAGAAGCGAACAAGCATAATCAACTATATTGTACCTTTGCCGAGGACAGACAGTAATAGAGGAGAAGGGTCTCCTGGAAAGGGCAGCACAAAGCAAGTGAACTTGGCAAAGCAACACAGTCAGGACACAGGGTGCCCAGGCCAGCTGGAATAAGCCTCTGGGTCTGCTTGAAAGCACATCAAAGACAAGTGATGAGCAGAGGAGGTGTTCCATGTGATGTAGCTTACTGTGGGGCACCTTCCCAGGAAAAGAATGCAGTGACCACCTGACATGAACATTCCCAGCTGCTTTGCAGGCTGGTACAATTAAAGATGTAACTTCTCAGAACCAAAATTCTTATTCCAGGCAGTGTGTGTGTGTGTGTGTGTGTGTGTGTGTGTGTGTGTTTAAAAATAAGACCTGGAATCACTGTTAATTTAAATTTGATTTACCAAAGCTCTTCATTTTTCATTAATAATAGTGATAATAATGTTTTACTTAAAAATATAAATTAGATACATTCTATCCCCTAAACTTTCAACTATCTATCTTTGGTGAAATAATGAAAAAACGTTTTTCACACTTTGAAAAAAAAAATGGAAAATATGTCCCAAACTAGGATACCTCCAGTGGTGAGGGAGGTGGGGCTAACAAACAAAAAAAGAATCATTTATATTTAGGAATAAATGTAACAAAACAAATGTTAGACTTATATGCTGAGAAATAAAAAACATTGCTGAAATGAGCACAGATCTAAATACATAAAAAGACATTCCACAATCATAGATTAAAAGACTAAATATTATTAAGACTGACACTTTTCCCCAAATTGACCTATGGAATCAATAGAATGACTATAAAAACTCCAAGGGAGATTTTCAGTTTCAGCTCTGACATGTAAAGAACTTAGAAGCCAACACATTTGTCTGTATAACAAATAAAAGGTGGACAAGCTGAAAATCAATGACTTTTCTTGGACACCTCAGAAAATCGAGGTTGCAGAACAAATGACCGGCCCCAAACCGGGAGGGACAGGTGCATCCTGAGAGGCACTGCTGAGATCTGCTTATCAGGGGCAGAAGCTGCTGGAGCCAGGAACTGGCAGCAACACTGAATGGTCCTTTTGATGAACTGCTAGAGGCTGCAAGTGGACCAGTTGTTAGAGTGGGAACTGCTGGGGGCTGCCTTCATAGGGGGTCCCCACACGACTTCTGGCTTTTTCAGGGAAGAGGGAAGAGCATCATTGTGAAATAAGCCCAAAGCCTTCTCTGTAAAAAGGTCTACTCTGCAGGGAAAAAGACTGCCTAAGCCTTACCCAGCTTGGGGAAGAGTATCCCTCCCACTTCTGTCTTTTTTTTTTTTTTTTTTTTTTTTTTTATTTTTTT
>NC_048220.1:55433860-55701358 GCF_002007445.2 Ailuropoda melanoleuca | reverse complement strand
GAAGCCTGATGTGGGGCTCGATCCCATAACTCCGGGATCACGCCCTGAGCCGAAGGTAGACGCTTAACCGCTGTGCCACCCAGGCGTCCCTTCCCACTTCCGTCTTATCAAAGAAGAAAATAATGTAGTCTAGAGGGATCCAGGCTTCCATGAGATAAACTGGAACTGCTGCAACCGGAGAAGGAACAAACACACCTCCTCCATAGTCCGGCAGTTCCCCAGCTTGGCTCCCCACTAGGATCACCCAGGGAACTTTAAAAAAACCCTGATGCCTAGGATGTACCCAGACCAATCAAGTCAGAATCTCTGGGGATGGGACCAGGTACCAGGATTTTTAAAAACTGGCCCAAGCTAAATTCACACCAAGTTCGGATCTACTATTAACTGCACGGGCTTGAGTAACAGTTTGACAGAAGAGAAAACAGATTATGAATTACCTACTTTACAAGTACCAAGTAATTACCAATAAAGAACTCACTATTTCTCTAAGCAATTGTAACTGTGCCATTAACTTTCCCAAAAGTACAGTCAACCATTCCTCTATTTTGTTAATTTACCTTGACTTGCATAGAATGGTAAAACACATAGTCTGCTCACAGATAATCGAGAGTTGCTTGTAGCTCCTCCACCGCCATTATTTCTAGTCTCACAAAAATAACCCACCGCACACTTCCATATTTCACTTTAGATCATTTCATAAACTCTATAATTAACCCTAGGGCTTCAGGTGTGGAGTAAGCACCACGATGTGCCCTGATATGTGTATTCACTGGATGTGCATTTCTATTCATATCACAACTACATCCAAACTGCACCTGCAGATTCTCTGTATCAGCAACCCTCTGCAATGCACACATTTTAATTTCTATTTTAATACAGAGCTTCTAAATTTGAGCAGATGCTTAAAAATACATTGCAACCAGTGTCGTGACACGTGAGACCTTGTTAATTGTCCTCCATCTCGATCTTGTATAGAGTTAAAGCTCCGCTACAAGAAAGGGCACTTACTTGATTGACTGATGATGACTGGTCCCATCCCCCACTCCCACTCCCCAACTAACAAAATTTCCTATAGCTATCGCAATTCCAAGAATGATCTGGAGTGGACTCGTAAGCGTATTTAGTAGGAAACCAATGACACTTCAGCTTCAGGGCTTCTCGCTGTGTATGGGCTTCTTCCAAAGCCCTGGGAGGTGTCCTAAAGGTTTGTATTTGTGATTTTAGATTTTTTTCCTTGGGGTAATTGTATAAGTGTTAGGCCTCAAATTCTGGACCCTATCATTAGTGGGCCCAATGTAACTGGGCTGCCAATCACAAGGCAAACACTAAATAAACTGTTAAATCTTCATCATGTGAAGTGAACAAGAATTGCTTTAGGGTTGCAATCATACCCACAGAATTGGCTTTCCTTTGTCTCCGATGAGGAACCTCCAGTAGAGGCAAAGGGAATTGATAAGGAAGGAGAGACTTGCCGGTCTTTGGAAAGGACTGGGCTGTTGGTCCTAAATGAAACCAGAGGGGAAAACCCAGGCTTTTCCAGTGTGTGTGGAAATTAGGCAGGCCCAGACCCCGGGAAGTGGATCCCCAGGCCACCTTCCACGAATAAATCAGCTTTCTCTGCCTTCAGGGCCAAGCAGGTGCAACCTGTCTGGGATCTTTACAAAGAAAACTTTCGGTCCACTTTCTTGCTAAATTTGAAATTCCTTTTAATGATGTAGCAAAGCCTTCCAAGCAATAATTAAAGAGAAATGGCTTAGCATGCAAATGCCTGGAGTGAATATTTGAAAACATAATCACTAATTGACACATCTAACCCAGAGCTGCCAGACTCCTGTGTATTTGGATGAGGGGGTAGGGATGGGAGTAGGCAAGTGGGAGAGGATTAAAGCAGGAGGGAACCTGAAGACAGCCTGAAACATGGAAGCCCAATCCGCAGACCACATGGCCTAACGAGGCACCACCTTGCTTCCTGCCAGGGGCTAGGATGCAGCAGAGCTGCACTGCCAGGTGCGCCCACATCACAGCCCCACAAGCAGACGGGAGGCCTGCAAGGGCTGATGCAAGCGTGAGGTGTTCGCTTGCTTCCACAATCTTCCCTTCTGCTTGCCTTGGTAACTCCCTAGGTTCTGGGGTGAATCTGGGTCAGCAATTCCTGGTTCAGAAAGTGGACACAGAATCTGGTGTGGGAGTTAAGCACTATCTAGCACTCTCTTCCCTTGAACATTTGTCTGTCAGGATCTAGGGCTTCCTGGGGCAGCTGCTACTCTCCCTGGCTAGCCAGTAAGTCCGGATTGTCTTTGCACACTTCCTGTTTCTGCTCCCAGTCCACCTTCCTCAGCCACTTGTGTACCCAGCTCTTCTGTCGAGTTCTCCAGGGATCCCCTATGGGGGGCCAGCTCCATGGAGTGGCTGAGCCCCAGGAATATACTGGCCCCCACTCTATAAGAAACCCCCTTTCTTACCACCACTAGCAGTGACCCATGTGCAACCTGCCACCCTTAGCAGCAGTGCCACAGCCACTGCCAAATCCCATCCCTTATTTCCTTGACTTCTCAAATGGAATCATGTGGCACCAGACCACATTCCAGGCAACACCAGCAGCCCCGTCATAAAAAAGCAGTCTACTTGCTCCGGATCAGGCTACCCTGCCCCTCGCCACACTGGCTCTGGGCAATCACCATCCACCCCTCCTCAGCTGGTTCACTGAAGGGAGCTTTCTTCCTAAAGCTATTTCAGTAGCAGGGGAGAAGTAAGAAGAAAGGAAGCAGGAACAGCAGTGTTCCAATGGTGTGGAAGACTTGGCTGTTTTGGTCACTTTATCCCCTGAACCATCATGTACACACAAGCCAAAGTCAGAGGCCACTCTCTAAAGCTCATCAGATCTTTGCTACAGGGGCGCCTGGGTGGCTCAGTCGTTAAGCATCTGCCTTCAGCTCAGGGTGTGATCCCGGAGTTCTGGGATCGAGCCCAACATCGGGCTCCTCTGCCAGGAGCCTGCTTCTTCCTCTCCCACTCCCCCTGCTTGTGTTCCCTCTCTCGCTGCCTGTCTCTCTCTCTCTCTGTCAAATAATAGATAAAATCTTTAAAAAAAAAAAAAAAGAACTTTGCTACAATCCCAGGTGAAAAAGAAGGACCTTCCCCCTCCCCAGCCTCCAGCCAATGCAGAAATAGGCTCATGGAGAATTAACATAAAAACTCTTTTCCCTCATGAACCATATCTAAATGATAAAACCTATGAGGAAGCTCTGTATGTTACTTTTTCCAAAGATGAACTAGCTTGTGAGATGAAAGACAGAGAGGATCTCAACAAATCCCAAATGGTAACCAATTCTGCTGAGAGCATAGTGAAGACTCCTTCATCATTTCACCAAAGAGATGTTCATTATTATGAATGGAGTTGACAACAGAAGTCAACTGGATTGACAAGACATCAATGCTATTACCATTATAGGCTGTTTTGTGTTATGTTGATGGGAACTTGAGGGGAAGGTTTTGAGATTAGTTAGAGCAAAACACACCCCAATTTTCCTGACCACATCCAATGCAGCATGTATGGCAAAATACTGGAGATGGAATGTGGTTAATCTGTAAAGATTTCCATTCAGATGGGGTGTATATATATATATATATATATATGTATGTATATACACATATACGTGTATATAGTATATATATATATACACACACATGTATATATATGTACATATATATGTATAATCCCTATGGTAGCTTATGTTCATTATAGAACCTCTCTCTTTGTTCTTACTTCAAGTTAGAAAGAATTCACACAGATAGAACTTACTAGCTACTATTGTTGAATACAGGTTCATAGGCTTTGGAAATGGATTCTTTTGTGGTAGGTGAACAATAGCTAGTTAACAAAATACACCCTCACTCATGGTTCTACAAGGCTTGATGATCAGAACCCATGGGGTTTGTTTGGGTGAAGACACCCACAACAACAAAGCTGTTTAAACCACATACGGATTTGTTAAGCAACAGTCCCTCCAACTTCCTTCCCTCCATAAGCCTTCCTGACTGCCTTGCATATGCTTTTACCATTTTACTCAATTTTAAAGGAAACGCTTGTTCCTGGTAATTCGGCTAAAAAGGTTAAAGAACTCCATAAAACAACATGCTTCCTTCTGCGATACAGAAGTTCTTAAAAGTATCACCCACACAACACCTGTGTAAGACTCACCTGAAGGCGCTTACTTAAAAGACAGTCTACGGGTGAAGGGGAGCGGGAGATACATGCTCTGGCTATGACATGAATAAGTCAGGGGGGTAAAGGCACAGCGCAGGGAATATAGTCAATAATATGGTAGCTACCTACATTTGTGGTAAGCACAGCATAACACACAGACATTGAATCACTAGGCTGCACGCCCGAAACTAGTGTAAAATTACGTGTCAACTCTACTCAAATACCAAAATTAAAAATAAGTAAGTACATGCATGAATAATCAGTCAATAAAAGACCATGTGACACACTGACTTAGAAGGGGAGCTGGGAATCTGCCATCTTAGCAAGCTGCCCAGTGTCTCACCAACACACCGGCAGGCAAGCACCGCTGATTTCATGTGCATTCCTGTCAGTCTGCACGTGGCTGCTCGGCCCTGCTCACCTGGGGGACTTCCGTGTCCTGCAGCCGCCGTGGCAATCGCAAAGGCAGACGCCGGCGAAACAGAGCAGTGCGAGTTGTCGGCCGTCTGTCCTGGTTATGTGAAAGAATGGAAATGGCATGGTGAGGCAGATGGGTAATATTCCGTAAGGAAAATTTTCATTTTCATTCCTGCACTGGATGAAGGCTTGGGCCAGACACCCTGTATTGTCCTTGTTAATAGAAAAATAACAAGATTTTACATCAGTAATTGCACTCTAGGTAGACACCCAAGAGAACTGAAAACATATCCTTGCAAAAAATAATACACGAATATCCCTAGCAGCATTGTTCACAATAGCTAAGAAGTACAAACACCCAAATGTCCATCAACCAGGGAATGGATAAACCAGATGTGGTATATCAATACAAGGGAATATTATTTAGCCATAAAAAGGAATGAAGGACTGATGCCTACAACATGAATGATCCATGAAAACATGCTAAGCAAAAGAAGTCAATCACAAAAAGTCATGTATTGTATGATTCTATGCATATGAAATGTCTGGGACAGGTAAATCCCCAGAGACAGAAAGTAGATTAGTGGATGCCAGAGGCTGTGGGGAGATGGGAATGGGCAGTGACTGCTAATGGGCACAGGATTTCTTCTGGGGGTAATAAAGGTGCTGTGCAGTGCAACAGTGGTGATGGCTGCCCAATCTTATGAATGTATAAAAGCCACTGAACTGTATACTTGAGAAGAACTTTAAGGTACCTGAATTATATTTCAATATAAAAAATCGTTTTTAAAAAATTTCCTACATCAGGGATGCCTGGGTGGCTCAGTCATTAAACGTCTGCCTTTGGCCCAGGGCACGATCCCAGGGTCCTGGGATCGAGCCCCACATTGGGCTCCCTGCTCCGCTGGGAGCCTGCTTCTTCCTTTCCCACTCCCCCTGCTTGTGTTCCCTCTCTTGCTGGCTGTCTCTCTCTCTGTCAAATAAATAAATAAAATCTTTTTAAAAAAAATTTCCCACATCAAAAAAAATTTCCTACATCATATTACCAATAGAATTTTCTGCCCAAAACACTGCTAAAGTTTGGATGCATTCTAAAACCAAAAAGATGCTCTGAGCCCCCTTTTGCAGCCCTTTCCCTCCTCAGACATTTTACACACAGCATCTGATAATGCTGATGCCAACCTCACTGTTTTTCCTCATTCAGGCTTTTAGTGAAAATAATTCACTGTGATTCTGACCTGAAGGGTTTTTATTAGTTTGCCCCTACAGTGATATAGCCATGCTTAAAATAAATAAATACAAGGCAAGGCAAAGAGCTGCTTACTACACCCCAGTAGAAAACACAGAACAGCTCTATCCTCTCCTCTAGCAGTGGCTTTTAAATATTTGTGGAAGGAGGTGGCAAGTAGACAGATGAGCCGGCACAATTTCAGCTAAACGGCAAGAAAATGTGTGACACTGTCCCCATTTGGATCCTCTGTTTTGTCACAGATTTCAGCTTCCTTCCCATGTTCCTATGTCTCTGGGATGTAGTCACATCAGAGAAGAAACAAAGGACTTAATTTAATTTACAAACAGGATGAGGATTTCCAAATAACGCTTATATAAATTAAAAAATTTTATAGATGAATATAAACATATGAAAAAAGACTATAAAGCAGAGCCCTGGTAATAGTGACCAAGTGAAGAGTATTTATTTCTCGCCTTGGTAGAGTTTTGCTTTCGTGAGCTTTGGCCCCAAAAAGCTCAGGATGGTTACCTTGAACTCAAGATGGGGGTCTGTCCCACGTCACAGGGATCAAGGAAGTCACCAAGGCCTGGACTGACCAAAGCTCTAAGAGCAGCAGAGAGATCTGGCTAACACTACAGTAGACCTGTAACAAGCCAGGGGAGTCCTACTCGCCACTTTCATCTGCCAGAACGACCCAAACGTCAGGGTGACCCATGGTTGATCAGAAGCCTGAAATCGGTCCACTCCCCAGGGCCTGATATCCATCTGGGTGAGTCTTCTGACAGCAGCCTGACCCGCGTTTAGCTTCTCCGGGAGCTGATCGCAAAGACAACTTCCACCCCTTGGCCAAGGCTACAAAGGAAATGGCCACTTGGAGCCTTGTGCTAAAGTGTTCTATTTATTTATTTATTTATTATTATTATTTTTTTAAAGATTTTATTTATTTATTTGACAGAGATAGAGACAGCCAGCGAGAGAGGGAACACAAAGGGGGAGTGGGAGAGGAAGAAGCAGGCTCATGGCGGAGGAGCCTGATGTGGGGCTCGATCCCACAACACCGGGATCATGCCCTGAGCCGAAGGCAGCCGCCTAACCGCTGTGCCACCCAGGCGCCCCTAAAGTGTTCTATTTAAAGCAGGTGTATGAAAGTAAAAAAAAATGTTTACATTTTACTTGGATTACTTGGGGTGAATCTGGTTTCGTAACTGAATAGTTTTCTCCTCTAGCTTGAAATAACTGACTTGAGGAGAATAAAGGAAACACTTCAAAACCAACTGTTGTGTTTTTTTGTTTTTGATTAGTAAAGAAAAATGTAAGGATTAACAACACATCTGTTTGTTTTTAAATATTTCTAAGGTTTAACAAGTGTTTAAAGTTTGTAATTCCTAGTAGGAAAACATTATCTTAATGCATACCCTAATGGCAAACCACTGTAAAAATGTTTCAAAAAACAACTATTACTTTGATTTTTTTTATGTGAACAATGGGGAGATAAAAAATTTCTACCTTTTGGTCTAACGGTTTTTCCTCCAATTATAGGACATTCGGTATGTTCTAAAACAAATTATGGGTAATGCTTTATAATTTTCATAACTATAGAAAATACACCAGTTTCTGCCACATGAACAATAATGATAATTGGGGTCCCGTGTAACTGGACCTTATTTTAAATTCTTTATTTAAATTCAATTTAGTTAACACATACTGTGTTAGTTTCAGGGGCAGAATTTAGTGATTCATCAGTTGCCTGTAACACTCAGTGCTCATTCCATCAAGTGCCCTCCTTCATGCCCATCACCCAGTTACCCCATCCCCCACCCACCACCCGTCCAGCAACCCTCAGTTTGTTTCCTAGAGTTAAGAGTCTTTTACGATTTGCCTCCCTCTCTGTTTTTATCTTATTTTATTTTCCCTTCCCTTCCCCTATGCTCATCTGTTTTGTTTCTTAGATTCCACACATGAGTGAAATCATATGGTGGCGAGGACGCAAGGAACTGGGATCCCTCTTACACTGTTAGTGGCGATGCAAACCAGAGCAGCCACTGTGGAAAACAGTGTGGAGTTTCCTCAAAAAGTTAGAAATAGAGCTACCCTACGACCTAGCAATTGCACTACTAGGTATTTATTCCACTGGACCTTATTTTAGGTGACATAGTGTGCTTAATAAGGTCCCCCCAAAATTGCGGTGTCCCAGAGGAGCCTATTTAATACAGACTACATTGGGATTCACGATAAGGTGGCAGAGTCCAAGAACATTTTGGTAAAGGAAGCACTGACACTCTTCAACCAGCCGCCCTCTAAGGACAAGCCTCTTGTGCAATGATGGGGTCAGATCACTATTAGTTACACTAATGATATATTCTCTAATCATTCATTTCTCCACTACATGACAGACACATTGTTTCCTTCCAACTAATGTTTGTAACAGACTAAAAAATATTTGGGGAGTGAAACAGGCAAAAGAAAGATTCAGAAACTAGGATCTATCTTTTGCTCCTTTCATATTTCCTGCTTTTATATTTCCATGTCTCCTTCTGAGCTTACCTACAGGCTGACGATAACGGAGGTGCTGAGGCGTGGAGGGTGACCGGCAAGGTGAAAGGTCCGTGCTGTCCGCCACCGGGGAACTTTCCACTCCTGCTCGGTCCATGGGCACAGACTCTAGGACAGCTGCTTGGAAACATCAGGAATTTTAACAACCAGGCCATGAATTCAATAGGCACAGTAGTAGGCACAGAAACACAAAGGTTTATTATGGATAACAGCCTTCCAGATGAGTCTACATTTTTAAAGGGCTTTAATATGAAATCAAGTCATTCCTCCGAGCAGTCTGCTAATGTCACTAAATCTCAACGCAATGTCTTCTTTACTCCTGTCTTGCGACCCTGGTGAGCCTGGCTAACCATACCCAGTCCTTTCTGCCCAACACAACAGCAGAAGTTAAAAAGAACAGGGGATGTGCTGTGGGTTCCCTACCCTCCGGAAGAGTAAGGGAAGAGGGACATTTCCAGATTGCAAATCAGACTGGGATCAAAACTGGGACTTCACTTATTCTTTGCTTGGGTTACCCCCTTATACCAACTGAAGTTTGAATCTCTACCAGTGTGGTCCCCATGAAGGTCTGGAGACTCCCAAGGACCTAGAGCTGCCCTGTCCAAAATGGTAGCATTAGCCAAATGGGACTAGGTAAATTTAAATTAAAATCAACTAAAATTAAGTTACTAATTCAGTTCCTTACTTGCACTAGCCATATTTCAAGTGCTCAGTCCCGAATGCAGCTAGTGGTTACAGTACAGGATGGCAGAGTCACAGAGCATCTCCATCCTCCCAGAAAGTTCTATTGGATAGCCCTGATCAAAGCCACAGCTCAGCAGGAGGCAAGTGGAAATTTTCAGAATGAACTATAGGGAAAGTTTAAGATCATCTGAGCCTTTTCACTGAAGCTACGTTCCCACGAATAAAAGGCACATCATTCTAGGGTCTCATTAGGCTATTACTGATGATGTTTCTGTACTACTCACACTGCCCTATTAACCAGGTAAAACTACAACTATGTGTACATTCTTTCACAGAAAAGCACAACCAAAAATTCATAAATTTCCAGCAATTCTTGTACTCCTTTTTCCTAGGGCTTTTCATTAACCTGTAACAGCTGTGTCACCTCTACTAATGTTCCATTACCCCTGTCAGCAGGACCGCTCTCAGCTCAGCTCCCTTTGCCATTCCATTCAAGATTTTAATCAATCAACCTTTCCAAAATCCCTAATGACTTCTTGCATGTGATTTGCTTCCTTGGAAATATGGCCACAATTCGGCTCTTTTGAAGCACAAAGGGGCCAGGGATGGGAAATGGTTAGGCTCTTTCCCTGAATGACATAATTACAGTAAAGCTGGCAATGATGCAGGATACAGACAAAAAAATCCATGCTTAGCTGTTAGTTTTATTATTTTCTAAATAACTCCCTCAAAATTCTGTAATGGAAGGCGTCTGCTGTGCAAGAGCGAGCAGAATATCAAATACGTGTCCTTGCGCTGATTCAACCATTCAATCCTCTGAGGCAAATGAAAAAATCATTTAGTCAGCAATTATCCTGAACCCAAAAAACTTCCCAGGGAGAGAGATGGTCAGGCCCTGAATATCCCCTGAAAGAACAGGAAAGCAAAGAATAACACTGTAAGCAAACAGGCAACTACAGAGAGAAGAAAGCATGCCAGCAGGGTGGGGGAGAAGAAGCATTTCCTTCTGGCATGTTCACTTTCAATCAAGTTTCATGCAAACAGCTTTGCTTGCAGGACGAGTAGGCAGATGTGGGCTCAAAACAAATGCTAAAATTGGGAGCACTTTCAGCCCACAGGCAGGCAATTTTCAAGCTCAGAACACAGAGACAGACACCGGTGATGCGGGCTGTGCAGCAACATCTAGCATGGGTTGCACAGTCATGATCCGAGTGCACACTGGCAGGTGAGAGACCCAAATACAGGCAGCAGTCTCGTGCCTTCCCTTCCTTGCCTGCCGCTGGCTGGATTTTTGTGGAGATCCCACCATCAGGTGGAATACGGATGAGTTGGGCTGAAATGTGCATTTCTAAGGAAAATCCAGGGTGGTAGAAGGTGGGGCTGGCCTGCTAGGAAGAAAGGAGGGCACTAATGAATAACAGGTGAGCCTGGGACAGATCTGGGGACTTGGCGGGGGGGGGGGGGGAAAAGGGGATAACGTGCATTCGTTTTCCCTCCGAGCTTCATCGTTTTGCTCACTTTGAGGAATAGTTCCTATTTCTCTTCTTTCCCTTTACGTCATTTGCAGTTCTCTTGCCAGAAAATATTGTAGGTTGGCATTAGCATTGCAACGACAATAAAACTAGACAAAAGTCCCTAACATTTTTCACATGGTGTGCCCTGAAACTGTCTAGCTGATCAGCAGTGAGAGAGACCTATGGCCTAAGTACGGACCTAACGGATGAAGCTGGTATTACGCAATGAGGTCGTACAGAGTTGTATCCTGAAGTGAAAAGCCAAAAATGTATAAACTGTTGGCACAGAATTCTTATTCAAGTTTGCCAACTGTTTTAAGTGTTAACATTATGCAAAGCACATGCAAACATCTTTCAAATTAAAGACAGATCAGTGTCTCCCTTTTCTTTGCCAATTAGAATTTTCGAGACTAGACAACAGAGTTAACACAGCAGCACTCTTGGCTCCTACAGACATCGTGTACACACACACACACACACACACACACACACACACACACACACTGAACCTGTCAGACTGATGCTGAAGTGAAGTGTTTTATCCATGACTTTCTTAGGCCTATTCATGACGAATTTTGCCCATTTATCAAAGCAAAATAAAAGAAAAATCTATGATTCCTTTGTTTCACCTCTTCAGAAAAATGCCACAGAGCTCCCTAGTCTCCAGTGTTAATTCTAAGCTTTCTACTCACAGCATTTCCTTTAAGGGAATCCACAGGATAAATTGTTCTCAAGTCCCAGTAGGAAGAAAAGACGTGCCTGTACACCAGTCTATTCTTAGGTTTCAGTATGAATCACATAATTGATTATTTTCAGAACCCAAACCAGGGTGACCCAAGGAACTGCAGAAGACCACACAGTGCTGTGTTCACTGCTCACTAACCATACCCTTGGCCTCAGACAGTTTTTCTTCATTGCTTGATTTCCTTATTCATTTTATTTTTAATCCAGCTATACCATGTTCCTGTTTGAACTACCACTTTAACTACTTGTTAGGAACAAGGTGGGAAGTAAATACATTAAAAGTAATCAGAAGACAGCTACAGAAAGGGAAAAGAAATAAAGATGTAAAGGGGATGCAGAACCATCTATCATGCTAATGGACATCAAAAGAAAACCAGAGCAGCCATATTTATGTCAGGCAAACTTGATTTTTTTTTAAGTATTTTTTTTTTTTTATTCTTACTTATGTGATAGAGAGACAGCCAGCGAGAGAGGGAACACAGCAGGGGAGAGGGAGAGGAAGAAGCAGGCTCCCAGCCGAGGAGCCCGATGTGGGACTCTATCCCGGAACGCCAGGATCACGCCCTGAGCTGAAGGCGGTCGCTTTAACGACTGCGCCACCCAGGCGCCCCATGATTTTTAAACCAAAGACTGTACAAGAGGTGAAGAAGGGCATTATCGTAATTAAGGGGTCTATCCATCAAGAAGACCTAACAATTGTAAATATTTATGCCCCAACTTGGGGGCATCTAAATATATGAATCAATTAATAACAAATATAAAGAAACTCATTGATAATAATACAATAATAGTAGGGGACATTAACACCCTACTTATAGCAATGGACAGATCATCTAAGCAGAAGATCAACAAGGTAGCCATAGCTTTGAATGACACACTGGACCAGATGGACTTAACAGATATATTCAGAGCATTTCATTCTAATGCAGAATAGACATTCTTTTTGAGTGCACATGGAACATTATCTAAAAGAGATCACACACTGGGTCACAAATCAGCCCTCAATACGTAATAAAAGATTGAGATCATAGCATGCATATTTTCAGACCAAACACTGAAACCTGAAGTCAACCACAAGAAAAAACTTGGAAAGACCACAAATACATGGAGGCTAAAGAACATCCTAGTAAAGAATGAATGGGGGTAACCAGGAAATTAAAGAAGAAATTAAAAAGTACATGGAAGCAAATGAAAATGAAAACATAACAGTCCAAAACCTTTGAGATACAGCAAAGGCAGTCCTAGGAAGGAAGTATAATGCAATACAGGCCTACCTCAAGAATCAAGAAAAGTCTCAAATACACAATCTAACTTTACCCCTGAAGGAGCTAGAAAAAGAACAGCAAATAAAACCTAAAGCCAGGAGAAGAAGGGAAATAATAAAGATTAGAGCAGAAATAAATGAGATAGAACCAAAGGAAAAAACAAAACAAAACAAAACAGTAGAACAGGTTAACAAAACTAAGAGCTGGTTTTTCGAAAGTATTAGTAAAATTGATAAACCCCTAGCCAGACTTATCAAAAAGAAAAGAGAAAGGACTCAAATAAATAAAATCAGGAATTAAAGAGGCATGATCATAAACAACACCACAGAAATACAAACAATTATAAGGGAATATTATGAAAAATTATATGCCAGCAAACCGGGCAATCTGGAAGAAATGAGCAAATTCCTAGAGACATACAAACTACCAAAGCTGAAATAGGAAGAAACAGAAAACCTGAACAGACCCATAACCAGTGAAGAAATTGAATCATAATAAAAAATCTCCCAACAACCAAGAGTCCAGTGCCAGACGGCTTCTCAGAGGAATTCTACCAGACATTTAAAGAGTTAATACCTATTCTTCTCAAACTGTTCCAAAAACAGAAATGGAAGGAAAACCTCCAAACTTATTCTAGGAGGCCAGCATTACCTTGATTCCAAAATCAGACAAAGACCCCACTAAAAAGGAGAATCACAGGCCAATATCCATGATGAACATGGATGCAAAAATTCTCAATGAGATACTAGCAAATTGAATCCAACAGTACATTAAAAGAATTATTCACTTCAATCAAGTGGGATTTATTCCTGGCTTGCAGGGGTGGTTCCATATTCACAAATCAATCAAAGTGATACAGCACATTAATTAAAGAAAGGATAAGAACCATATGATCCTCTCAATAGACACAGAAAAAGTGTTTGACAAAATACAGCATCCATTCTTGAAAAAAAACCCTCAATGAAGTAGGTATAGATGGAACATACCTTAACATCATTCAGGCCATATATGAAAGACCCACAGCTAATATCATCCACAATGGCAAAAACTGAGAGCTTTTTCCTCTACAGTAGGAACAAGACAGGGATGTCCACTCTCACCATGACTATTTAACATAGTACTGGAAGTCTTAGCATCAGCAATCAGACAACAAAAAGAAAGAAAAGGCATCCAAATCGTCAAGGAAAAAGTCAAACTTTCACTATTTGCAGACAGCATGATACTCTGTAAAAAACCCGAAATACTCCACCAAAAAATTGCTAGAATTGATACATGAATTCAGCAAAGTCACAGGATATAAAATAATGTATCTGAGTGGCTCAGTTGGTTAAGTGTGCAACTTCTGATTTTGGCTGCGGTTGTGATCTCAGGGTAGTGGGACTGAGCCCCGGGTCAGGCTATGTGCTCAGTGTGGAGTCTGCTTGGGAGTCTCTCCCTGGTTCTCTGCCCCCTCCCTGCTCACATTCTCCAAATAAATAAATAAAATATTTTTTTAAAAAATTATCTTCCTTTCCCTCTGCCCCTCCCTCCCCCCATTACACACTCTCTCTTGCTCAAATAAATAATTAATTAAAAAGAAAGAAAGAAAAGAAAATCAATGTACAGAAATCTGTTTCATTCTATACACCAACAATGAAGCAACAGAAAAATAAATCATAGAATCCATCCCATTTGCAATTGCACCAAAAACCATAAGATACCTAGGAATAAACCTAACCAAACAGGTAGAAGATCTATACTCTGGGAACTATAGAACACTTATGAAAGAAATCGAAGAGGACACAAAGAAATGGAAAAACGTTTGGTGCTCATGGATTAGAAGAACATACATTGTTAAAATGTTTATACTACCCAGAGCAATCTACACCTTTAATGCAATCCCTATCAAAATACCACCAGCATTTTTCACAGAGCTAGAACAAACAATTCTAAAATTTGTATGGATGGGGCGCCTGGGTGGCACAGCGGTTAAGCGTCTGCCTTCGGCTCAGGGCATGATCCTGGCGTTATGGGATCGAGCCCCACATCAGGCTCCTCTGCTCTGAGCCTGCTTCTTCCTCTCCCACTCCCCCTGCTTGTGTTCCCTCTCTCGCTGGCTGTCTCTATCTCTGTTGAATAAATAAATAAAATTAAAAAAAAAATTTGTATGGAACCACAAAAGACCCTGAATGGACAAAGCAACCGTGAAAAAGAAAAGCAAAGCTGGAGGAATCATGATTCCAGATATCAACCTATATTACAAACCTGTAGTCATCAAAGCAATATGGTACTGTCACAAAAACGGACATATGGATCAGTGGAACAGAGAACCCAGAAAGGGACCCACAACTATATGGTCAACTAATCTTCAACAAAGCAAGAAGGAATATCCAATGGAAAGAAGACCATGTCTTTAACAAATGATGGGAAAACTCGACAGCAATATGCAGAAGAATGAAATTGGACCACTTTGTCACACCATACACAAAAATAAATTCAAAATGGATAAAAGACCTAAATGTGAGACAGGAAACCATTAAAATCCCAGAAGAGAATACAGGCATCAACCTCTTTGACCTTGGCTGTAGTAACTACTCACTAGACATATCAACAGAGGAAAACAAAAGCAAAAATGAACTATTGGGGCTTCATCAAGATAAAAAGCTTGTGCAAAGCAAAGGAAACAATCAACAAAACAAAAAGGTAGCCTACAGAATGGGAGAAGATATTTGCAAATGACATATCTGATAAAGGGTTAGTATACAAAATCTATACAGAACTTATCAAACTCAATATCCAAAAACCAAATAATCCAGTTAAGAAATGGGCAGAAGACATGAATAGACATTTCTCCAAAAAAGACATCCAGATGGCTAACAGACCCATGAAAAGAAGCTCAACATCACTCATCGTCAGGGAAATACGGATCAAAACCATGATGAGATACCGCCTCACACCTGTCAGCATGCTAAATTCAACAACACAGGACAACAGATGTTGGTGAGGATGTGGAGAAAGGGGAACCCTCTTGCACTGTTGGTGGGAATACAAACTGGTACAGCCACTCTAGAAAATAGTACGGAGTTTCTTCAAAAAGTTAAAAATAGAAGCATCCTATCCAGCAATTGCTCTACTAGAGATTTACCCAAAGGATACAAAAATACAGATTCGAAGGGGTATATGCACCCCGATGTTTATAGCAGCATTATCAACAATAGCCAAACCACTATGGAAAGAACCCAAATGTCCATCAACTGATGAACTGATGAATGGATAAAGAAGAGGTTATAAATATATATATATTCCTTATATATATATATAATGGAATATTACTCAGCCATCAAATAATGAAATCTTGTCATTTGCAATGATGTGCATGAAGCTAGATGTATTATGCTAGCAAAATAAGCCAGTTAGAGAAAAATACCATATGATTTCACTCATATATGGAATTTAAGAAACAAAACAGATGAACATATGGGGGGGGGAAGAGAGAGGGAAACAAACCATAAGAGACTCTTAACAATAGAGAACAAACTGAGGGTTGATGGAGAGAGGTGGGTGGGGGATGGGCTAGATGGGTGACAGGCATTCAGGAGGGCACTTGTTAGGGTGTATGCAAGTGATGAACCACTGAATTCTATTCCTGAAACTAATATTGCACTGTATGTTAACTACCTGGAATTTAAATAACATTTTAAAAAAATAAGAAAGAAGGATGTAACGAAGTGGCCAGGAGAAAAGAAATGGCATGGAAGGACTGGGGGGCAATCAAGAGGGTGCACATTAGTGGATATGACTAAGAAACAAAGAGGGTAGAGGAGCTGCCATCTCTGGAGGAGAGGTTGGCTCCAGAGTGCTTCATCAAGTGCCATGGGCCCCACGTGACACAATCCGGGAACTTCCCCATCACCCAGAGTGAGAACAGCTCTGCATTTAACAATGACTGGGAATAGCACAATGACATTTCTAACTCATGAACCATGTGGATAAACTAACTCTTGAAAATCTAACTGCAAATCATTTGTTTGGGGGAAATCCAGTGAAAATAGGGGCATTAAGCCCTCCACTATTTTTATAATGTGGCAGAGAACCTAATTTTTTGGAAAGATTGGTTGACTGATTTGAGAGAGAGCTTATGCGAGCTGCTGGGGCGGGTGTGTGGTGCAGAGGGAGAAGGGAGGGAGAGAAGCAGACTGTTACACAGGGATCAATCTCACGACCACAACCTGAGCTGAGAAACCAAGAGCCAGACACTCAACCAACTGAGCCACCCAGGTGCCTCTGGGAAGCTAATGTTTTCACCACACCATTATTCATAGGTTTTCTCCACCTTTGGCCACCAGTCATAAATGATCCACGCCGCCTCTGGGCAGCGAGCTCTCCAGCGGCCACTAGCTGTGACCACAGTTGACTGCACCTCTGTCCAACATCTACACCCACCAGTCTTCAGCAGCCTTGATGGTCAGTGTCCTTCCTTTGGAGCTTAAGCCAGTTCTTTCGCATTTATCTTGGTCTCCCTGAGTCTAAGTTGATCCAGGCAAAAAAACTACTGATTCCTACCAGTGACCACACCTCCAACCTAAATAGCAGGGAAAACATCTGGGCTTGGGCGTTGAAGACCAGAACGAGAGAACTTGGTGAGCAATGTCACAATCTGTAACAAGTTAAGAGGAAGAATTAGCCACGATGGGCAGTGCAGCTTGACTGAGGACCTCTAGAACTGGTATTCAGACCAACCTCCAAGCCATGAATGTCTGACACTAACATGCTTACTCCTAAAGCTCTCCTAGCTCAAAATAACACAAGAATCCAGACTTAACCGCCAGACTTCTCTCCTATTTATTGCAATCTNGAACTGGTATTCAGACCAACCTCCAAGCCATGAATGTCTGACACTAACATGCTTACTCCTAAAGCTCTCCTAGCTCAAAATAACACAAGAATCCAGACTTAACCGCCAGACTTCTCTCCTATTTATTGCAATCTGATTAAAGGAGGGAGCAGACCTTCCCATACTCTGAGAAATTCCTGTACTTCCCAGGGCACCCTGCCCCAGAGGGGAGGTCTGTGATAAGCATCCCTAAGTCACTCTCTCCACAGAGGTTCCCAGGCACTGGCGCTGGAGCGAACCCCAAAAGTACTTGTCAGCTTGCGTGCTGTCTCATTATGCCTGAGAAGAATCCATCCTGATTCTACTAAAGCTTGTTGTTCTAATGACTTTTTAATTACCTTCCTCCTTTCCTCCTCCTTAGTTGCTAACTTGTCAATTTAAAGAATTTCTTGTTTAAAAGGGTGCTACTTTTGATGATGACAACCAACCAGTTAAGATTCCATTAAGTACTTCACTCAGGAAGCTTATTTTTAAATTATCTGAGCTAGGAAGTATATAGAAGCTTCAAGAAGATAAAGAAGCAAGGGTCTATGCTTCCATCTGGGTGATCCTCCTTGAAATTTGGACACTTTGATTAAATACCCAATTTCTTTTATGTCATCAGTAAATAAATCAGTTATCATACAGCCAAAAAAAAAGCTGTTTTCTAATTTGGCTATGAAACCTTTTTAATTTTCACCACAGAAATATTAAAGCAACAAAAGTCACCTCCTCTAACCCATACATTGTACCGAGCTGTGAAAGGTGAGGTAACAGAATACACCTTGGTTAGTAAACTGAATGTTTTGCTTCATTCATTCATTTAACAAAAACTAACTACCTGCCAGGCACTGGCCAAGGCACTGAGAGTACACTGATGAACAAGGTAGACAATGTTGCCGATCTTATGGAACTTACACGTCCAGGCAAGAGGAAGAACTAGTGCAAAGGCCCTGAGGCAGAAATGACTGAGCTGTTTCTGAGACACAAAAAGGAAATCCCTGTGACTGCATTCTAGTATATTAGGAGGCATGATAGGAACAGGGGTTGGAGAGAGAGACAAGGTTCAAATCTCATAGTATCTGAAGGCCTTGTGAGGGAAAATATATTTTAATCTAAGTGCCAAAGAAAGTCATTAGAGAATTTAATCAGGAAAATATACCCAATTCACCTTTAAAAAAAAACAAACATCTTGGCTGTCATGGACAATGAACACTATCTCGAATTTTATTTTTCTCCCTCTATGTCTGTTGTAATATGAAGCACTACCTTGGTAACGAAACTGAAGAAGCCATCTGAATGCTTCCAGGCTGGGTCATCCTTAGCAGGGGAGGCGGGAAGCAGTCTGGGTGTTCAAGGCAGACACCAGAGAAGAAGGCTCTGAGGCCTACGTTCCCAGAAGAGGGTGCCTCCTACCTCTACACAAAGTATCAGCCTTAACCAATTCTATGAAGAACCTTCCAGTAATACCGTTCACATAACGCTGTGTTCCATACACAGCTGACTACAATTAGCCTTTTACCATAGAAGACCCCAGGACAGCTAACTTTGCCCTCCTTTCTTTCCACACAGGCTAGTGACCTACAGGCATTTCCTCTTCTCACTAGCCATTGTATTCATTCCACTTTCTACACAGGAGTAGGAAAGCTATAAAGCAAGGGATCTAGGGTTCCAGAAGGAATGGCAGGGAAGGAGGCAGCCAGCAAACACGGGGTGTGGCAGCTGGATAATACCTCTTTGAATACTTCGTTTTAGCTTGTTACACAGATCCATGCGGGGGTTATCTATAGGCTCCTCTACAGATCCTGGGCTTTGCTCTGGAGAAGGCAGGCCTCTGCTGAGATCCAACGGTACTTTGCCAGTGTGCGGCGGTGGGGAGGCAGCAGGGCTGTAGGTGGTGGTAGGGCTGCTGGACGCTGAGCAGGTGGTCAGGTCCAACGCTCCTATCCTTGAGTTCAATGGAGACGTCAAGGACAGCTTTCTGGCCCTCACTGGGGAGGACGTCCTAGACACAGCCAGCGGTGGCGGGGAAGAGAATTTGCGACACAGGCGTGGGGATTTGCCATCCACCAAATGTTCACCTCTGTTGTTCTGGCTGGTGGCAAAAAACAATTCTAATGACCTAAAAATAAGAGCAGAAGCTATTAACAGATGATAGCCAAGTAAAGATGATTCCCCTGATATCATTCAGAATATGCTCCCTATGTTAAAAGGCCACGATATCATTGCACTTCCGTTGCTGGATTTCCTTTATTTATTTTTTTAATTTTTAATTTTTTTGCAAATACATGTTACTTTATTATTTTTTTAATGTTTTTTTATATATTATGTTAGTCACCATACAGTACATCCCCGGTTTCCGATGTAAAGTTCAATGATCATTAGTTGCGTATAACACCCAGTGCACCATGTAATATGTGCCCTCCTTACTACCCATCACCGGTCCATCCCATTCCCCGACCCCCCTCCCCTCTGAGGCCCTCAGTTTGTTTCTCATTGTCCATAGTCTCTCATGCTTCATTCCCCCTTCTGATTACCCCCTGGATTTCCTTCATTTAAATGCTACCTATATACCACACACTTGCTGAAGGAATACAGACACTTTTTAGGCCTTGTCTAATCCCTTGCTTACTAAACTGTGGCCCAAAGACCAGTAGTTTTGGTATCTCTGGGGCGCTTGGTAGAAATGCAGAACTGAGGCTCCACTCCAGACATGTTAAATCACAGTCTGCAATTTAACAAGACCCCGGGTGATTCTTAATGCATGTTAAAGTTTGAAAACCACAACCGTTTAAAAAAAAAATAGGAGAGCCTAAAACAATACAGCTAGCTTCCAAATAATCATGGAGCAAGCAAAGATGACTTGGGGACTCTAGGGTTCTCAACGTTTTCTGTGGAGACGTCTACCCACGCATTCTACAGGCAGCGCATGTAAGTTCCCAGGTGAGCCAATCCTGTAGGAGCAGCTCGGCAGAATGTCTGCATGGAGACCCAGGGACCGAGGGGGCCAACTTCCAGGACAGGCAAGTCCGGGGCCTACCTGACAGGGATGGAGGTGAAAGGCCTCTTGTATATGTCGGAAAGTTTCGCCAGCACCACAGCTGCCGTTGTGAAAATACGATAGGTGTGCAGAAAGGTGTTGAGGAAATCGATACTAAGAAACCGCAAGTCTGTCAGCCGCTCCAGGAGGCGCTCCACGCTGGCGTAGCGGATCTGTGGCACTTTGCAGGAGTTGAGTGTTTTACTGAAGCAAATGTCGGTGTCATCTTTATGAAGACGGGCATCAGATCTACACACAAAGCAGGAACGTAAGCACAAAACCGGGACTTGGCTTCCTCTCAGCCACTGAGTATTTCAGTATTCCAAAACACAAACTTGTATGTGGGCTTCCCATTGTATTTGATAAAAGATGCTTATGTGACCTATTACATGCAAGAAGGCAGGGCTTTAAGGACATCAACTACATCCTTATGATTTAGGAAGGTCAGAATTAATTGTGCAGAAGGTAAGAATAATTCATTTCACTCTGTGGATTCCTTCTGTAGGGGAAGAAAAATAATTTTCCCTCTACCTTTCTGAGTCCTTGGCTGAGACTCTTGTAATAAAAGACAGATTAGCAAGAGAAAAAACAAACAGAAGTTTATTAACATGCATACCTCATGTACACATGGGAGATACCCTGGGAAAAATAAGCAACTTCCAGAGGTGGCTTAGAATTCATGCTTAAATACCATCTTAATAGGGAAAATGTGGGGGGGGGTGGCTGGGGGGTAGGCCTCTTAGGCGAAAGTAAATGATTTTTAGGAAAGATGAATGGGCCCTTAGGAGACTAGGTGGGAGGTGTGATAGTTTGGGACAGTTTGTCTAGGTGTGGGGTTGACGTCTAGTCTCCTCTTCTATAATAACTGTCAATCCGCCCTGGTTGATGAAATTCTCAGGGATGGGATTTATGAAAACTGAGTGCCTTTTGGAGGATCTGTCTTTAGGCAAATAAGAGGAGTCCAGAGAAAGTTTCTCCCTGCATTTGCTGTTTTTCAAGTGCCTACAACTCAATCAATATGTCCAAGTGGCATGTTTTGGGGTGGCACATTCTGCTATCCTTCCCTTCCCTCTCTAGTTCATTCATGTTTTACTAGGGAAATGAAGCCAAATACCCTATTTAGGATGGGCATTGGTTATGGCCTTAAATCAGCATATCAGAAGTGTGCTTAATAAGTAATGGGCAATGTTCTTCCCACATATGGGTAGGGAAAGAGGGAGACACACAGATATCACGGCTCTATCTGTGGTTATTTTTTTCCTCACTTCTAATTTTGTGCATTTGTACCCCCCCCCATTTTTTCTTAGCTAAACTGACCAACAGGTTATGTTATTAAGGTATTTTTCCCCTTAGAACTGGCTCTGTGATCGATTCTACTGTTTTTCTGTATTTTAATGTATTCATGTCTGTTCTTATTTCCTTCCCACACTTTCTTACAGTTTATTTCTTCATTCTTTTTCTAACTTCTTGAACTGAATGCTTAATTCACTTCATTCTTCCTGGCTCATTAATGCATTTAAGTCTACCCATTTTATGAGTAGTACAGTTTAACCCATAAATTAATTGTGTGAAATGTTATGTCGTCATTATTTTGCCATATTTTGTAGCATTAAAAATATCTTCATTAAAAAAATAAAGTAATGGATGAGATTCTCCATGAATAGTACCCACCACTGCCCCCCTGCAGTGTTCTGCTTTTTCTCATTCTGTAAAGCCTCCCATCTGGCTGCGCCTTTACCCTACTGGGTTCCCCGGGCGCCTGAGCAGCCCGTCCGGGGTGGGGGGGCACACTAGCAGGAAGGTTCACACAGTGGCCCTCACAATCTGTGGCTGTGCCCAGAGCCTTCAGCCAGTGGTGCACATTTGTTTAAAAGAGCAAAAGAGGCCAGCAAAGAGGCAAAGCTTGTAAGAGAAGATGCCTGGGAGCAGGGGCTGAATCCAAGTGGGGCTCAAAGAAATGCACACCTTCATTAGGACTGCCCAGAGCTTTTGCATTCCCTTCTGAGACCCCTTGCTCCCCTCCACCGCAGCATCTCAGAACAAGCCATCAATGAAGTCCTGGATTTCACCATTTGATGAAAGCACATGCTGCAGGGCCAGGAATGTTCAGTAAAGCAAATGCTTGCTTAGAATCAGCTCGCTGCTGTGAGTGCCCTAAATTAGCCCCTTCAGCACTTCGAGGGATTTTAAATTATATATTTATTTTCTTTCAAATAAAAAGGAATCAATAACTTTCTTAGCTTGCTCTTGGAAACTTCCCACCCCAACCTACATTTGGTGCAGGCAAAAGTACTTCGTTTGCAGGCTCGAAAGGGCATTTTAAATGAGCAGCTTACCCCTGCTGAGGAACTAAGGGTGGCCCGTTAGTTTTAGCCACTTTATTGATCTTGAAAATACACAAAGGCATCTTTTGAGATTCTTGAAAATGGCATGGGGCTCTTTTTTCCACCCCTTATGTGACCCTTAATCAACTACTCTTATGGTTCTTAATTTTCTCATTAGGAGAAAGACCTTAGAACTTTCATGAATCAATCAGTCTGTCCAGAAGACAGCTGATCGAGGTAATCACTTTCCCCCCCACCATTTTCCCATTAAAAATCTCTATTTTCTAAGAAAGATGAGGTCAACTATTATTAAAAGGAAGCAAGCCTTACCTTACCCTACCCTAAAATGGAAGCATCATTTAAAGGGGTATTTTCACCTAATAAATATCATAATTTTGCATTCTGACAGTAGTTCTGAGCTTTGCAGCTTCTGACTCTAATTACTTTATTCAAAACACTGGAAGAAATGAGGTGCCTGGCTGGCTCAGTTGGTAGAGCATGCAACTCTTCATCTCAGGGTTGTGAGTTCTAGCCTCACGTCGGGCGTGGAGCTTACTTCAACAACAATAACAACAACACTGGAAGAAAAAAATATGTTGTGGCAACATTAAATTAAAATAAAACTGACTAATTATACCACTGTCCTTCAAAATTATGATTACATTTTCCTTTTAAGAAAAGAAAATAAATTAAATATGATGAAATTATTTAATTTCCTTTTATTACACTGAATGCAGTGTTTATTTCCTAAGGGGCTCTCAAGTGAGATATAACGCATTACTTAAGCCCCCTGTGACAATAACAACTCCTTTTTGGTGAACTTAAAAAAGCCATCTTGAGACATGAAACCCAAATTACCTATTATAATTAAGTTTTAAAGGGAAGTGAGTGCTTGCAAAGTGATGCCATCTCAGTAACAAGACACAATTAGGATTGTTTTTAACTATCAAAAACAATGTTGTCTTTTTTTTTTTTTTCCAATGGTATGTGGCCAAGGAGATGTGCAGAAAGGCCCTAATACATTTAGGGTAGAATAGGGCCACAGAGGGAACTATCAGAAGGAACAGAGACTGCAAAATTAGCCTCTTTCCTCTGGCTGAGGAAAACCAGGCTCGGTCAGGCAGGGAAAAGTGGAACAAAGAAATATATGAGACTTTACTCTGCCTTGGGATTACGTCTAGAATAGGATAGATGCGCATCAAAACATATGCGACTCTAATGGAAAATCTTTACAGCCCGAGATTCAGGTTTCTGTCCTAGCAGGAGAGCAGTGCCTACTCATTCAAGCATCACTCTGTGCACCCAAAAGAGGGAAGTCTTGGTCTATGTGCGAGGCAGTTACACATATAAGGTTGGACATGGACACTAGTCAAACGGACATCATGTGGGACAGAAGATGCCTTTGGGCGCCAGCCAAAACCAGTCAGGCACAAAACTAAAGTTTTTATCTGTATTCATTTTTAAAGTCAACAAAATGTAGGTATGGCATATGTGAAGCAGCTCTAGGGCTAGACTCGGCCGCAGTGTCCAACTTACATATTCTCATTCTAAAGCGGTTGGGACTTTCATGGCTGTCTTGCCTTCAAGAAACTACTTTTAGGGGCGCCTGGGTGGCACAGCGGTTAAGCGTCTGCCTTCGGCTCAGGGAGTGATCCCGGCATTATGGGATCGAGCCCCACATCAGGCTCTTCCGCTAAGGGCCTGCTTCTTCCTCTCCCACGCCCCCTGCTTGTGTTCCCTCTCTCGCTGGCTGTCTCTATCTCTGCCGAATAAATAAATAAAATCTTTAAAAAAAAAAAAGAAACTACTCTTAAAAATGAATAATAGTAACATATGCTATTTTGTGAAACATTAAAATAAGAATCCCAAGGTAGAAAATTAAAATAACTCTAACTCAATGATGTGAATTTAAAAATTAAGTCACAGTTTGGACCTTTTCATTGAATACTGCATACCTGCTCTTAATCTTAGCATCACACATTTTTAACTAATGTGGTTCCAAAAAAAAATTATGCTAACTCAAAAACCAAAAAACTGAATGCTAAAGGAATCTTCGCCCTAGAGCCTTAAAATGATTCTACCTAAAATGTTTTTACATTTGACCAGTAATTTAAAATACTATCATTCTTTCACAGTTTATATCTTTCTGTAGTAATTACAGCTCTAGTACAACGTACTCTGCCTTCATCTGATACAACAGTAAGTTCTAAAAGTTGTGCTGTTGGGATGGGGCTAAGTACACTAATTTCCTATCAGAAGAGGAAAATTAATGTTATTTATTGCCTTAGCACAAACAGTTCAGATCTTTAAAAAAAATCCACATTAAAAATGCAGAGAAGACAAATATTTTCTTAGTTTCATGCAACTTTTTAAAAAAGATATAACAGGACTGCTTTCAAAAATAGATTTTATTCTTAGAATTTGAACTGCAAATAAACAAAAAAAAAAAATGAGAACAGGGAACAATTTGGTCAGCTTCAAAATAGTCCTGAAACAATTTCAGAATTTATAATCAAAAAAGTATGTAGAGACAAAAGCATTAATAGAGAGAGCAATGCCACATAGTTACCGATATAACTTCTCATTTTAAACTCCCATTTCCCGATTGACCACCTTAAATTATAGGATATGTTTTTTTGTTAACAAAACAGAGAGAGAGCATGATGACAGACTTGGGCAAATCCACTTATGGGCAGTGGGTAGACAGTACCATGGGAAGGCCAAGTGATTCATGTCAAGTGTCCTCAAAATCCAAATACATCTCTACACCCAAATCTGAGTAACACGATTGATTCATACCTCCTGGGAAGATGCCAGAAGAATCTGCCATACTTTGACCTAGCCTCTGACCTTGGACACATCTGGCTGTCACAACTTTTTATACTGAACTTGAAAATCTCAATAGGCTTTTGTCCTCAATGAAAGAGTATGTAACAGTATGAAAAACAGTTTTCCATGCTATGAATCAATAAACTATGAAGCTGAAAAACCATTTTGATAGTCTTATTATTTATAATAGCATACCATGAATTATCGCATTACTGTCAAGAAACATATTAACAAAAATGAAGCAGAATCCTACTGAAGCAATATTTTATGCAGGGCTTTATGTTCTCTACCAATTCCACTGATTAAAATGTAAGGGAAAGGATTATTACACTTACTTAATCATATGTGGCACAGTAACTTTGGAATTCTCTTCAAATACTATAGTCATTAAACCATTACACCGTATATTGTCCACACACTGTGAAATTAAAAAACAAACAATTTCAACCCACATGAAAACCTAGGCAGGTCACATAGTCTCAGAATTGTTTATAGCCACAAAAACAAGTTGAGTTTCTCATTTCATCTGTGCGCGCACACACACACAGCAGCATGTAAACATTATACATTGATGAACAGATTGGATACCCAGATACCAAAACTGTGCACCTGGTGAATACCCGAGGACAGACGGAAGAGCTGTGTTCTCCTGGAATGTACTGCCTAAGGACTCTGGCCCCAACGTCACAGCATCACAATTCTCGGCCAGTAGCGGCACCCGTTGAGAGGTTTATAGCTTCTGACAGTAATTGCCTCTGCTGTATTCATTCTCGGCCCGAGGGTGCTCTGGGACAGGCTGAGTAGAAATGATGGCTTTCTTGGATGGAATTCATCTTCTGTCTCACTAGTACTCTCTAGGCCTGCTTCTAAGGTGTTTTTTGCCAACAAATTCACACACTTGACTAGTTTCTCTAGCAGTATCTATTGGCACCATGTTGATTTGATGAGAATGTATTGCATAATTTCGCCTGTTTCTGGAATGCACGAAGCCCTGTTCATCTTGTTTTCTTTTCTTTTAAGGAGGAAAATTCAAGAACTTCTGCTAATTTCCATTGCCTTATTAACTTATGCCTTACCAATTTAAAAATTCCCTTTGCAATTAGAGAAGGGTTAGAGAAGGATTTATTTTGAATTACACATCTTCCCTTTGAACAAAACAGAAAATGAAAAAAGATTTAAGCAATTTTTAAAATCAGAACTTATATTTCTAGTTACTAGGATACCGTGTAGTGATTTATAACTGTAATTAAATGGTGTGAAGAGGTTGATTGGTGGAGGGTGGGGGGCATGGGGAAGAGGGTTGTATGGGGACAGGACTAACAGACAGGGAGAGAAGAGACAGGATAAGTGATCCTTTACCTCAGTGGCCTTCTTTTCATTCTCAATGTTTCTCAAGCACAATGAGGATGCTGCTTGAGTTAGCAAAACAGGAAGTGAGAGGACAGAGATGGTGTTTGATGAGAAATGTGGAAAATGAGCAATGTTCCTTCAGTTTCCTTTAACATTTTAAGCAAATGGCATAGTTACACAAACAATAGCTTTAGGATGATTTAGGATTCTAGTTTCTATGTTTAGATTTTCTGTTTGTTCTTTGACAGATCAACCTGGTCCTTTTTACAGAATAATCTTTTCTTTTTCTTTCCATCCTTCCTTCCTTCTTCCCTCCCTCTTTCTCTTCCTTTCCTCCATCTTTCTTTCTTTCTTTCTTTCTTTCTTTCTTTCTTTCTTTCTTTCTTTTTTTCTTTCTTTCTCCTTCCTCCCTCTCTTCCTTTGTTCCTTCCTCTTTCTGGCTTTAATATACTTTAAACATTCTTATTTTACAGTCTTTTCCAAGTTGTCACCCTATTATCTGAAGTTCCAGCAGTATTAATTCTGGTGTTCACTGTGTATTCTGATTCTCTCATGATAGGTAAGCTACTCACAAGATTTGTAATTTTTTATTTTGAGCACACTGTCATAAGGCCTGAATTATAAAGTGTTGCTAATGGAGTGACTTTTGTGTTTGCTTCTACCAAGCAGTCTTGGGATTTCAACAGTCCCCAAAACTGCTTTTACATTAATTTCTCGGTTTGGATTTTTCACACCATTGAATATTATACACTTAAGCTTCAAATCCATAGGCCAGAAACACATTCATTTCTTTCAAAGG
Organism: Ailuropoda melanoleuca; assembly: GCF_002007445.2. Lineage (NCBI taxonomy): Eukaryota > Metazoa > Chordata > Mammalia > Carnivora > Ursidae > Ailuropoda > Ailuropoda melanoleuca. The sequence goes on along the minus strand of NC_048220.1, from coordinate 55,673,549 downwards.
AGATTTTTTAAAAAATCAGAACCCAAGACTAAGACAAACTTCCTTATTTCTTTTTTCAGCTAATGGGAAGAGTTTTTTTGAGTTCTTATCTCACAGAAGGGATACCCTTCCAATATCCAGGCTTTAAACAGGAAGCTTAATTTGTTTAAGGAGCCCAAGGCTACCTTAGTCCCTTTAGTTAAAACCCCTTGGGCTTGGGACCAATTCTCAATCTAAAATCATTCCTAGGTCTCTAGGTGTTCAGCTTATAAGCTTTCTGCTCTAAATTTCTTCCGTATTTCTGACAACTAGATCTCTGTAAAATATCACCAATCTGTAAATATCACCAATGTATTGAAAAATTTTATATGCTAAACATTTCTGTGTTTGTAACTACAGGGGATCTAAATCAGCTCAGTCTTCTACACCCTCAGAACTGGAATCTGAGATAAATATTTTAGACCCAAAAGAGATTTACGTGACTACTCTTGACCATCTCATTATCCAGTGTCATATCTCATTCGTAAATCTTTCTGATTTCATGTCTGAAGCATTCTATTGAAAAAAACTTTCACTTGTGCTCAAGTTTCAGGAAATCAAAACACACATCTGAACCATACACACATATGTACATACAACCATACCTACATCTGAACCATAGCGCAATATTAAAAATCCTCATTTCCTCCACAGGCAGGCTGCAGTGACAACTTGGGTGAACAAACAGAGCTCTTGGCCGTTCTGGGTCCCCTAGCTCTACTTCAACAAGAGTATTCTGTTTTCATCTCACTTCCATTTGGGACTTGCAATGATGCCGCCCTGGAGAAAGGGTTCTCTTTCATAAAAACGTCAGACTATAATAGAATAACCTGTGTATGAATATATTTATATTGGAAGGCATGGAATATATTCACAACCATAGAAGCCTGTCTTTTAGTTACGCTGGGGAAAAGTGACTGAGTCCTGGGAAAATAAATACAGTTCACTCATTCAAGAAGAATCACAATAAGCAAGGTGTCACATATCTTAAAGCATACACCGAATTTATGTGAATTAACAGTAAACCTTGAAATTAATAGAATTGATAGAATAACATGCATGTTCACAATAGCCCCAGGTAATTCTGGTGCAGCTGGTCCTTAGACAACTGCTGAGAATGACTTCTCCAACAAGGTCTTTTGAGGATCTTGCTTAAGGCAATACCTGCTCAAAGATCACTGGTCTACTGGGATCTATCACCACCCTTTTTACCTTCTAACACTTCTAAGTAGTGGGAAGAAAGGTTAGATTCAATTTTTCTCTTTTAAATCACCTTTTTATGTTAAAGTAAAAAATTCCCTATTGATTCTAAAGAAGCTATTTTAAGGGCGAAAGCATGTGAGAGTGTTATAGGTTTGTCTACACAACATGTACATTTTCACACATCTGCCCAAACCAAGCTCAGAGGGGAATTTTAATTCTGCATTTTAGTTAATACCCATAATTACGGAAAAATCTGTTTAATACACCATTATGTATGATAAGAAGACAAGCATAAATGAATGCACTATATTGAAATGAATGGTCAAATCCTCAGCCTCAAATTTTTCCCTATAAATAGATGAAAAGGGAAGAATTATTGGTCAAGACCATTAGCTATTTGTTCATTTTGTTGGAGGTGCCAACAGTTAATTATGGCCCTACTGGTGTAACTAAAGGTGTAATTAATCATTCAAGCAATTGTTACTTCTAAAAATTACAGCTTCAGAGAAAAAGGTCTGGCAAAACCAATAGCCTTAATTTTTGTATCGAGTTCTTTATGTGAAACTAGGATTGTATCAATATTCAGAAACCACTTTATTATCTTAAATAAGAGCCATATGTGATTAGCATAATATGGTACAATAACTTTAGCAAGGTGGCTTTAAATCAAGTCACAAAAAAATTAAGATCTAGCAAAATAGAGTGACAAAAAAAAGATGATAAAATAATGGAGAACATATTCATAATTTGACTTGAAGGAAAATGTTTATTTCTCTAGTCTGTAGGGATAGCTCCAATGAATAAATGTCCACCTGACATAAACAGATAAGAAACAGAAACGATAGAAAATGTTAATCATATTGATAGTTATAAAAATGTAAATCAAAACCAGTAAAGAATCGTACCACTTTTCCATTAGATAGGAAGATGTGATAAATATGACAAAACTCAACGATGGCACAGGACTCAGAAAAAAGTTGCACAGGTATCTTGCTGATGATGCAGTGAAATGACAAGTTACAGATTTCTTGCGTTTTGGCAGTCTGTCAAGTCATGAATCAGGAAGTCATGGAAGTGATCAGTCCCTCTGTACCAACCTTACCCTCTGTGGGGAAGGTATGCCAACAAGGGACCTTGAAAGGGAAAGTAACTCCCTGTGTAACAATGTTTGGCACCACATCACATATTAATGCTAAAACCTAGAATATATCCAACTATTTAGGAAAACCTGGAAAACTGGTATGTTAATGTGGTAGTGTGTGTGGCCATTTGAAGACACCAATATGAAGAATCTTCAGGAATATCGAAAGATGTAAATGAGGTAAAACACGAAAATGATGTATATATACACTGGGAGCCAAACTTTAAAATTATTTCTGTATGGCAGACTGTGGAGTTTTTAGAAATGGACACCACTGATTCTCAGGGCAAAAGTTCTCCAATTTAACTGTGCAAAAGTGATCTGTGGAGCTTGTTAAACCTGGGGGGCTGTCTGGAATGTAGACTCGGGAACCTGCAGGCTTACAAAAACCCTCAGGCAACTCTACCATAGTTATCTGTGGAAATACTTTGATAAATATTAATTTAGTGTGCTGAGTATTGGGAGTATTTTTAGCTCCTTTTTATGTCCACATTTTTACGTATACATAATAAAATATTAAACAGTACATTTCAAGCATTCAGTGGGCTCACCTTATTAATAATGAATATGTCCAGAGACATATTGGGAGACTGACAAATACCATCAATGTATCTATAGCACATAATATTCCCCATAAAATGAAAATACTTTAAGCAGAGAACAAAGCCAGTTGAGATGCAGGCTGCTAGGTGGCAGGCTAGGCTCAACCCGCAGAGCAGCACTCTGTCCCTACAACCCACTAATCAAACCCCACATTGGGCAAAATCGCTAAGTACCTCAGAGCGCTCACCACTGGACTCAGCCCTTAGTAGCAGTGGACGCCTGACCACTCCCTCCTCCTTGGGACATTTTCCTCACTTGACTTCCAGGACACCACACCCTCATGGCTGTCCTACCACACTAGAGGAACGTTCTCAGTCCTCTCGCTGTTCTCCAAGACCCCTGACAGTCCATGTCCCTTTCCTTGTTTCTATCTCTACTTATTCCCTAGGTGGTCTCAATACTCTCACAACCTTAAATATGACCTAAATGACACAGACTCTCCCACCTGGACCTCTCCCCTAAACCCTGGACTGCTGCTCACTTAACGACTCCACGCAAATGTCTAACAGCCTTCTGAAACTGAACCTATCTAGAGTAAGCTTCTGATATTCACCGCAAACCTCCATTAACGACAACTCCATTCTTCCAGTTGCTCAGGCCAAAAACTCTGAAGACATCCTTGACTCTTCTTTTTCTCTCACAACCCAAACATAAGCCATAATAAAACCCTGTTGGCTCTACCTTCAAAATGAATCCAGAATCACAACCCTTATCTCCAGCTCCATTCCTGTCATGCAGATCAGAGTGTTCAGGAACTTTCACTTGGGTTACTCCAGCAGCTTCTCATTCAGCTCCCTGCTGCCACTCTTGCCCTCTGCTCCCAGTCCATATGCAACAGGACAGGCAAAGAGATCTCTTTAAAACTCAAGTCAGATCATGGAATTCCTTTGTCAAACTCTTTAAGAGCTTTTCATCTGACTCAGAGCACAAGCTAAAACCCTTCCATTGGTTTAGGGCCCCTCTCTGGTTGGACCTCCGTTACCTCTCTGTCTTCCTACTTTAGAGTCTTCTCAATGGCTCTTCCCTCTCTTTGAAATCACTTTCCCTTCATCACATATCTACATAGTATTTCTATCACCCGCTACAGTCTTTGTTTGGATGTCTCCTGCAGCCTACCCCCTGTACTGCAATCTTTCCTATTCTGTCCTATCCCCTTCTAGCAGTGCCTGATATATACCACCACTGCATAAATATATTTGCTGAATGAATGAAATAATTTGTGTCAAAGCCACACAACATCAAGGCTCCATCAAACATAGCAATTCCATGAATTATATCATTGTCACTCAAAAAGATAGAACTTTCTGTTAGCTTTATTCTCTAATTCACTTGTAGATACAATCTAGAAGAATGTAACATACTAGCCATAGAGACTTGGGGAAAAATATGAAGACGTTGTATACTTCAGCCTCGAGATGGAGCCTGAGTAGGAAGACTCACGTGGATGCTTATGGCAGACAAAGCATTGTACCCTTTCTTTATAAAACCAGTTACAGGATCATCCATGCACCCAAGGGTCTTTCTTGCGTAGCAGTGCCTCACCAGGCATGATAATGAAGCTTTGGAGCCTTTATCAATTCTGTATCTTAGAAGCCTCAGTCATAGCATAAGGTAGAAGCTAGAAGCAGCTAGTAAATCACCTTTGTCTACTCCTATTCTCCTCATTCTTTCTACTTATCTTGGCTTCACAACACCTACAAAATTTTGTTGCATTAAGTTGTCCACTGACCTTTCTTCCCTACTGGCCTGCCTATCTTTTTGAGGCCAGGGATCATCGCATTTCCCTGATAGATACCTACACAAGACCTGGTAGTGTATGTTGATTGCTCAAAAAACATTCCTAGAATCAGTGAGTGATTCAGTTTCATAAGGTAAGAGATGTATTACAAACAGAGACTAAAGTATTAATTCATACAGCACAGAGCTAATGAAAGTATTAATAAATCACCACAAGGATATAATTATGCAAATACAGAAGATCCCATGTTTTCATTTTTCTGGCCAGAGAAATGCCTTCACTTCAAGCTATTTATTCACCATCAAAGGAGTCCTGGGGGTATATAAGCAAAATCCAGCACTCCTGTACAGGTTGTTGAGAATGCTAATCAAAGACCTGGATTAGGTTTCACTCCTGACTCAACGCAGTCGTGTAACTTTGGACAAACAGCCTTCTAAACCTCAGGTTCCTCACCTGTGAAATGGGCTGATACTTGTTTACCTTCAGAATACTATTATCACAATCAAATTAGATTATGTCTGTAAGCTTTCTTTTGACATATTGTCTATTTTCCCTCAGTTTTCAGTCACTCAGAAAAAATTAACATTTTTACCTAAGTTTTACACATAAATTACTATGTGCTCTTCAGAAAAAAAGAAGGCATTTGAATCTACAGTACATTCTTTTTCCATTTGCCCCAATCTTCTTTGAGTTAATAACATAGAAAATAATCACCAAGTCTTCTTTTAATATTTTCCTTACATGAACATTTTTCTCCTATATAGGCTAATGGAGTAAAAACTAATGTGGAGCTTGAATTTAGGAATGCTTAAGCCCAATCACAAGTTTTGATATATTTCCGATTTCTGAATAAATGCAGCAATTCCTTAACTGGGCATTGCGGATCACGGAAAAGGAAACAAATCTGTTGCCTGATTTTTTTCGATATAAAATACAGGAAAGCTCATTTTCAGGTTTCATACTATAGACGGTACCTCTTCTCTGATGTGATTCTTCCATTTGTGATTTCTCACCACAGCCCTTGTTAGCTGTTTTTGTATCTCTCACCATTTTCCTACGTCAGAAACAAGTAAGCCAAAGATAATCTAGTGCGGGGGCGGGGGGGGGGGGCACTGGAGAGTTTATTCCTAACGGGGCAATTTTAACACTGCTCAACACAATTGATTACACTTACAGCCTGTACAAAAATGCCCAGGAACTAACATGCAAGTACCACATTTCAGGTAAATTTTAACCTTACAAAGAAAAACAAACAACAGTAACAAATGGTCCCAGCTAACAAGATACACAGGGGTGATAGCAGTGACCAGAGCAACCAGGTGTAAGTTTTTTAATAAAAACAAAATAACTAAAAAATCTCCCCCCTCTAAGTTTATATTGTGAAATTAAAAACAACAACAACAACAACACAACTTATGGCAGATGCCACTTGCTTACCTGACTTATGTCGCTCATCCAGGCAGCTTTCTCCTGGCGCGAAGGTGCTAACAAGACTACAGTGAAGGGGGCAGAATCAGGGGGCTCCACTACTATTTTAAAATCCAGGTGTCCGAACACTTGCCCAGAACCTTTGGCTTCAACACACGCAAAGCAAACAATTAGATGTGAATACAAAAATGTGAGTGACAGCTGCTTTCACAGAGTTCTAGTAAGATGATTGATGTGTCTTCAAATCCAGAATTTCATTTCAGCAACATGGTACTTCTTGGGCAAGGGGAAGCCTTTACTAAGCTCAGAAATACATAAAGAAGCTGAGCTCAGCGGGTTACTCAGGACTAGGATCCCTGTCTCCTACTCACTTCCTGGTTTTTTTTTTTTTTAATTTCCATAATCTACAGAATGCCAACACTCTCTAATTCAATTCCTTTCTTCTCTGTCTGCCACTGAAAAAGTCCCCATTATGAGACCAATTCAGTGAACTGTGAATTCCCAAAGTTTGCCACTCCCACATCAATCACAGGTTAAATGATTCAACAGAACTTTTCATATATAAATGACTTCAGGGAGTGTATTCTCCACATCTTCCCTGCCTCCTTAAGCAGCTCGTTTTAGCTGCAAGGAGATAACAGCCCTAAGACTTTGTTATTCTACCGTAATTCTAAGAGATAGAAAGTGACTTACAGTCATCATCACTTGCATCAGGCTCCTCAATCAACGTACATTCTATTAGAGAGAGAACCCCACCTGTCTGGAAACAAACCAGTTTCTCGTTAAGAGGCTGACAGTCTTGCATACGTGGGGAAGCTCAGATTTATAAACCTTTCATTCAAATTGCCACAGAAGAAAGCACAACAGTTCTGCATCATAAATAATTTTTCATAGATTTCAGAACTAAATATAGTTGCGTAAAAGTAAACTCACTGAACGTCATGATTCTTCTCCCCCAACCCACTCTCACTCCTAGTGTTTACAAATTGAGCAAGTCGGCCTGTGGGAGACTGGTTGGCACCTTGAGAGTGAACGCATCTGAGCCCACCAGCCAGGGAGCGCTGTATACGCGGTCCAAAGCCATCGACGTGGCGCGGGGTGAGATTTCAGGCACTAAGAGCAGAAGGTAGAGATAGGCAAACTTCGCCTATAAAGAGCCGGATAGTACATCATTTAGGCTTTCCAAGCCATATGATCTCTATCGCAGCCACTCCAACCTGCCATTTTAAAGAGCATGAGAGCGGCCGGACAATACGTAAACACGTGCGTGGCGGCGTGACAATTAAACTGTATTAACAAGCAACAGGCTGCGGCTGTGGTTTGCCGGCTCTCCGTATACAGCAAGATAAAATAGCATATAGCAAATATTAGATCAGTACACTGTAGTGATTTAACAGGATTTTTGTAGCTTAATAGTCGTCATTTTTTCCAGGTGATTTTAATTGCACTTCTTTATGGAAATACACACTTAAATTTCTATTATTTTGGATACCATTGGCAACAAAGTACATGTCAAGCTTAGCAACCGCACATTGCCTCACTATGCACTTGTGACAGTCTGGGTTTTATGATACCAGGCATGGGAAAGCCATAATTAAATTAACCTCAGCGCCTCTCGAGTGCATGGACATAAGTGAAATAGTCATGTAAACCCGTACCTTGAGCAGATGCAGCTTTCCTCCCGAGCTTCTCGTACAAATTAAAAAGTGTTTTGTAAATAAGAAGCATTGTCTTTCTCCTTCCTTTTTCAAAGACAATGAACCCAGGCGAACTTTACTAAGTTTCCCCCTCTCAACAGAAGGTACTTGAATAAGAGAACCTGGTGATCACAAAAGTGAAGAATACACAGCAATTAAAATTCTGTCAAGTGAAAGCTGTTCTTGATGCAATAAATTCTAGGGACTGTTTCCCAAGATACCAAGGACTTATTCGATGCGCCACTGGAAGTAAAGCCGCTACACTCTGGGCAGAAGAGACAATGCATTGAGTTTTAAGGGTCCAAGTAATTCCTACTACTTTTGTGAAACACTTCAAACTTGATTATTCATCTATAAACTTTAAAATAAGTTGGAAAGAAAGCCACGCTGGAATTCAAACAAGGCACTTCTGCCATCTGTCCCTTGGTGATCTGATCTCAGTCAACTTATTAAGAATAAGAATATTGTATAATTACATATAATAATAATAACATAATAAAAATAGAATTTATTCTTCCTGAGGCCATGAGGGTAGACAAAGAACATATTAGTAAAGTTTACTTCATATTTAAAAAATGAAATTTATAGTGCATGTATACTATAAAGATATACAAATTATACAATTCAGTGCAATTTAGTTAATCTTTAAAGGGCAGTTATTTCAGGTTACATTTAAATTATGTATGATGGGGTGCGTAGGTGGCTCAGTCAGTTGGGTGTCTGACTCTTAATTTTGGCTCAGGCCGTGACCTTGGGGTTGTGGGATCAAGCCCCACACAGGCTCTGCGCTGGGCGTGGAGACTGCTTGGGTTCTCACTCTTCCTTTCCCTTTGCCCCTCCCCCTCTTGTGCTCTCATGCACTCTCTCTCTCTCAAATAAAATATAAATAAATAAATAAAGTGTGAGAAAAATTCTTTGTGGGATCTAAATGGAAGAGAAGTCATAAAGTCCATACTCAGAGCATGCCTGTGAGCAAACCTGTCTTCCATTCAATGCGAGAAGCTCTACATAGACTTTATAATTTCACCCTAATAATGACCTCCCTCTCCCCACAAAATAAAATTCCAATCTAAGTTAGATATCAAACCAAAAAGTACTGGAAAGATTCTTGTAAATACCTTGACTTCTGAATTATCTTGAGTCGGCAGTATTTCTACTATTTGTTCAATCTACCACCTACCCCAAATGCAGCCTTACAAAGGCACACATCAGTCCCGCAAGAACCATTAAATGCATATCCAACCCTTTAATATTAACAGGGCTCAGCACTAAAAAATGAGATTGCAGGCAACCTCATTTCCTCTACATACATTTTCTGCATTTCTTAATTTTTTTTAATGAGTATAGATTACTTCCATAAGTGGGCAAAACCCCACGAAAGTTGCTCGTATTTGTAAAATGGTAAAACATGACTGTGGGTCACAAAATGTTCACATTAGCATAGGAATGTTCCAAATAGCATCTACTTTTTAACAGAGAACTAAAGAAGTGCGTGGGGGGCAAGGGGGTTCCAAGCCTCCATGTCCAGATTCCATCTAGTCAGGTGAGTGTTTAGGTGGGGCTGCCTGACAGAGGCAAAGTAGGCAGCTATTGGAGGGTGGGGGCAAAGAATAGCATGGAAGGAGTCCTGGGGGAGGGTGTGGGACTGGGGAACAAACGGCAGGAGAAGGCTTGACGCCACTGAAGAGAAGGGGTAAGAGGAAAGGGAAAGGAGGAGGTGAGGCAGGTGGGAGCAAGCTGTCAGAGAACACAGGCAGCAAGTAATTAAATTCGAAGAGTAAAGGAGGGGTGGGGAGAGCAGAAGGCAGAATGCCTAGGGAAGAAATGAGCGAGTAATAGAACAATTGTACTCATGGGGCTCAAGGGTGGAATCAAAGCCAAAGGAGCTCCTTCGGAGGACCTGGCTCACCCCTTAGTTCACAGAAGGGAAAACTGAGGCCCGAAGAGCTAAGTAGCTCTTTTAAGGTCACACCGGAGTGAGCGGCAATGCCAGGAGATAGCAGCGGATTCAGCAACATTAAAACTGACCCTTGGGAAGGGATCGGATGGGAGAAGACAGTACATTCTAGCTTTGCCATGGGTGGTCGTGAGATCAGTTAGGGCAGAGTGAAAGACTGGAGCTTAAGACAAACATCCTGGTGGATAAACAGGTCTAGGAGTCATTTTCAGAAAGGTTATCACCAAGTTCATGAAGACTCAATATCATGTGTTATTAAGCGCTTCTAGCATTTAGTGATTTTGTAAAACAGAAATTACAGAATACACCGTTAGCTCATATATTAGTAATACTGTGAATTTCACCTTTCAGGGAAGAAAAATAAATGTGGGATCATTTGTACAGTACACTAATCTGTTTGATCCGTAACTGTTCATGTCACTATGTATATTAGGTATATACAGAAGTCTATACATCAGAATTAAAAGTGAGCAATTTCAACACTATTGTTTGGTTTATAAAATAATCATATTGGAAAAAACATGTTAGGCGAATTTTTTTTCACATTTCATTTTATGTTTGACTTGGTGTTTCAACACAACATAAGACTTGGAGACTCCTCTCTAATACAAATTAAAGGAATATTTAGTATTAAATTAGTAATTCCTCCATATCAGAACATTGCTGCAACACAGTCCATTGCATCTCTATCGTCGATCAACCTAACAATTGGGGTCAATTTACAACAAAACTCCTGTTAATTCAATCACTAAATTCCGAAAGAGTGGCATTCAAGACTGGCTAATGCCCTTATTCTTCATTCCATTCAGTAGTGAGAAGCAACAAAGAGCAATTTCCAGGTTATTTGGTTAGGTATTTGAGAAGGTACAATTATTTCCAGACCCCATGTTACAATTCCAAAGAACACTGCTACACTGAAAGGACATGATTTCCAGTCTGGGAACGATTAAAGTACCACAGACGTCCAGGTCTCATTCAAAATGCATTTAGCTCTGAAATCGGTCACCTTCACTTAATGATTCTAATTCACATTTCCAGACATTGACTCTGCATAATGGGTATTGTGCAAAATGTCAATTTAGAGTGCCTTATCGTCTACTAAATATCCATATATATTTCATGTTATTGAAAAACAGAAACTCGTTCTAAAATTTAGATCTTAGTTTTTAAATTTACATCATATTCTCACAGGCACTAGTCTAGGTGCTCTTGTGAGCATTACTAGTTCATGTAATCTTCACTACATCCCTCAAAGTTGGGTACTATTAACTCCAATGTAAGAAGAGCAAACTGAGGCAAAGGAAATTTAAGTAAATTGCCCAGTATCCTACAACAAGGAAGAGGAGGCAGGAGTTGACCTCCAGTGACATGGCTATACTGTCTTCCTATTATTGCCTCGGACTCTTACACTTTGGTTCCACAAACTTTGAGTAGATTTTAGAAAATGAATGACATTATCAGACCGCCATATGATATAGTCCTTTGCATTCTGCTCATCAACTGTTTAATAATTAGAAACAATGTACAGTAAAGCTTCTGTTATTTCGATCACTAAATTCCCACAGATTGACATTCGAGATTAGCTGATGCCCCTATTTCAAGGAGAACTTTTGGATGACCTGCATGGCTTCTTTTTTCTAGTCCTCAAAATAACAACTCATTTATGATTGAAACCACACATATATTTGTGCATATGCACATACACACACACACTGAAACATACCTCATACCATCCCTAAAAGTAAATAACACAAATACTAGTGGACAATTAGAGCTAAGTTGTAGTCCATTTCAAAGAAAATAGAATCCTTCAGGTTTAAAAGAATAAGAAGCCAGCCTCACTGGGTTTTAAAATCTGTTAAGGGTATTTAGGAGAAGTGATAATAGGAGCAACCCAAGCAAAACGATGTAAACTTCCCAAATTATATGTCATTGGATGCTTTTCTACCTTCAGATTCAGGTCTGATTTTTTAAAACCAACTTTATTGAATAATTCCTAAAGACACTAACCAGCCAAACAATACAGAAAAATACTGTAAAAACAAATCAGTATATCAACAGTACAATAATAACATCGGATATATTAATAGGTGACAGTAGTGCTTTAAACATGTGGCACAAACAGGCAATCAATAACATCTGGACAGGAATCAAAGGGAGAAGCGGCTCATGAGTGCTTTCCCTCCAGGTGCATTGAAAAAAAAAATGACTTATTCAATATACTTGGCCTTCCAGCATTTTTCATTAGAGATGTTTTTTCAAACTTAGGTAAGAGCAGTCTAAGTTTATAGAAATAAATGTTTATGCATCATAATACTTATCAATCAAAAGATCTTTCAGAAATAGAATACTAGTTACAGAAACATTTGTTTGCATTCTCACGTATTATAAAGCTCTAGTCAATTAGCATTTTTTCCATGAACCCCAAACACAAGAAAAATACAAAACAAGGTATCTAACAACCAAAACTGCAATTCAACAAGCAATTCAATTTACTCCAGTGACCGTCTTTCAGGTATCTATAATGGAAAGCAGCATATAAGGCAGGAGAGAACTCATAAACACGGTCCTTCAGAGTTACAATGGCTGGGAGCGAATGGCGTGCCAACGTGTACCTGTAATAAACAAGAGGACGAAACACATGCACGAGGAGTGAGGGGCCTCGAAACCAGGAGGAAGGAAAATTCATTCTAACTGGCGGGAAGGGGAGAGAAAGATGAGGAGAAAATTGTAAAAGGCTCCCCAGAGGTGTCTGACTTGAGCCCGGGAGGACAAGCCAAACTTCCGTAGGCACAGAAGGGATGGATAAGGGCAGTCCCTGTCCCCAGGCTGGGGACAGCGCATGGGAAGGCACAGAGCCAGGCAAGGGCCAGGAAGGTAGGAAGCCATGTGGGGACACAGTCTGTGCGGAGGAAGAGAGGGGGATTAGGAAGGCCTGGTGTTGTTAGCATTATAGTCCACTATATTTAAAGGAAAATCAGTATCAAAAGCCAAAAATGAGAGAAGTTATCATTTCCTAAAATATACTTCCAAACTTTAACATATGTGTAATTTCTCTCTCTGTAAATAAATAATGGAAAATAGAACAGCGCATGTTACATTTTTTAAGTATTCTGTGCAAAAATTTATGTTCACAGCTCAAACAATGTCTTGTTGGATGAGGTAAAAAAAAAATGTTAAGCAGCACATTTTGGTAGGCAACGGAAATGCAAGTATCTTCAAATGATATCGGCACATTAGGAACAGGCACTACATTAAAGGTTAATCCTAGTTCGTGCCACTGCTCACCAAGTTCAAACTATAAATGTGGGCAATGCGTCGTCTCACATCAGCTCCATGGGGCATGCTCCCTCCCCTCAGAGCACCTAAGCACTGAGCAAGGGCTGTGCCTGAGGTTTAGAGCCCTGGAGGGAGACGCGCTGTGAGGCGGCTGCTTCTCCAGTTCCAACACTCCAAAAGCTTCATACACTAGGAGATGCTTGCAAAGCACACATCCCACCAACAAGACACATTTCACCATTGCCAAAGCCCGGCGGGGGTCAAGAGACATCTCACTGGGCAACTGGAGCTGCCAACAGAATCAAATCATGTCATGTGGGGCTGATCCAGAAGTGCTGATGAAGAAGGGGAACAAGAGACAGCTGTTTTCACTGCGGACATTGTCCCCACCGCTATGTGAAAGGGCTTTGAGTAATGCAAGTTTCTCTTGGGCCTCGGCCTGCGTATCGTCGCCACCTGGCTCTGCCACTCCCATCGGCCAGACCGATCTGTCCTCCTTGGAGCTGTAGAGAACGTCTGGTCCACTGAGGAGGACAGTCCAGTCAGAATGTAACTTATTGTCCCACTCGTGCTTTACTATTATTGTGTTGCTGTTTTTCATGGCCCCTGAAAAGAAACAGCACAAAGGTGGGCCTCAACCACAGCCTCAGTCAAGGCCATGGGGATGTCTTGCATGAACGGTATCAATCACACAGCTACATCAAGCCTGCTCCAAAATGCCTTCCGGGTTCTGCCAGTGATACTGTGACAGTCGCAGACATTGCTAAGACCGTGGGTCCGCCGAACAAGGACTTACCTTGGCGGATGAAAGTCTGGCTGGTGTCCAGCAAGATATCACAGCCCTCTACGATCATTCTTTCTATGGCAAGGTTCTTCCTTATGTTTTCAGTGTCACTCACTTCATCATGCATTATCCTGTCAGACACAGCACGGACAGATCTCAGGGAGAGAGATTTTCTATATACTAGCCGGTATGCAAAGAGCTCTATCTGGGATGCTCAGTTTTGAACTTGGATCAGTTTAACTGAGGCTGTGGGGAGAGCAGACCTCCAGGCTTCATCGGGCCATGACTCAAACTGAAGCCAACGTATGTAACGATTCTAAATGACAAGTGGGTCAGCGACTCAAGTACCCTGGGGATACTGCTTATAAATGCAACAGGAAAGCAACATATTATTTTATGAACAGCTCCCTTCATTGAAATTAGAATGCCATATCTTAGAGGTGGAGCAAATCAGAGACCTTTATACCATTTATTCCATATAAGCTGAAGGATCACAGATGTAAATAATTCCCTGAAACAGTGAAAAGTCACGGAAAAATCCAAAATACACTTTCTTTAGCTTCTTGCCAAATATGAACACAAAGATACAACTAAAAATCATTTTCCTATTATGCCAAAAGAAATGTTAACATTTTCTAGCTTAGACCCAAATATACCTATAATCTCAATTACATAAATTCACATGTTATAAAAACATATTTTTTCTTCTTGGTTAAAATTAATGTGTATGCTGATTCAGCACCACCTGAAGAGCTAGCATTTCACGTCCAGGCGAATCTGAGAAGCTGCCCTGTGTCTTGCTTCTTGTTCCCTGGACATAAATCTATTAGGTTTCCACAGAGACCAACTTACTGCTTTCTCGAACCAAGCCTTTATCATCAGTTCTCCACATACCTGGATAGTTCCTCTAGTTTCGATTTAGCAAACTCCAGACTTTTCCTTTCCACATGCTCATGGGGAGTATGAGCTAGGAGTTCATGAAGTGTGATGATATACCTGGGGATCTAAAGGCAATGAAGGCCGGCATGAGCAAGAGGTCAGCATGAGTAACCCCGGGACATTCTCTACTGTGCCACCACCATGTCTGAGAAGCTCATCTCTACTTTCACAGCTGTGAAATGAACTATGAGTCAAACTTCACACACACACACACACACACACACATTGACCAACAACACAAGAAAAGAGTAATAAAATATTATGTTCCAAAGAAAGAGTTGTTTCTTTAGATTTTTTAATATAATCTTTTATTTCCTAATCATAAGATTTGAAAATTGGTTCATAGGGAAACACACAGTGATTATCAAGTCACATGAGTCTGTATTTTAGATATATTGTTCAAAATGTTTTTTTATTTGAGAAAGAGAGAGAACACGAGTGAGGGGGAGGGACAGAAAGAGAGAGAGGGATAAGCGGACTCCCTGCTGAGCAGGGAGCCCCACACAGAGCTCGATCCCAGGACCCTGAGATCATGACCTAAGCCAAAGTCAGTGCTTAACCGATTGAGCCAACCAGGCACCCCCACAATTTTTTTAAAAAATTCATAATCCTACTGCTATGTTGTAAGAATTAAAACTTGGGAGAAGATATATTCACCTTTATTAAATTCTCATCCTACTTCACCTTAACTCATCCTTCTAGCAGTAAAAAGTGTTGTTTAATTACGTTATTTACTTATACTTTTGTTTATGGATAAACTATCTGAATTCTGTCAAAAGCAGAAACTCCACCAGCCCTATGAAGATTTTAATAGAATACAGTAGAGATTTAACTCAAGTTATAGTGATCCTACATATTCATTTTTTACTGGCTTACAGACTAAAATTTTTTAGAAAGCTGGGGTAGTGGGTTTAATTTTAACAACAACATGCATGAACAACAGGAACCGTAATACCGCCGCTATGCGTCAGATCGGAGCTCGAGGTTGGCGTGTACACCCAGAGCTCCATAGCAACGTAAGGGTTATTTCCCCATTTTACAGAGCTAAGGAGGAAACAAAGAGTGAAGCGGTCTCACAGTAAATGCCACAGCCAGCCACGATCATGGCTCTAACTGGTGCACGAGCCCACTGGGTCCCTTCTGTGGGGCCTGACATCTCACTGGGCCCTTGAAAGGACTTGTGAAAATGAAGAAAGTAAAATAGGCTTCAGGGAGCTGGGCGAGCTCCTTCCCTCCTGTCCCAAGGTGTCCGCAGCTCCATCCATGGATGTGCTTTTGCACTCGTGCAGGTGGTGGCCTTCGTGGGGTTATGTACTGTTGTTTACTGCAGGCCCATGTGTATGCATGAGCACAAAGGGCAGTGTCATCAGCACAGACACGGATCTGCAGCTGACACTCTGGGACCGCGTCCTAGGGAATGTCATTGTATTAAGGTTTTGGAAGTTCAGACTCCTTAGAGGAGGGAGACCGCTCCCTCTGTAAGACATGTGGAGGACACTATCTGTCTCTCCATCCCATAAAACCTCTCCTGGGAAAGGCCCCGAGATACGTACACTTTCACATATCCCTTCCACCCAATGGCATGAAGGATAACAGTTGCCTCTAAGTCAGCAGTCCTGCAAGAAAATCAAGGCAATCAACAGCTAATGCGCTAAATTTTTCATAACAAAGAAGGTAGGAGTGGGAGAGCCTGACACTTACATTGCAGGCACTGAAAACCCACAAAACTAAGTTTAGTCAATAGCTTCACAATCTTCCCCCATTAATTAAATCTATTTTAGAGAGCTCCTTGGCTAAGATTCAAGTAGATGGATTTGGAATTCAGAGACTGGCCCTCTCTACTTTCTGCTGGAGGAAAAAACGAGCCTGAAGCTGCCAAGAAGCCGGGAAAGGGCATTCTGCAGAGAAGAGCACGGCTGTCCTAAGAGCTCATCTGTAAGGCCAAGAGCTGATTACAAATCTGTTCCCCCCACCGAAACCAAGAATTACAGTAAGTGCTGTCCAGATGAATCCTAGTTCTCCTTTCAGTTATGGAACAATCCTTGTCACTTTATAAACATTAATTAGCTTGCTCTCCAATTACAGTGAAGAGGTGGCTGGAGCTCCAAGTGGCTACTTTCTGGAGAACATCTCGCAGCACTGTTCTTGTCAGGGGCAGATGGCATGATTGGCTTACCTATGGGTTTATGAGCAGCTGAAGCCAATTTAAACAGTACCCGTCAAGCCACTGTCTTTGCTAATTAAAAATTATATTAATGACTACATTATTTTCCGTAACAAATTTTTTCTTGGCAACACTTGGACTTATTGGTCTGATAGTTCAATTAAGGATAAATTGAACTATCATCCAAATTCTACCATTCCTCCATGTTTCCATAGCTCAACATAGGGTGTTAACAGCAGGAACGGACTTGATAAAGAGCCCAGAAAAAGGTAGACCGTCACACCTTTCTCTTCTACATACACACAGGCTAAAGGCCGGCAATCGCCTCTCTGTGCCCACACCAACCTCTGCCCCCATGTCTAGACTCAAGAGAAAGTATGGCCAGAGGTCCCTTGGTGGCATGAACCAGGGTCACCTCTCCTAATGCTGCCTTATAGCAGAAGAAGTGTAGTGCCTCTGCCTCGTCCCAAGGTCCGGCCTCCACTAGAGCAAAGTGTGGGTGCCGAGGTACCACTGCCTACACAGACAGACAGGGGGAAGCAGCAACAGTTACATCCTCCGAGGGAGCCAACGCTTCCTTGACTATTTCCCCTCATTTGTGAAAGAGCCCAAAGGGAACAAGAAGGACAGATGAACCCAGTAAGAAGAAACCTTCAAGGTTCTAGAAGGGGCAATTTCCCCCCAAGTGTTCCATATGGTCACTCCTAGGGAGAAGGCGAGAAGAAGAGACACCAAATGAACAAGACAGAGGAGAGACACCCAAGGAGAAGGAGGCTCTTCGGTAGCAAATTCTGATGGTTTCCCCTCTTGGTCTGTTCAAAATAGTTATAGGGAAGCCAATAAAATAAATGGGACAATTCAATGTTCTTTCAATTTGCACATTTCTTGCAGTTTGGACCAACTCTGGCTAAATTCTTCAAGTTTGAGGTTTCTCCCGGAAGAGTGGTTCTCATAACCAGTGCCTTCGGTCTGGAAGAAGCCAGAGAACCTCAACGTCTGACCCTTCAACTGAATTCTAGGGTTTGGGTCCACCGCAGCCTTGGGGTAAGTGTTCCTGAACAAACACCAGGCTCCTCGCACAGCCATGTAGTTACCCAACCCAAACTTTTAGAACCAGTGTAGTCCCCCTAGGATTCCAGAGTCAGAGAGCTGGAGCTCTGGGAGATGACTAGAGCTCAGGTGCCTCAGTTTTAAGAGTAAGAAACTGAGATTTAGATTGGTTCAATTATTTTCCTCAATGATACAAATGAAGAGTGAGCAAGACATCCAGGTCTCCTAAAAAGTCTCAGTCCAATGGTTCTTTCCTGACACTATGGGAATTCTTTGGAGTCCATCAAAGTGCGAAGCCATTCTTATTGGGCTTAAAATCCATGGCAAAGGAGGGCAGGTGGTAGGAGAGTATCTCAGCATTTGTAAGATGGTCCAAAGGGCTTTCCAAGGTCCTACATTCTACTGCGTTTGGACACCTCCCCTAACGCAGTTGTGTCACTTTAAAACATTGAGTGAGGGGCACCTGGGGGTTCAGTTGGTTAAGCATCTGCCTCAGCTCAGGTCATTATCCCAGGGTCCTGGGATCAAGTCCCGAGTCAGGCTCCCTGCTCAGCGGGAGTCTGCTTCTCCCTCTCCCTCTGCCCCTCTATCCTGCTCCTGCGCACGCTCTCTCTCTCTCAAATAAGTAAATAAAATCTTAAAATAAAATAAAACACTAAGAGAATGACACCAAGGGGAAATTAAATAGGCCTTGGGAAGACATCAATGGGCTGTCAGAAAGGGAGCTAGGTACCTCCCTGAATGTCCCATGTGCCTTTCACAACTCTATCTTTGAATATTCACCTCAGTAGAAGTTGCTGAAAAAACACAATTTCATGTATTTAATCATAACCCGGAGGTAACTGCCAAAGGTTCAAACAGAATTTCAGAACATTGCACTATATTAAGTTTGTTTCACTATAAATAAGAGCTTAAATTACAATTTTTATAAGGTTAAAAAAAAAGCAAACTTTCTTTTTGCTTTGAAGTTTTTCTTGCAAAATATTTCCTCAGAGGGGCAAAGTTCAAACAACTCAGCTCCATGAAAGAACACAATAACATTATAAAGTTTCACTGTATTTAAGTTGTTTCAAATGCATCCTCTTGGTTTTCAAAAATCTTACTAAACCTCTATGGTGACTTCCAGGATTTCAAGCAGGGTTGACAAACTTTAGGACAAACAATTATGAACCAGAGCAACATTTTTTTCTGAGGCTACAAAACGATCGGCCGGGGTCAGTGATGCCTGTTCAGGGGGGCAAAGCTCTTCTCAGAAGCCCTAGCACATGATGAGGAGAATGGGTTTACCACATGACAATCTGGAGGCCTGGCCAGAAGCCCCGTAAATTCCACAATGAGAACAGTCAATGCCTGTCCAAAAGAACAGAACTGACACTTCTCAAAAGAATAGGAGACTCGATTCACATTTTGGCCTCCACAGTCCTCACTCAAGGACTCTTAATGGTAAAGCCCTAGATAGAGGCAAGAACACAAGGGTGCTTGATCCCTCGGGGTGCTCTAGTGCCAGAAAGTAAATGTAAGGACAAGCCCCAGCCTCAAAGCAGCAACCCGACTAGGGGCCGAGGGTCCCCAGGTCCAGCCAGGGACCCCAGAGCCTCCACAGCTTCTGTGACCGGGCGCATCCTCCTTTTGCTCCCAGAGCTCCAGACAAGCTCAAGATGAGCTGCACAGGCAATTGTAACGGGGCGGGGAGGATGGGCAGGAAAACAAAGACTTTCCCAGCAGTCTCTCCACCCCGCAGGAGCCTTTTATGCAGCCAGCAGAGACTGGAACTTTTGCACAGCATCCTATTTCTGTAAACCTGATAATATTTTTAAACATGCTGGAGGAGGAGACTCCATGGAAGAAGTCTGTGTGGAATCTTTCTGTAAAGAGAAAATTGTGCTATTTTGCAAAAAAATCCTTCCTGATTTAATTGCTCCAAAAATGCCTGGCTTAAAGAAAAAAAAAAAAGATGCCTGCTTGTCTTCCCTATACTACACAGAGAGAAAATGTGTGGCATATATTTGTTTATCTCAGGGTCGAGCTCAAGACGACAGATGACTGCATGTGTGCCGTAATTCCCCACAGGGCATCCTTACACACCTTGCTCCGGTCCCCCTTGGTATCAGCACGACCAGACTGTAATCAGTGACTTCTGAAATGCATCCCAGATGACTTACCTGGAACATTGGATAGGTCAGGAACGTTTCCAGCATCCTCCCCTCACAGGCAGGGTTGGCTTCATACTGTTTTAAGAGTTTGTCAAAATCTCTGTTTTGCTTACAATTGGCAAGCACTTGGAGGCTGTACTGGTGATTACGCACAAATTCTTGATAAATGTTCAACATGGGGAGCAAAATATCAAACAAATCAGCTGGAAAAAAGAAGTAAACATGGCAGCTTCTCTTTGTGCTTGGTAAATTATCAAAAGGGTGAGGAGAGACTGTTCCCTCCACGGGACTGGCCGAGAGCAGCTCCCAGCACCGGGGTCACACGTGCGTGGGGCCTCCCAGTTCAGATACCTGAATGACTGATCTGGTAGAATGCACCCGGGGGCAGGGCGCAACTCTAGCCCCACATGCACCAGGACAGGCCAGGGGAAAGAAAGGGCTGAAGGGCAGAGAAACACATGCCCAGTACCTAAGGAAGTTCACAGGTCAACAGGGAAATTCAGACAGCGTAGACTGAATGATGCTGAAGTTATTTTACTTTAACTATAGTCATATTAAGAAAAAATCTTTTATCTCTAAACCATGCACTTACCTAAAATTAGAGTAGGCCAGTTTGCTATCCTTGCTTTCAGTCCTTGGTGAAATATTTCATGAAGAAACATGATCGTTTCGCTATTTAAAAAAATGGAAAAATAATATAATCCAGTCATTGTAAAGTGCCTATTTTGTTAAAGAAGCCCACTGAGTCCTTAAAGCTTTAATAAGTACATGATAGATATGCCTCCCAGGGCCTCCAAACTGTTTACCCAATAATAATATGGATTGCACTAGCCCTCATAAAGCAAGGTGCCTTTCAGACAATCTTTTTTTAAAGATTTTATTTATCTATTTGTCAGAGAGAGAGAGCACAAGCAGGGGGAGCAGCAGGGGAGAAGCAGGCTCCCCACTGAGCAAGGAGCCCAATGCGGGACTCAATTCCAGGGCCCTGGGATCGTGACCTGAGCAGAAGGCAGATGCTTAACCAACTGAGCCAACCAGGCATCACCCTTCCAGACAATCTTAAAAATTCAAAGAAAATTTTGAGCTAAGCTTCAAATACTGGAAGCACCAAATCACTGTCATATAACTCTATCAATTTATAATAGAAACATCTTTCTACTGTTAGAATGTAGCACTTCAACTGATAATCAAAAAATTAGTTGTGATCCTTTTTCTCTTAGATTTAATCCTAGATGATAACTCAGGGAAAGGACTGTCTCTTTCATTAAAATGAGTTTTGACAGAGACGGGGGAAAATCCATCGCGAAGTTTTGGCAGAACTCTACCGTAACCACTCCTAGGACTCCCAAGACGGAAATGAGAAAGAATCCTCTGAAACAGACAAAGCTTACATGGAGAGACTAATATAAGAACGATGCATTGTTAGAGATCCATATTTCTAAAGGGTTCAAGAAGAGTAATTACCAAAGCAACTTTTGCTTTCTCCTCATTACAATTAACCCACTGGCATGAACCTCTACAGCCTTTTCTGAACTAACGCATCCACACGATCAAATACAGAATCGTGCATGTAAGTGAGACAGTCGGTTTGTTGAAGTCAAATTCCACTACAAGAAACATCAATGGGAAATCCTTAACTTTTTCCAAGTGGTCCCTGAAACAAAATACACACTGCTTGATTTATTTTTCTTTTATAGAAATGTTAACTAAGCAGTGTTTGTTGTTCAAGGATTTCAACCAAAGCTAGTTTGGTGGATATAGTATATTAGTCTTTCAACCTCTGTCCCATCCTCCTTCTAGGTGGACAAGACGGAAAGCTAAAGCTACGCTCCCCAGCCCCCCTTGTAAATGCGGTTCTGGATGTAAGTTCCGTGCCACCAGGTGCACCGACAGATGCACTTGGGAAGACAGGGAAGGCAGGAGTAGAGTGATTTTCCTGTGGCTGAAAATCAGTCATGGAGATGTGCGTGAGTGAGGGGCCATTCCAGCACCCGGCTTCAGCGTTCTGGTTTCTAGGCAACAGCTTCCCGGACCTGAGAGGCAGATACGGCAGCAACAGTGGTGGCTGTACTTTGCTAACCACTGAAACATGTCTGCGGTGCCGTGCCCTTGAACTCAAAGCTCCAGCGGCAGCTCCCTGACGTTACTCATCTAGCGCCTCCAAAGACTTCTGGAAGCAGTGAACTCCCTCCGCTCCCACAGAGGCTTCTCTTTTTAAATGTATATAACTGATTTAAATGCATTTAACTGATATATCTACTTTCATATTTTGATACCTGGATGGTTAGAAAACAGATGAAACAATCCTGCACGTAGATAGGGAGGTGATTCTTTTTAAGTATAGACTCGTGAAACTCAAAAAAATCGGGGTGGTGTGTGGCTTAGTTGGTTGAACATCAGACTCTTGGTTTCAGCTCAGGTCATGATCTCAGGGTCGTGAGATCGAGCCCCTTGTCGGAGCTCGCAGAGTCTGCTTGTCCCTCACCCTCAGCCTCCCCCTGCTTGCTCACTCTCTCTCTCATAAATAAATTTAAAAATCTTAAAAAAAAAAGAAATTCAAAAAAATTGACCTGCCATAACTGTACCTCCCACTTAAAGGCAAGGAAAGGAATCCAGTTAAACAACAGCAATGACAACAAACACCCTATAAGCCTCAGCTGTAAAAACAAACCCCTTCAGTATGTTAACTGGAATTAAAATAAAAACTTCTTTTAAAAAAGCAAAAAAAAAAAAAAGAAACACATATCTTAAAAATAAATAAAATAAAAAAATAAAAACAAACCTCTTCAAATCTCCATTAAGGACTAGGTATAGTCAACAACTGCTAACTGTCTAACCGTGTGAAGAGCTTACAGCCTGGCCTTCCACGAGGCACGGCACATCCCGACTCCGAATTTAAACAATATGACCAACCTGGCCTTCCACATTGCAGATCAGGCAATACAGCAGTAACAACTCCCCACAGGAGACCTAAGAGCCATGCACTGTGGGCTCTGCCGCCATCACCAGAGTGCAGTTTACCATCCTGCCCACTGTCCTCAGAGCTGTTGGAATGACATGCTTGGGTGACTGAAGCATCGCCCACATGCGAGCCTCGCAGCCTGAGGAGCCCCCCCTTAGGTCCCTTGCAATGTCCCACACACTTGAGCGCGACCATTGCCCCCTCATGTTGGGGAGATCTCCCTCCCACCTCACAACAGAGAAGCTTCTAACCCTCTGTTAACAAGTTACCATCCAGGGGTACCTGGTGGCTCAGTCAGTTGAGTGTCTGACTCCTGGTTTCAGCTCAGGTCGTGATCTCAGGGCGTTGAGATCAGCCCCAAGACGTGCTCTGCACTCAGCATAGAGTCTGTTAGACATTCTATTTCTCCCTCTCCATCTCCCTCTGCCCCTCCCCTCTCAAATAAATAAATAAATAGCTTAAAAAACCAAGTTACTGTCCATCAACCACTCTTTCTGCAGTCATCTATAGACCCCCAGCCATGCCTTTTTAAATATTTAAATGCATTTCAATTACGATCTATGATTTAGTCCCTAATATCTTCCTTACAGTATGGGTTTTCACTTTATAAAAACCTAGGGAAAATAACTTTTACTTCAGAATTGCCAATAACTTAAAGAAAATGCAGGCTGGGGGATGGATAAAATAAAGGGAATTGAGAGTACACATACCCTGTTGAGCGCTGAGTAATGTATAGAATTGTTGAATCATTACACTGTACATCTGAAACTAATATAACACTGTATGTCAACTATACTTCAATAATAAAAGAAAAATAAATAAATAAGATAAATGCAAAAAAGCCTAATTCTTTAAAATCCAAAATAAAACACATTCCAATAATTTTTGCTCTTTTTCTTAAAAAAATTTTTTTACTATGGTTGATACACAATATTACATTACTTTCAGGTGTACAATTACTAATTTGACAAGTTTATACATTATACTATGCTCACCACAAGCGTAACTACCATCTCTCCTGTTATATCACTATTACAATGCAATTGACTATACTTCTTATGCTCTGCTTTTTATTCCCATGGCTTACTCATCCCATAGCTGGATGCCTGTATCTCCCTCTCCCCTTCACCCATTTTGCCCATCCCCTTACCCACCTCTCCTCTGGCAACCATCAGTTTGTTCTCTGTATTTATAGGTCTGATTCCACTTTTTGTTTGTTTATTTATTTATTTATTTAATTTTAGATCCCACTTTTGAGTGGAACCACATGGTATTTGTCTTTCTTAGTCTGACTTATATCACTTAGTAAAACACTCTCCCCATCCATGTTGTCTCACATAGCACAATCTCACCCCTTTTTATAGCTGTGTAATATTCCAGTGTGTGTGTGTGTGTGTGTGCATGTGTACATACCCCCCACTTTTTCCTTATCCATTGGTCTATTGATGGACACTGAAGTTACTTCCTTAAAGGAATATACAGACAAACATACAGGTGTGTGGAACATGTTAACTAACAAAACTAATATGTTACTTTTCCAGGTTTTTATAAAAACAAGTAAACAAAAAAGTGGGGTAGGAACACAAACTGTGTTGTGCCCCAGTCCCTCTGACTTGGAGAGTACCTATGCAGCTCTTCTGCCACTTGGCAAAGTTCTAGCGTTGTCTCTTTTTTTATATGCCAGTTGCTCTTTTAAACTGTGGCTTTTACTCTGTGCCCAAGGACAGAGGAATCTGCTCCTGGACCCTCAGTACTCCCTAGTCCCACTGCTGTTTGTAGCATCAAGGGTTGATTCCCTTTGTTACCATGTCTCCCTCTCTCTTGCTGGTCTCTTGCCCTTCTCTCTGTCTTTGGTTATGCAGAAACTGTTCAGTCAAGCCCTCAGTTCTTCTTCAGGAGGAATTGTTCTATCAATAGGTGGGTGTAATCTGTTGTGTTCCATGGAGGTGGTGAGTTTAGGGTCTTCCTACATCACCATCTTGGAGCAGAACTTCCCAGCTACTCTTTTAACGCCTTGAGTTCTGAGCTCCAAGCTCCCAGCTCGTTGGCAGTCCTTTCTCCAACACTACTCCTGTCATAATTCTGGGCAACTCTAATATGCACAAAAAAAACATCAGTTCCATATCCTGGCCTCTAGAGGCTTTGAACTCCTCTCCTCTGGGGATCTTACCCTCCACTGACCTCAGTCAACACTCCCCTGATTATACTTTAGACCTTGTCATTGTCAGTAACTGCATCCCTTCCCTACCTCAGTTTCAAGCAAACTATTCTCTGACCACCTCCTTATCTTTCAATTTACTTCCTTTAGAATTCTGACTCCAAAAATCCTTTCAATCACCAGGACCTTAATCCATGATCCTGTCATCTTATCACTGACCACCGCCCCCTCACACCATCATTTCCCTCTCCACACAGTTTACATTCCCTGGCTCATTGTTATAATCTTTTCCTTGCCTATACCTCTTCATTTCTGATTTCATCATATTAGTCTCACACAACAGCAAAAAAGCCAAGCATCCATCTACTCTGCACTTGCACCCATGCAGCTGAAAGTGGTTAAAGAAAAAAACACAACCATCCTGACTAGTCTCCCTGCAAAGTAATGCCCACCAGCCTAATAGAGTAATAATATAGGCTCTTGCAGCTGCCTAGCAATTATACTATATTATTTTATACCTTTCCTCTCTTACCTAACCCCAACACTTTCCTTCTATCAGCACTGTCACCACATGTCCTTGCTTCCTAATGACATACATGTCAAGGTACTATTTTTTTCCTCTCTATGCTTCCAACTCGACGTGAACATCATGTTCTTATCCACTTTTGTCAATGCAAGCTTATTGCTCCAGCAATTTACCCCTCTCTCCTACATCATTTTCCCCTTATTATCAGTGTAATTTTTATTGCATCTTAAAACACACACACTTTTTTATACTTTTAAATTTACCTCCAGGTAGCATCTTCTTTATTGGTTCCTCTCTATAGCAACACTGAGTTTTCGATACCAACTCTCTCTTACTATCCTTCCCCCATTCTCTCCTAAGTCCCCTTCAATGAGGCTTTGCCCCTCGTCAAAGTTACCAATAAGCTCTGTGTTAAACCCATGCTCAGGTCTCAGTTATCATTTTATTTGACCTTTTTGACATAGCTCATTCTCTCTTGCTTTGGTTTCCAGGACAACCTATTCTACCGGTTTTCATCCTACAACCCTAACTGATCCTCTTCACTCTCTTCTGTGGGTTCCTCTTCATCTTCTTAATCTCTAAATGTTGGAATATCCCAGGGCTCAGTCCTTGTTCCTCTTCTCTCATTCATCTGTGCTTACTCCCTTGGTAATCTCAGGTAGACCAACAGCTTTAAATACAATTCATATGCTATTGAACCCCCAAATTTATATCTCCAGCCCAAACTCCTTCCCTGAACTCCACACTAATATCCAATTCCTGTTCCACCGATTTCTCCATCTGGATGGCTAATAGCATCTCATGCTTGAGGAGTCTGAGACTAAAATTCTTTATCTTTCCCCCTAAACCTGTTTATACCTCAATGTTCTCCATTTAGTGAGTAGTTACTCTATTCTTCTGTTGTTCAACCCAAAAGCTTTGGACTTTCCTTCAAAACCCCACATCTAACTCATCAGGAAATTGCATTGGCTCTATTTAAAAATATACCCACTTTATCACTACCTCCATTACAATCATCTTTTGCCTATATTATTGCAATAGCCACCTGCTACAATCATCTCTCATCTGGTTTATTGAAATCGCCACCAAACTGATTTTCCTGTGCTCTATTCTCAACAGAGAAACCAGAGTGAGATTTTAAAACATAAGTTACATGATGATACTCCTCTCCTCAAAATGCTACCAGTATCTGCCCATCTTATTTACAGCAAAAGCAAACATCCTTACAGTGTCCGACCGTTACCTCTTTTCATCCATGTGGACCTTAGACAGTTCCTCAAACAAGCAAGCCAGGTCTGCCCCAGCCTCAGGCCCTTTGCACATGCTGTCTCCTCTGTCTGTGTAGCTCTTCTCCCAGATAGCCAAAAGGCTTGCTTCCCTATCAACTTCAAGTCTTTATTCAAATATCAACTTATCTTTGAGGCCTTTCCAAAGGCTGGCTAGAGAAAAACTATGGCACATCCCATAATGTAAAACAATGTAGTGATTTTTTAAAAAATAGAATGCTCTTTAGATGTCAATATGGGAAGATGTCTAGAACATACTGTCAAGTGAAAAAGGCAAGTACATATTAAAGTTCACTGTCTTTTGTGTAAGAAGGGGGAAAATAACACTATATTCATATTTGATTGGATCTACATCAAGAAATACTAGAGATATAAGAAACTAATGAAAATGGTTAAAGACAGAAAGTGGGGGAAATGGGGTGGACAGAGACAGAGTAAGAATTATTTGATGTTTTTGTGTTGTTTTGAATTTTGAGCAATGTAAATGTATTATGTATTCAAAAATAAATAAATTATTAAATTTTACATAAAACACACCCTTTCTCCCCTTTTCCTCTCCCCCTCTTGATTTTTTCCACAACACTCATCACCATATAATATACTACATATTTCACTTATTCACTATTCATTGTCTCTCTTCCCACATTAAAATTTAAGTTCCATGAAGGCAAGGATTTCTTCTTTGCTCACTGAGGAATCCTCAGCAGGAAGGACATTATAAATATTTTTTGAGCAAATGAATTTGCTACAGATTCTCAGGCCCTCTGTTAGTTATTGTTCTTTCTAAAGTACGTCTGTAAAAATTACATGTAAAGACCCATTATTCACTCCATTTCCTTCAGTTTATGAAGGAGATTATCTTTCCCAACACACACGCCCACACAATGACAAGAAAACATATGTCAAATAGAGAAAAAAAACAGAAAACTAGATGCCATGATTCAGATAAAGACATGTATATTTGGACAAATAGCATAACACAAATGACAGCGTTCTTATTTTCAATATCATACACTCGTAAAGGTGAATTTATGATACCTATTCTTTAAAGAGTAACGTGAAAATTCTTTTAGGAAATAGAAATGCATTTTTCACATGACTCTTTGATTTATGCCAAGACAAACCTGTTGAGAAAAATGCTGCTGACATCATCATGGCTGATGGGAGGCTTCTTGGAGCTGGCCGCCATTCTCAGGGGCCGGAGGAAGCCATTGACCAGGATGTAGAGCTGGTGAACATACTCTGACTCGGCTTCAACCATGGTGAACACAATCTGGTTTCTCTTCCTCATACTTTCAGCATGAGGAGAACAAATGTAATCCTGCACAATAGTCTTCCATTTCCTTCTACACAACCATCCTCTCATGAAGCTCTGAACCTACAGTACGACAACAGAAAGGTCTCAGGGAGCTGTGACTGTCTTTGGTAAGCCTACCGGTAAGGATTCGCATCCTGTGCCATATAAAACACTGCTTTTTCATTAATGCTTTAATGGTCCCATCACTAAAATAAATAATTTATTGTTATTTATATAATAGGCTTTATTATTATTTACATAATCAGGCTTTTCCAGATAGCAGAAAAAAAGAGGATTTAAAAATAATATTTTTCTCAGCTTCACAAGTTCTTCCATATCTTAAGCTCTTTAGGACCGCCCGTATGGACACCAGAATAGGATAATATTATATATTTAGTTATTAACTTTTTAACAAAGGAATAACTTGAAGGTTTACTCTTTAACAATATAAAAGCAGGTATTAAGATTTTTTTAATGGTGGTAAAAAAGCACATAACTTAAAATTTACCATCCTAACCATTTTTAAGTGTATAGTTCAGTAGTGTTAAGTATTTCACATTGTTGTACAACAGATCTCCAGACCTTCTTCATCTTGCAAAACTGACACTCTATACCTATTGTAAAACAACTCCCCACTACTCCCTTCCCTCAGCCCCTGGCACCCACCGTTCTACTTTCTGTTTCTGTTAATTTAACCACTTTAGATAGCTCTTAGAAGTGGAATCACACAGTACCTATCTTTTTGTGACTGGTTAATTTCACTTAATGTAATGTCCTCAAAGTCCATCCATGCTGTACATGTGCCAGGATTTCCTCCCCGTTTAAGGCTGAATAATATTCCACTATATGTACATTTTGTTTATCCATTCATCTGCTGATAGACATGGGAGTTGCTTCCACCTCTTGGCTATTGTGAATAGTTCTTCAGTGATCATGGGAGTGCAAATATCGCTTCAAGATCCTGTGCTCAATTCTTTCATATATATGCCCAGAAATGGGAATGCTGCATCATGTGGTAGTTCTATTTTTAATTTTTTGAGGAACAACCATACTGCTTTCCATAGCAGTTGAACCACTTCACAATCCCACCACAAGTGCACAAAGGTTCCAATTTCTCAACATCCTCATCAACACTTATGTTCTGGTTTTTGATGGTGGTCATGCTAATGGATGTGAGATGACATTGCCCTGTGGTTTTGATTTGTATTTCTCTGATGTTTAGTGATATTGAGCAGCTTTTCATATGCATAGGAATTCTCCATAGATCATGTGTATATGATTTCATCTTTGCAGAAATGTCTATTCAAGTCCTTTGCCCATTTTTAAATCAGTTTATTTGATTTGTTGTTATTGAGGGGTTTTTTCTAATAAGCTTAGAAAATAAGTGTTAGATGTCAGCTCATCTGACCCCTTCCATTTATACACAAGTAAACTAAATTTCATGGTAAGTCACACAGTAAAGATTCAATCAGACTTGGCATTCTTTTACCTGCTTGGCGTTAAGTGCAAGGATTCTCTCTCAGCCACATGGAGAAAACACATGCTAATGATTTGCAATGGAGATTATTTTGTGAAAAGAAACGTGAAATATAAGTAAAAATCAATTCTGTAGAAAACATGATAGCCTCTCAAATTGATCTGAATTTGATTTGAAAAATAACAAACAACCCTGAGAAAGTGCACTGGCCTGTGCGTTTTAGCCAACAAGTATTTATTGAACACCTTTCAAGTGTCTAGGTAAATGCTGGGTGCTAACCAGACATACCTGAACCCAAGGGTTCTGCACTAACCTTCTGGGTAACTCTGAACTCTGGTCTTCCATTTTCTAACCTATAAAATAATGGATCAAAACAATCTGAAGTCCTTTCTAAATATAAAAAAATTATATGACATTTATTAGGGTGTGTGATATCTAAGTGGCAGATTCAGCAACAAAGCAGGTTGCAAATCCACATATAATTGAAAGCATTAAATCGCTACTAAATTTCCTTTTATTTTTTAAACAATTTTCTAAAGATTTTATTTTTATTTATTTGAGAGAGAGAGAGGGAGAGCACGGAGGGAGAGTGAGGGGAAGAGGCAGACTCCCCGCTGAGCGGAGAGCCCACCATGTAACTTGAGACCAGGACCCTGGGATCATGACCTGAGCCAAAGGCAGCTGCTTAACCAGTTGAGCCACCCAGGAGCACTCCAAATTTCCTTTTAGTATCATTGCTATCTGTTCAACACATTCTTACACACATTATTTTTTTCCCTACTATTGCACCCATATGGTCTAAATTATCATGTGTTTAAACATCTACTCTTCTTTTGCAATGTTTAAAATTCTGTCATTCACCTACCAATGTTGTCATCAAACTGTCAATTTTCACGCAGGCATTCATACAGTTGCCATGCTTCAAACAATAAAAATTAACCACATTTTAATAGAATTATGTGGGAGAAGTTAGATGCCCATTATTTGGAGAACTCTTATTGGAAGTTTCTGTGTAATATGATAAATTTCAATTTTTGGTTCCCTGAAGATAAAAAATTATGTTGACATTTGGCAAGATCAGAATAGAGAAACTAATTCATTTGAAACACCCCCTTCCACGCAGACATTAGGTTGATTGGGATATAAAGGACAATAGAACTGATTTCAAAACCTACTTAACAAGTTCAAAAATAATTTTTTAATTGCTTCTATTGAGAAATAGGAAGGCAGAAAATGTAAAAAGCATTTTTCGTTATTCTTCCGTTTAACAGAAGTATTTTCAAAAATCAACTTAATCGAAATTTGTGTTACATAAAATCTTTCCATTACTTAGTCAGGTATTGCCTGCTGAGCAAACGCTGGTTTACTTACTTACTAAAAGACCTGTTTCTACAAAAAACAAAAAACAAAACAAAACAAAAAGCCCTGGAAATTGTATTTTACTGATATCTGTGTTTGCAGACAACTGCATACTAAGAAAAGAAAGGCAATAGCATTAATCTTTTATCGCAATAACATAAACCAAACTCAATTTTAAAAATTTTAAATTCTAAGAATGGAATGGTGTTATTTCACTTTTTATTCCTTAAAAACTGAAAACATTGCAATTTAGTTCCAAGAAACATTTCTACTTCAAACACTGAGCAATATTTAAAGTTTTGTTACAATTAAAGGGGAATAATTATTTAGCAAGGAAAGCAGGAATAAGGAGAAAATTAAGATGAAATAAAGATCTGAAGATGTGTATCTAAAGATTAAGTTCTTTAACTGCGAAGCTTTTCACGTAATGTTAACAAAGCCGAGTAGGTGATTTACGAGAGAATTAAGATCATGGAACTCAAAGCCTAGATGACATACATCAAACACAGGAGAACAAAGTGAGTATCAGTGTCTGGTTAATTGCAAAAGTTGTACAGTAATACAGGACAGTGAGGCAGAAAGATAGGCTGATTATGTGGAGGTTAAACAAGAAAGGAACAACGATAATAAAACAGAAATCTGAGCAGATGTATTTAGTCAATCTTCTCACATGTTCACAAAAATCCTTTCTAAATAAGCACTGAAATCTAAATCTAAAGGAAATATTTTTAAATGTCATTTAAAAAATACTCCCCTAAGATATGAAAGCAGCACAAATTCAGGAGGTTCAACAGCACTTACTCAACCCGACTTGAGAACACTATTGTCTTAATGTCTGGTTTTGGCATCCTTCCCACAGAGTCCAAAAGGGGATTCCCAGAACTGGAAAAAAATCTCAAGCTGAAACTTCTCCGGAGTAGCCACACTCGGATCACTCCGAAGGGCAAGTCTGAAAGCCATCAGAACAGATACACCAAGGTCGCTCTCAGCTCAGGGACACTACGGGACAGACAACTGATCACCACACTTCCCCAAAGCCAGAAACCCCAAAGATCCTACCTTTTTAATCTTCTTGATGTCTGGATCCTCATCTTCTTGGTTGCTTTGGTAAGGCCGCATTCGTTCCTTGGTTTTATTAAGAGCGATAATCTAGAACACAGAATTGGTCCATTTCATGTTTTGCGAAATACCAGCTTATGGCCATTAACTCATAGGAAGTTGCACCTACAAGGTGGTTTAAGAGATCCTCAGGAAACTCGTTTTTTATCCATCCTTTCTTCCTTTGATGCTAAGGCAGGGGAAGCATGACCTTCACCACAAGCTTGTTATGTTGCTAACAAAAGTGCTTATAAGAAGTGACTGTGCAAAGCATGAACTGGGATTGGGTTAGGAGAAATGTCAGCCCAAAACTCGGCCCAGTGACTAGGCCAAGGCCTTCACAGGAGCTGAGTGGCATGCCGCCATCTTGCCTGATGCCTGCAATGCCCTGTGGTCACCAAATGCAATGACATTCAAGCCAAAGCTCTTGCTTCCCATAATCAGCCTGCAGCCTTCCAGGTACACATAGTACAGCAGATTCACACAATTCCTTGGGGAAATGGTAACTGCAAAAGGAACTTCAGAGCCTTGGGATTGATCCAAGCCAACCAAGAAAAGGTGAGGAGGTAAAAAGGACTGAAACAACCTGGGATCTCTTTATATCTCCAGCTCAGTTATGTGGCCTGTGAGGGGCAATTCAAGACCACATGGCCACCCCAATCCACTTAGGAATAAAATTCATTAGACTACCACTCAGTTGCAGGCTCTTATAAAGGTAGGAACGTACACAGATTTACTACCAGCAGACATTTAAAAAGTAAGAGTCATAACTGATTCCGCTGACCTGTCTTTACATGTTGTCACCAATACTAAATACACATTTCTGCCATTTTCTGGCAGACATGTGGGAAAATAAAAGGAGTGAGAAATAAATTATTGTTCCTGCCAACTGACCACACAAGACATACCTGCTTCTGACGGTTTGGGGCTGCAATCTATATTCAGACTAAAATAGAACATAGTGAAGACAGATAAGCGTGCACAAATAAAGACTGGGCAACATTGCTTGGTGCTGAGTTTCTCTTGTGGAGTAAATGCCAGGCTCTTTCACTTAGCCGACAAGCATCTGCTCTAGCTTACTGTGCAAAGAAAGAACACAATAATTTTGTTTTCAATTACAGTGCCTGATATAGTCTTTTAAAACGCAGGTTTCTTAAGTTTTCTGTTGTTGCTTGCACTGTATCAGATTTCAGGGTTGAACTGGGAAGTTAACAACACTAATGATAGGGTGAGCGTGCTTCGCAACTTATCACCGGAGAAGCAATCGGATCCAGGTGGAATCAGCTTATCCCCTTGCTCTGTGAGCTGGAGGTGATGCACACAGGCAGCAGGAGGTAAAAATCCCTCACAAGATTCAGAGTATGTGTTAGAGGAAGGTGTGAGGAACAAAGAGGAAAACATTATCCAATAACTGTAAAAGTGACAATAAAGCTACCAAGACTGAGGACCCTGAATCGTTCTGTCAATGGGATACGATTAGTAGTAGGTTTCATTCTGTTCTATTCTTCTTTTTTGAAGTTAAGAAAATGCTAATGCACCCCCAGTCAGAAAGGGGGAAATCTTGTTTCCTACATTCTTTCTCGGTTCTTCAGTTATCGACCACTTCCCGCGAGGGAAGTGAGCAAGGAAAGGTACCCTCGGGTTTCTGTTTATAGACAGTGGCACTTGTGAGCATGGGAGGACCCAGGCCCACCGCCACGGCTGCAGATACCATGACCATCTTCTGTTCTTACTTGGCACAATCTCACAATCTGGGGGTGCAGGGCCTCAGAAGTTCACCTTCAGGGCGGGTGGAGGTGGAGGGAGGTAGGAATTCCAAATTCAGGAAAAAGTATACCCTGGAAAATGTCTTATATTTTAACTCAGATGTGTTTTTCAAACTTCTAGAGGGGAGAAGGCTGCTTAGATACAGAAGCAGTAAAGTCTTCCGGACTTCATGTCTGTTCCTTCCTTAGTTGCCATTTGGGATTCTAACTGAGTCTACGACAGATTCACAGTTACCGTTACTACGATTGTCAGTCTACAGACAATTACATATTACAGTCGACTCTTGGTAATCTGATCAAATGAAGGACATCAGGAGCACAAAACAATTAAAAAGCAGCATATTACTCTGGTATTTTGCTGTAGCATATTTACTCAATCCTAACATAGACTAGATACCTTTCTAGCATAGATCTGTAGTCTGACCGTGTACATGTTGACGGCAAAGGAACTAAGTTTGGGATTAAAATCTTGCCCTGGTAGGCCTTCTGTAATTATGAGGTGATGACAATAAGTGTGAAACAATGGGGAAGAATCTATCAACTGGGAAGTACCTCTGATTTAAGTCTTTCGATTTCTGTATCTTGATCTTCAAGTTGATGCCGGAGCTGGTTAGCTGCAATTTTTTCTGTCTCTACGATCTGAACTAGATGAATGTACTTCTGCATTAACACTTCCCTCTCAATCAAAATGTCTGCATAACTTAAGAGAAAATTACACAGTTAGTCAATGAGATACTGTTCTGCAATTTCATATAGAACAGCATACATTATATTTTAAAAAGAAACCATAAATGTAGTCTGTTGGCTAACTCTACTTTATGTAAATATTAACTTTTGGCTGACATTTGGTATCACTTAACTATACAGAATTCGAATCATCATTTTACATATCCTTTGCTAAGCTATGAGTTCATTTAACTATATAGAATTTGGATCACTACCATTTTATATATCCTTTACTAAGAGCTCATTTAATGAATGGCTGCCACCCACAATTTTACCCCATAAGTCAGAAAAGAGCAAAGGAAATTTATTGTTTATAAAGAAAAAGATGCATCTCCTTTAACAAAAACTGAAGTCTTTGAATTGATGGTCACACCTGGTTTCCAGGGATGATATTCAAAAATATTTCACTGGATAAGTCACTAGCCAATCAGAACAGACCAGCTACCAAGTGGAATGAATGCAGCGCCCATCAGAACAGGCACTGGCTTGAAAGAGCTATCATGCCTATTCCAGTGACCACCAGCCCTGCTTGGCTCTCTTTAGGATCATGGGATCGATACCTCTTTCAAAAATCAACAGAAGCAAAGATTTCATTCTTAAAATAAGTGTAGATTCTTGGGCCCTAACATCACCAGCCCCACCTGTATTCATCCTTTTGGTCAAATGTGGTAAAGACAAAACTCTCTCTTAGATTTTTATTGACTATGTAATTCTGTAGCACCTGGCATTTTACCTCTAGATCTTCTTGCACCCTTTGAGGTAGTAAATGTATGTTCCTCCATTTACATAACTTTCCCAAATGGTCTGATAATAGTAATAATTAATAATTACTATTTATTAAGTGCTTGGATGTACCACACATATTCTCATTTCATCCTCTCAGCAACCCCAGGAGACAGGCTTTATCAACCCAATTGTACACAGAAAGATTTTAATCTTCACAGAGGTCACACAGCTAGTAGGTGGCAAGGCTGGGATCAAATCAATTTATGCTTGACCCTAAGCTTATGGTTTTTTTTTTTAAAGATTTTATTTATTTATTTGACAGAGATAGAGACAGCCAACGAGAGAGGGAACACAAGCAGGGGGAGTGGGAGAGGAAGAAGCAGGCTCATAGCGGAGGAGCCTGATGTGGGGCTCGATCCCATAACGCCAGGATCATGCCCTGAGCCGAAGGCAGACGCCTAAGCTTATGTTCTTAACCACAAGCTAAACTGTCTCTCTAATAAGATATAGCACACTGGATATAAACAAGAATGTTGCAGCAGACACGTCTGGAGATATCTGCCCAATCTTGCACTCACTTACCTCTTACCTCTTCTTTGAGAACTTGGGCCATAGCAGCCATGTTTATACCACAAAATCTGTCCTGTTGACTACATTTCACTGGTCTAAAGAGAAATAACTAGCCCAAGCTAAACCAATTTGTCTTTCTCTTTGGAATATGGCATTCTGCCTCGTATCTATTTGCTTGAACTGGTATGACTTAAGCTTAGAAACTCTGTGTTACCAGAGTTGGGCAGCCTTATTTGACCATACCTATGTGAAACAAAGTGAGTCTGCTGAGAAACAAAGTGAGCAAATATTCAAGAAAGCAGAGATAAGAGAGACAGAAAGGTAATGACTATCTGGGTTTCTATCAACTTTCTAGCTTCTGGTTCCACACCCTTATGATATCTAAATATAATTTTTACTCTTGGGTTCAGTGAAATATTACAATTTCTGTCTAATAAATTCTCTGTAACCTAAACTAGTTTGAAATAGGTTTGTGTTACCTAGAACTAAAAGAGTCTTAAAACAATTCTAAAATCACAACTTTATTTCAATTATCTCAACATTCTCAGCACTTACATCATGTGTGCTATTAGTATTAGAAAAAAGCATAGTGTCAGCAATATTTTAAAGTCACTTGTTCTAAGAAATAACCCTAAGAAAGTAAAGAGGAAAGGCTGTGTAAGTGGGAGAAGGGTAAAAAAAGAAAAAAGGAGCAGAGTCTTCATACAGATATGCTTTTAGGAACTTTAAAAGGAAGAAATAATAGCACATGAGAAAA
The DNA here is from genome assembly GCF_002007445.2 of Ailuropoda melanoleuca. NCBI lineage: Eukaryota > Metazoa > Chordata > Mammalia > Carnivora > Ursidae > Ailuropoda > Ailuropoda melanoleuca. Next base: position 55,636,687 of record NC_048220.1, on the reverse strand, counting down.
GTAGTTATTATAATAAAAATTCTACCCTTTCTCATCAATTTTATTAGAAATATGCTAAATTTATTACAAATATATTAAATCAGTGTTAGGTAGCAAAACAGTATTTTTTTCCCTCTTATATAAAGAAAAAGTCCAGTCCAGACGGTGCAGCTGAGTTCATGCAGACTCATTACCAACATCTGTCTCCCTTCACTTCCAAGCCCCCACTGAAGTGCTAGGAAAATTATTTTCTGTTTAAAGAATGAAACCATAACAGCATTATAAAACAGGAAAATATGCCATCAACAGATCAGAAGTTGTAAGAAATTCCATGAAGAGAAAAACCAAGTAGAATCAGAGTGGTGGGAAATTCAGAGTAGAGGAAACTACACAAGGAGACACCTTGCATAAGTACAGTTCCCACCAAGGTGGCCAGAGCTCTAAACTTGGAATCAACAAATTCAAAGACATGGAGTAGGTAAGGGGGTGATCATTAGGGTCTTTCATTAAACAGGTGTCTTTACAACATCTGCAAGTTAGGCTTCTCCTCTTCCCAATTCCCAAAGTAAAGAAATAAAAGGCACAACTTGTAGTAGTGACATGCCCTCAAGTCACAGCCCACGATCTGCTCTCTGTAGAAAAGGGACCTAATGAGAAAGCTAGACACAGAGAAGACTCCTAATGAGGAAGCTAGACTCAGAGAGAACAAAGCTTGAATTACACCAGATCTCCACTGTTGACACAAGAGAGAATCAAGAAAGGATCAGCACCAGGAGGAACTAGGAATGAAATACATGCATTGTTTTTCTATTGTAAACAAATGACCACAACCTTCCTGGTTCAAAACAACACATATTTATTATCTTGTAGTATTTGTGGATCAGGGGTCCAGGCTGTTTAGCTGGGTGCTCAGCTCAGAGTCTCACAAGTCAACCATTATGGTATCAGTCAAGGTGCATTCTCATCTGGAGGCTTGACTGGGGAAGAACCCATCTCCAAGTATTTCAAATTGTTGGAAAATTCATTTTCTTGTAGGTATAGAACTCATGCAGCTTGCTTCCTCAAGGCCATCAGGAAAGTATCTCTGACCCCCCAGGAGAACCCCAGTTCCCTCCTTGAGGGGTTCCAACTGATTAAGTCAAGCCCACCAGGAAAACCTTCCTTTTAAATAACTCAAAAGGAACTGATTTAGGATGATAATTACATTTGCAAAATCCCTTTTCCTTTGTCATATAATGTAAGCTACAAGGGAGTGACTATCTAAGCATGTTTGTCATATAATAATGGCTAGTAGCAAGTCACAAGTTCCACCCATGCATACAAAGGGTATGGAATTACACAGGGGGAATTTCAGCCAGCCTCCCTGCTGTCTGCCCACATATCTGAAAAGGAAGCCTATATAAGTGACACAGACACAGAGTAAACCCAGGCCAGCTACCAGTAGTAACCCACAAAGTCCTTCCCTTAGAAACAAACATCGCTAGAGACTTGAAAAAACCAACCCCAAAAAGAAAGACTTCTGCAGTAGGTAGCATCTAAGATAGCCCTTCGTGATCCCTTCCTTCTGGCATTCATGTCCTTATGTAACCCCTTCCTCCTAAGTGTGAGCTGGTTTTAGGGACTCGCTTCCAAGGAACAGAATATGGCAAAAGTGATGGAATGGCACCTCCAAGATCAGTTTTCAAGGAGACTCTGGCTTCTCTCTTGCTTGCCTTCTCTTGCTGTCTTGCTGGTTTGTTCTGAGGAAGTCAGCGCCATGTTGTGAGCTGCTGTATGGAGAGGTCCACACAGACAGACACTGAGAGAGGCCTTGGGCCAACAGCCGATGAGGAACTGAGGCTTCAGTGCAACAACTGATAAGGAAGTGAATCTAACTAACAATCACGTGAGTGAACTTGGAAGCAGTTCCTTCCTCTTTTGAGCCTTCAGATGAGACCCAAGACCTGGCTCACACCTTGATTGTTGCCTTGTGAGAGACCTTCAGGCAGAGGCACCCAGTTAAATCATGCTTGGATTCCTGACCCACAGACATTGTAGGAGGACAGTAAGTTGTTCACTGTTTTAAGCACTGTGGGGTAAATTGTTACACACCAAGACATAATAAATACAGTCCCAAACGAAGGAACAGGAAAGATACCAAAGAAACAAGGCTAATTTAAACAACAGAGATTTATTATCTGCAGAGAGATAGGGAAGGATACTAAAGTCACAAGGCAAAAAAGAGGCTGCTATAGAAAAGAAGTACTCAGATAACAAGAAGAGTTCTTGGAAACAATGATTATTAAAATTTTACAGGTTGGTGAATGTGCTCACTGATAAAGCTGACATGGCTGAAACTAAGGAAGGTGGCTGGAGACATAAAGAACATGGAACAACAAAAGCAGCAACAAAACACAAGGAGAATGGGGCACCTGTATGACACAATCGGTTCAGCGTCCAACTCCTGGTTTTGGCTCAGGTCATGATCTCAGGGTCATGAGATTGAGCCCGGCACTGGGCTCCACATTCAGCATGGAATCTGCTTAAGACTCTCTCTTTCTCTCCTCCTACCCTTCGAGCCCTGCTTATGCACACACTCTTTCTAAAATAAATAATTAAATCTTTTTTAAAAACCACAAAGAGAGTGGAACTATGGAAGAAAGATTGAGTGACATTGAGGATAGAGCCAAGGGATCGAATATTTACCTTATGGGAGTTCCAGAAGGGGAAAAAACAGACACCCTCCCTTAACTGAACATGGCACAGTTCAAATAGAAAGGATAATCCAAATGCCAGACAGGATAAATGAAAACATTTCCTACCCTGATAAACCCTGGTAAAATATCAGAGCTCTAAGGATAAGGAAAAATTATAGAAGCTTCCAAAGAGAAATCACAGTTTAGCTAAAGAAAGCAGGAATCAAGATAACATACTTCTCATCAGTAACCTGGGATGCTACATGACAGTAAAGAACTGAAGAAAAAGTATTTTGAACCTAAATTCCTACACCCAGGCCAACATCAACCAACCAAGTGCCAGTTCAAGACAGAAACAGTTTACTAACTATCACATTTACTATAGGAGAAAAATTATGAGGAGGTTTTGCAAGCAAACAAAACAGAAACAAAGACAAAAGTTAGCATAGAACTCAAGAATACAAGCCAGATGAAGTAACGGGAGCCAGAAATTAAAAGTCAATGTATGCAAGATTCTCCTTCAAAGAGCAAGTATTCAACTGCATATGATTATACTTTGTTCTCTGTGGAACCAAACACCAGTCTTGATACTTTGGTACATATTTCTAAAACCATGGCTTTTTATTTGGGTTCTTTATTGGTTTTTTACTTTCAGGATCAACAGAGGCTTAATTAAATTAAGGAATGGAAGGTAAGTGTTTAAAAGTTTATAAACAGAGAAGAAATAATAATGAAAGGAATAAAACCTCAGGGTTAGTGGAGAGAACAATAAAGACACATTAAAGTCTGAATTTACTTAGCTTTCATAGCAGACATTCAATACACACTGCTCAAAGTTGATAAATAGAGTTACATTATTTTAAGACATAAACTCAACCAATTCAAAAGCCAAGAATATGTAAGTAACAAAAAAAGAGAGGACAAAGGGAGAATAGGTAAGAGGTATTGTAAAGGTTTGAAATTCTTCATCTTTATAGCAAGGAGCCAATAAAAGGGCCTAAAATCATAAGGTCAAGAAGTTAAGGACATCATAGAATATGATAAATGAACAACTTTTAAAGAGAGGGGAAAGGACCTACTTAATCAAAGAAGTAAAAATTGTTTATCAAATTTGGTCAAGAGTTTTAGGAACAATAATACTCCACACTGGCAAAGACAGGACAAAATGGGTACTCTGTACCTGAGTGAGACCTTGTAGGAGACAGAATCACAGTAACTATAGCAACAGGTTAAAAAACTCATATCCTTTGTTATAGTCGTTTCAATTATAATAATCTAACCCAAGGAAAATAAACAGAGACTTGCACAAAGACTTGTAAAACAGTAAGATGTTCATTCATTAAAACCAATAGAAGAAAACAGAAACAATCTAAATATAGATGCATATAGTGTGGAAGTGGTGAAACGAGTAATAGTTACCTCCACACAATGGAATGATAAAAGCCACTTGAAGTCATATTTTTTAAAAAATAGTAAACATACGGGAACACACTCAAGACCACTAATAAACCAACAAAAAAGAACAACCCCAGGAGATTAAAGTAAATATAATTTGTTGGAGAAATTATAGGTGATTTTCAATTACTTCTTTCTTGCTTTTCTGTATTTTCCAGCTTCTCTATACTATTAAGTGGCCAAAAGAAAATACGCAAATCCTAATGGCAGTTATTTACTCTGTGAGGTGGGCTTACACAACATTTATTACTTTCTGTATGTGTTCCTCTGACTCCAAATTCACTCTTTCATTCACGATTATTGAATGTTCTCATGTACCCAGAAACTGTTTAAAGCACTGGATACAGGAGTAAACAAAAAAGGAAAACAAACAAACCAACAAAACTGTGCGCTCACGGAGTTTACACCATAGTAATGTAAGGGAGCAAGAGACAATGAAATGAAATTTTAAAATATATAGTACATTACCCTGGTGATTAGTACCTTAAAGGAAAAGCAGGGTGGCAGGGTAGGAAGGAGTAGGATAGGAAGTGGGGGACACGGAGGTTACAGTTTTAACCAGGGTGTGAGGGAGGGTCTCCCTGAGAAGACGGTACTGGGGTCATGACCTGAAGCTATGAGCCATGTGGTTAGCTGGTTGGAAGGGTATTCCAGGTAGAGGGAACAGCCTGAGCAAAAGCCCTATGGTGGAAGCAAGCCTGGGCTGCCTGAGAAAAGGCAGAGTGGTCGGCTTAGTGGGGGGGGGGGGTAAGTAGGAGGCAGAAGAGGGAACAGGATTCTAAAGCATGTAGGGCCCTGCACACCAACAGAAAGTCTCAGGTTTTCACCATGAATGAGATCCAGAGCCTTGATCAGAGGCATGACAAGATCGGACATTTTAGCAGGATCACACTGACGACTGTAATGGGAAAAGACAGAGGTGGGTGCTGGAGCGCCAGGGGAGAGGAAGGGAGACCAGCTGGAGGCCCCACAATAATCTAGGCAAAGATGTTAAAGATCAGGTCGACACCTGGCATGGGGCGTGGCACAAACTAGTCATTCAAACAAAAGTCCTTGTCAAATGAAAAAAGGTCAACTAAGATTATTTACTTTGCATGCTTTATTCTTCTTCACATAGTAATTTTCATTTCTCATAATTTTCACATCATTTGATTAATTTAAATGGTTCTCCCTAGTTTACTACTCTTACCGAGATACCTTCTCAACTTTTCATCACAAAGCTTTCTTCATTGATCCCGTTAGCAAATGGCTGGTGACAAATCAACTGGAAATGCTTCCATTTGATGAAAGAACTTTCGGAGCATTGGTATTTCTATGTTACTATATTTCCAATATATGTTCTATCTGATTAAATTACCCAGTTGCTCAAGTTTAGGAATTTCTGCCTATGTATTATTTCTTTTTATTTTTAATTTTTTTGTTGTTGTTATTCAGTTTAACTTCCACCAGGGGAAAAATAGTCTCTTCGTTGCCAAGTGAAATAATAAAATGAAGCCATATAAATCAACACAATGAAAGGCAAACTCATGTGTCCAGTACCAACAGATGGCAAGTTTGAGGAATGTGTGTGTGTGTATATATATATATATATATATGTAAAATACTCATGTGTAATATTTATAATCAAAACCAAGACACCACTATTCCATATGGGAGAAAAGGAAACAGTCCAGTGGAATCCCAAAGAGTCCAGAGAAGTACAGTATAAAATCATAGGCATTAATTATTTTTACAGAAGAGTAAAAATTATATTAGCTTCACAAGAAATGGTTAGATGGGCCAGGACCTCATCCCAGTTACTTTGATTGAAGACATGTTTGCTATTAGACAGACAGACAGACAGATAGGTAGATAAGTATAATGCGCCAGACAGACAGATATAAAATGCTAAATCGATAGGCTAGTGAGAACTGTAACAAAACCCAAAATGAAAACTCCTATCACAGGTGACTGAAGAAAGACTCCCAGTAGCTCCAGGATTATACTCAGTTTTATTGAGAAAACTCTCTGGGATCCGTGTTGCTCATATCAGGGGCACCAAGGCATCTTTGGGACCTGGGAGAACCCGTCCTGGACGGCAGCAGCGCAGCTCCCATCCAAACAGTATTTCAGCGCTGGCGGCAGCCACCTCATCTGGGCAAGACCCTGCCTCCCCAGCTTTACTCGCGGCCGCTTCAGTATCACCATCATCCGCTTTTTCTGGCTCTCAAATTCTCTTACATCTTTAGCTCTGCTTCACTGGCTAATCAATATTTGTTAGGTGTCATGTTAGGGTGAGGTTCTAACCTAGATCACACCCTCTAATCCCTTCTCTCTTTACTGGTAGACTCTCTTCTCCTAAGCTTGTCCCCTTTACAATGAATGAGAACTCAAACATCGCTGTTAGAAGAGATCAAAAAAAGGAATAAAATTTAAAGACTAAAACTCTCTGTTTTAAATACTGCTTCTTTCCATTTCACAGTTAGTAGTTCATTACTTTAACGTCTGACTAACTTTGGGGCATGTGGGAAGTTGTCAATAATCCTTTCCAAAACACAATACAAAAAACAAGCAAAATATTGTTATAAGGTAATATAACAGAAAGTCAATAATGGTAAAATAATCACTGGGAGGCAGATAACTTTTAACGAACACTTACATCCAAAAGCAAATATACTTTACAGTACTATATTACAAAACTAAAGAAAATGTTTTATATCATAATTGTATTGATGATTCCTTCCTATCACTGACACTTTTCTTTCTTTACAAATATGCATAAATAGTATTGGCAAAATTCTCTTTCTGATCACAAAAAAATTCTTCAGTGAGAATATATATCTAACTATGTTCATTAAACCCAAATAGATTAAAAGGGTTTATAAGTTCCCATATTCGATTTCTACTACAAGGACTCTAAATAAAACAGCAATGGAAACAGGTGTTGGTGAGGATGTGGAGAAATTAGAACCCTGATAAACTGCTAGTGGAAATACAAAATGGTGCAACCACTATGGAAAATTAGTTTGATGCATCCTCAGAAAATTAAACATAGAGTTAACATATGACTCAATAATGCAACTCCTAGATAACACCCAAGAGATTTTAAAACATATGTCCACAAAAATGTGTACACAAATATTCATAGCAGCATTGTTAATAACAGCAAAAAGTGTAAACAATCCAAATGTTCATCAACAGATGAATGGATAAACAAAAGGTGGTATACTCATACAATGGAATAGTATTCTGCCATAAAAAGGAACAGAGGACTGATTATGCTACAGCATGGATGAACTCTATCTGTTAACATTGTGGTAAGTAAAAGAAGCTAGACACAAAAGGTTGTGTGATTCCATTTATATGAAATGTCCAAAATGGTGGCACCTGGGCAACTCAGTTGGTTAAGCGTCTGCCTTCAGCTCAGGTCATGGTCCCAGGATCCTAGGATTGAGTCCCACATCAGGTTCCTTGCTCAGTGGGGACCCTGCTTCTCCCTTCGTCTGCCACTCCCCCTGCCTGTGCTCTCTCTCTCTATCTCTCCCTCCCTAACAAATAAATAAAATCTTTTAAAAAAAATGAAATGTCCAAAATGGGCAAATCCATAGACATAGAAAGGAGACCAGTACTTGACTAGGGCTACAGAAAATGGGGAGTAGGGAGTGAATGCTAACAGATATTGGGTTTTTCTGCGGGTGTTGAAGATGTTCCAGAATTAGATAGTGGTGATGGTTACACAACCTGGTGAGTATACTAAAAACCATTCAATTGTATGCTTTAAAATGGTGGATTTTATGGCATGTGAATTATACCTCAATTTTTAAAATACTGTGGTTTTTTTTAAAGCAATGGAACAACCTCCCCACCAAAACCAATATTTGCACTGTGTTATAATTCAAAAATTCTTTCTGTCAACAAAAAAATGCCATATATATGAGAACAAGACAAAAAATGATGCAAGGGAATTTACAACAAATACAAGGAGATAGTATCTTTATCATACAAAGAACTCATAAACAAACTGATAAGAAAAACACCAATAGAAAAAATGAGCAATGGACATGAAATGACAATTCATACAGGAAACCTAGACGAATATTGAGAATAGCAAGAAATAGTCAATTTCACCAATAATCAAAGAAATGTTCATCACACCAAGATACGATTTTCACCCATCAATATAATACAGATATTTAAAAAATGATTCCGGCTTTTTCGTGTCCTAGTGAAGGGAGATTAAATTGGTACACACATTTCTGAAAAGCAATTTGTCACTGTGCCAGGAGCAGGAGATAAGAGGTGAGCAGTACAGATTTGCGTGGAAGGCTGGCAGAAACAGATGTAAACAAATCAATGCAATAATCTTGCAGGGACTTGAAAAGGAATAAGGGGTTACTGTGGGAGCCCAAAGAAGGGAATGGTCAGTCCTTTCTACCAGGGGAGGAAGAGGAGCAGGGAAGGTGATGCAGACAACTGAGAGCTGAGTCGCGAAGGGCGAGGCTGTTAGTCAGACTGAAGGGGCCATGCTAGCACGTTCGAATTCCTGGGTGTGGTGCTACATCCACAACCCAGGACACAGGGGAGGGGTGGCGTGAGAGCTTCACAAAGGTCAGCTCAGGAGGGGCCTGGCTGGGACTGGATCACTGAATCCCAAGTTCTGGGATATAACAAATATCAGTCAAATGGATACAATTTTTTTTCTTAAAAGCAACATGAAAAATCATCATACAGTTTTCTCTGTCCATGCATCTGGTTTAAATTTTCTCTAATAAGAAGTCAATGGAATATAATAACCAAAATAGCTAACAGGAACCCTGGAATTCTTCCAGGAGCAGATGTTCTTTTCAGAAAGGGCACTCTGGTGCCCTGTGGAGGAGGGATGAGGAGGCAAACTTTGAAGAGACACAGGTGAGGTGGCTGAGCAGTAAGCCAGGCAACCACCATGGGCATGGAGAGGAATAAAGCCCAGATGTTCTGGGGTTCAAATCTACAAGTGGCTGAATGGATGTGAGCAGTGAGGGCAGAGGGTGCAGGATGCTACTGGCTTGAGTGACTGAGTGTATGAGTACAGAAGACCATACCCTGGTATGAAGAAGGGGACATGGAGAAAAATGTGTGTTTGGCTTTGGACTTACTGAGCACTCAAGGGAAGAGGGTATATCGACAGGTCAGTAGAGAAAGATGACTGTACACAGAATAGAGGCGATTCCTCTTGCTGATTAAGCACACAGGCTCCGGGGTCAGCCTGACCTGGATTTGCACATCAGCCCTTCCACTCAGCAGGCTGGGGGCTTTCAGGAGGTCATTTCATCCTCTAAGACCCCAGACTCTGTGGGGATGATACCACCGACTTCATGGGCTGTGTGACCATTCAGTGAAAAGAGGACATGGTGCACTCAGCACGGTACCCAGCGTCGCCAAAGCACGGGGAAGGGTGACTCCAGCCACCTGGAGAAGCCTTGGCAGTGGACACCTGGTGAGGAAAGACAGGCACAAGGGCACAGAGCAGTGGCACTAATAAAAGGTGTAGAACACAAGCAGCAGTGAAAGAAGGGGAGAAGAAATGATCAAAGGAGTAGAAGGCAAATCAGGAGTGAATGATGTCGTGGAAGCAAAAGGAAAGATAATTTCAAGAGAAGATTTAGGTCTCTATATAGTGATGTTTAAAAAACAAACAAAACCAACCTCCAAATTAGTGTGAAAGTGATGTGGGAAACAAAGGCAGAAGAGAAATTATTAAATTTCTTTACTACCTACAGCCCACTGACAAGTCCTTGAAACAGGCAGAGTGACATTACTCTAGGGACTCACTGCCTTGATGTTGACCCTCTGCTAAGGGCAAAAGGCAAATTCCCCCTCCCTTCCCCCACCAGGATCCAGTAAATCTACTTTAACATATAAAAATTCTTTTGGAAACTTCTTTATCTTTACCCCCCAAGATATGTGTTGTCAATCATTCCCCAAGCATATGGCCCACCAATATATATCTGAAGGGTCTCATGACTAAGGTTTTGCTCGTAATAAATGACGTTTTACTAACAATAGCTAGCCCCCTCAAGATCCTGGAAAACTTGCTTCCAAAATTCCTTAGAGACTTAACGATACCCCTAACCCCCTCCCAACTTGAAAATATATTAAGGGGCCGCTTCTCATGACCCCAGTGCAGCTGTTTCTGCCCACAGGTCCTGCTTTAATTAAACCACCTTTTTGCATCAAAGGCGTCTCAAGAATTCCTTCCTGGCCCCTTGGCTTTGAACCTTTATGTCTTCCCTACATCAAAAGGAAGGTTGAAAATAATTTGACTAGTAAGTAGAAAGAATATGTGATTATATAATATACCTATCTATCTTATCTATCCATCTTTTCTATTTATTTATCTAATAGATATGCAAATATATAGAAAAACTAAGCACTGGATTGTTACCAGTGAATACCTTGAGGAAGTACGTGGACTTGGGGAGCGGGGGCAGGGAAGGACGAGCATATGAACAGAAACTGTTTTACTCTCTCTACTTTTCACTGTTGAGTTTTCTTTTTCCTTTTTTAGAGAGCTTGGATTTATATACTATCTGTGTTATGAAAATCTATTAAATGTAACTGGAAAGTTGGAGTTATATAAGGAAAGAAAAGCTTTGGAAAGTCACTGTTGACTCAGGTGACAACGACAACAGTTTCCCTGGGGTAGGGACAGAAACCCATCACAGAGGGCTGAAAAGGGAGCACGCACAGAGCTGTGTGCTGTGTGGGGAGGGAGAACCACCCAACCACTTCTTCAGAAAGCCTAGCTGGGCAGCAAGAGAGGGCAGCTAGAGGGGCATGCACCGCCAAGGGAGGGATTTTAATGTTTTGTTTCAAGGTGGGAGAGATTCATGAGAATCAAAGAATACAGGGAAAAAGCCCAAGAGGGGTTGGCAAACAGACGGGAAGTATAAAGAGCAAGGGAATAAATGATGGAGCAAGGGAATTGGAAGCAAGAGGCTCAGGGCAGAAACTTGCCTTGAAGCAGTGCCAGTTCTTGGGACGGTGAGAGCCCGTGGCGGTGGCGCCCCCCGCAGGCAGGCCGGAGGGAACGCGCAGCGGCCAGAGCGCCCGCGCCGTGGGAGCAGAGCGAGCTCCGCCGCCGCAGTGTAAGCAGAAGCAAAAGCACCGTGAGGAGCAGGAAGCAGAACTGACAGGTGAATAACAACGGGCTGAAAATAAGGCAATTCAAGCCCAACTTTTCCCTATAGAAAACAAGTTCTACGATCTCATCAAGTGAAATCTTTCATTGTTCGCAGACATATTATCCCTTTTTTCTCGTGTTGCGCTTTGCAGGGTCTAAGGAAGAAAGTGTTGAAGTCTCTTTCATCATGTCAAATCTGGAGGCAAAGTCCCGACAGAACTTAGTAAAAAAAAAAATACATATCAAATGAACAAAATCCACATCTTCGGCTTTAAAGTAGTGATAGTGTTACTATCACAGGAAGAATACAAAATACGGCCTCAGGATTGCTTTAGGCTCTAACATTACTGCCCATTTCTGATTTTCTAGTCCTGTCATTTCCCTGTGATACATGAAGCACTTTCAGCTTTTCTATGTAATCACTTTTCTTCTGATTTATAGGGGATTTCTCCATGCGCATTCTAGAAAGAGCTAAGAGCTGGTTTTATGGGGATGGCGTGATACACAGTGTGGCCTTTAGTGCTGGACAGAATTTATACTATATGCTTCACTCTAAATTAAGCCTCTATCCAAGTAAAAAGAATGAGGTTACAGGCACTAGGTGTTTAGTGCAGTTACTATGTTGGGGCGTGTGAGACGCCCGGTTGTGTAAATTGTGGGGGAGGGGAGAACAACAGACGGAGGAGGGCAGGTGAAGAGAATGAACTACAGGCTGCCTCAGGCACATGTGATCAAAAGGACTGCAGATAAAAACAGACCCAAGAGGCTGGAATAGGGCTTTCTTCAGTGGCCAAGAGGACAAGACTTCACTGAAAGAGTTAACTGGAAGATTAAGATTAAGTCTCTCAGTTTGTCAAATTCAGGACCCACAGGGTGAGGGAATGGGTTTTTGTCTTGGCCTTGCCAAACTACATCCGACAGGAGCTTTATGGAAAGGAAGCACACACCCAGCTCCTTTTCGCTTGCAAATGTCCTCCCCACTGAGAAGAGCCTGAGAGCCCTGGCCACCGCACCCAAGAAGAGCAGGAGAGTCAAGGTGGGGGTCTGAAGACAGTTACAATCGGAAAAATTAGACAGCAGGCAAAAGACACAGTAGGACAGTCTCAAACACCGAAAGCATAAGCCATACCTTTGCAGGGAGAAAAAAAAAGAAAAACTGTGCATATTCCATGGTGCACTGTACCAGGCACAATATTCTCTACGTCTCCAACTTGTCACAAGGCCTCCCCTAACCTGAGCTTTGGTAGAAACCCAAAGCCAGCTTTCCCCTCAGGACACACCCTACTTCTCTAGTAGCTTCTAATACTCATTTTCTCATATCTTACACAGCAAGGGCAAGGAGATCCCTCAGAAGGGCTCCTTATAGCCCCTTCCAGGCAAGCAGGCCCTCCCATTCCCTGCAGAGGCCCTTCCTGACCAGCGCTCATCATCTCTGCCCCACAAACCTGCTTTCATCCATCATTTCTTCTCCCAGAAAATGACACTTTCCACACTAGGGGCCTGAGAGATGTGTTAGATATCTAATACGGCTCGCATCCAGGTGGTCACAAGTCCCAGAGGAAGCCTATCTTCCACCCCATCTTTGGAATACTCTCCACTTCTCTTAACCGTCACAGACCAGGTCCTTCAGGTCTTAGGCTTAGTCCAGAACGGGAAGAGCTTGGAGCCTCCGCACACCTAGATCCTCTTCCAGGCCACGACCACCACCTAACTGCATAGGCTTTGCTTGGTTAGTTTCCAGCAGATGAAAAGTGGAGAAAAAGTGCTGTGGATGTTGTCTTTTCAGCCAATGAGCGCTAAGGACCCATAATTAACTGAGTCAATGTTTTTGACTGTCCTAACATCAATGACTAAATCAACCATAGTAGACAGATAAGACCAAGAGGACAACAACAAGAAAAATCAGGTTATTAGGAATATCCAGAGTTCCATGCTCAACTACCAAACCACTTATGGAATAAGCATAGAACTTCAATGCCATTAAAATGCTCTGGACTCTCTTCATCCAGACAAAAATAAGACTGAGTCTTGCTAGCAGCTTCCCATGAACTGGTGCCAATAATAAGTGATGGAATGATATTATAAATGCGCCAGTGTTCTAGAAATGTAATATTGGCCAACTTCAAGAAAAACTGTAAAACAAGCTTTCTGGACCCTGTCAGAGCTCCAAAATGAGAATATAATTTCCAAAAAGATTTTTCCTTGGGCCCCGTCTAAGGGAGAAAACATGCAACTCAACATCCCGCCAAAAGCCCAGAGATCCCCTGAAGTCAAACTGGAACAAGTAGGTTCAGCTCTGAGGTACAAGAGCCAGCAGCAAGAATGTGACTTTCATGGCACTCAAGGACACCATGCCCAACCCAGTACTGAGAAGACATCCCAGGAAAACAGCAGAGACCAGGAGAAGGGTTCTGAGCGGTCCCTGTTTCCATGCAGTGTCAGCAGGACACTCAGAAAAGAACTGATCTTGGGCTAAAATAGTCATCAGTTAACCAACAGCTCAGACTTTTAAAAAGAGGCATCAATAAAACCATAATTACGGAGCATTTTCTATTAAAAAAGCAGTGGCACCCAGTTAACACCATCACACTGTCCTCTGATATTTAGTCAACCAATCAGTTGTGTCATTAGCCCAATGCCAAGCAAAACTGGCTGACAAACTCTTTCTCTGAATCAGCTTCATTAACTTTCTGGCTCTGCACATGTATGAACAGTCAGAATGAATTTCACAGATCCAAGTTTACACCAAAAACTCCACTCAGAAGACTTCAATGAAAAAGTTATCTTCCCTGATTTATAAAACAAAAAAAATTAAGAAGCATCTCAATGCAAAAAGTCAAATATAAGAACTCCAGTAGAAAGCAGTCTGATTAAAAAGAAGTCATCAAAGAACCCAGTCCTGGGCCTCAAATCAAAGGAAAACCAAATCTAATGGACCAAAAAGTCAGGACATTAAAAAAAATCAATTATTCACTAAATCTTCAAATCCACAAGAGAATTTTGATCGTTCACTCACCTAAACCACTAAGGTGGCTTCTAAAGTCTGTCTTCTGACAAGACCACAAGTGCCTTGCTTTTGATCATATGTCAGTCAACCCCAAATACTGACCCACACCCACATATATGACAAAGTTCTCATTGTATAGGGAAAAAAAAAAACCGCACTTAAAATCTAACCATTTTTTAAGTAATTCACACTCTCTATTTGGTCCACCCCAGTATTGGCTTGGCAACTACAAAGGTAAGATATTTAGGTTACTAATAGTATCTGGCTTTTCTGGAATGAAAAAAGGCAGGGGGGAGGGGGGGACAAATACACATGTTTTGAGTTATTTACTTCGTTTTAATTCCCAGGTAGGAAGGAATTACACAGAGGTTTTGTCTAGAAAGAACCCGAGAGTTCTACCTTGACAACCTGGTATTTCTTTCACCTTTGAAGACTTGGCCTTCTTTCTATAGCAAGTCATTGTACATTACAGTAAAGTCTGGAGCAAAACCCTCAGACAAAAAAAATGAGAGAACAGACAGCTGAACGGTGTGCCAGGATCGTGGTGCAGACAAGCTGCCTCCGGGGCCCACTCGGAGAGCAGCATTTGGTGCCAACCCTGTGCATCTCAAAGAAATACTTTGAAGAGGAGGAAAGAAAATGAACGGAAATATTTTGCAAATAACATCTTCTACTCTCAACCCCGATCTTACATTAATCTATTTGCATCTCTGCATAGAGGAAAAGAAAAAGAAACAGAAAAGGGGAAGATTGAAGAGAAAAAGACGGGACTAAAGACAGGTACAATCCAAAACACCGGTTAAGGCTCTGGAGTCAGATTAATCTGGGTTTGAAGCCCAGCTCTGCAGTTTAACAACTTCACGTCAGATGTTGGCCAATCTGCTTAATAATCATAAGCCTTTGTTTCCTCATCTGTAAAGTGGGTAGTTGTGAGGAATAAACAAAGCATGTAAAACACTTAGCATGTTGCCTGACACAGAGGAGGCAGGTGGTCAATAAAAAGTAGTTGAAGAAAAAAGAGAGGTGGGGAGGGGAGAAGAGGGAGGAGACTTTCAGGGAAAAAAATCTCAAGGGTTCAAGAAGAGTCTAAACTCAGAACAAATGCCCCATCCTCTTTGCAATCAATCTGAAAATATTTCTTGGTCACCTACTACATAATTCGCACTGTGCCTTGTTCGGAAATGAAGACTTCTCCTCCTCACTCTCAAGGTGCATGCAATCCAGCTCAAGACACAGAAATCACACATGTGAAATATGTAAAAAACCAAACCAAAACAAAACCCTAAGTTGTCCTAAATTGTTAAATATTCTATGTGTAGTGATGCAACTGCTTCGGCAATTTCGCGAAAGGGCCTGTGAGGGCTACTTGTGGGGGACAGTTTCAGGCTCAGGGGCAGTGGAGACATGTACAGGCACTTAGGAGAAGCAGGGGGCACGTCAGGTGAAGGAAAGGAAGATGTGCCCCAAATGGAGTTTTGCCATGGAAGCAGCGGGGATATAAGCAGGGACTTACAGAGTAACCAGAGACTGGACTAGGGAGGGGACAGGCAGGAAAGCAGCGAGCATGGGACGTATTTGAAGCACAAATGGGCTGGACTTAAGAAATGAATATGAAAAACACAAGAGAGGGATCTGCCTGAGTCTCTTTCAGATTTCTTGTTCTTGTTTGAGGTTGAGTGAGTTCTTTCTACCTTCCTGGGATTTCTTAGGAGGAAATAAAATCATACTCTTCTATCTCCCTAGATAGAGTCAGCATCACCCTTCTTGATAACCAGGTTGCCCAGGGCAGGGTTTACAGATGTGGGCTCGCCTGGCTCCCTGTTCCGGCCCTGCCACCTACCAGCTGTGCGACCTCACACAAGCAAACCAACCTTCTGGGCTTCATTTTCCTTCTCTGTAAAAGGGGTAATTATAATTCCCACTCTCAGATTGTTGAGAGGATAAGCAAATCAATACGATTAATAAATGCTTTAATTGAGAAGCACTTAGAAGAGTACCTGGCACACAGGCACAATCCACAAAAGTGACCTATTACTATTATTATTACCGTTATATATATTACTTTTCATCTTTAGCTAGAATTTAGCCATAAAAAGCTCAAAGAATCATCTCACACATCACTAAAGAGGAGGTACCAAGGGGAAACCCATCTTGGAATTGCAAGTTCTTCCAAAACTACAGCCAACAGTGAAAACTCCAATATGAGAGACCCAGGCAACCCAGTGTCACACAGAGGATTTGAATCCATACCTGGCTTGGTGAATGGCCTCCATCCACTCTTTACCATCCTGCTCCTCCTCACAGCGCAGCTCCAGAGGTTTCTGACCTTCGTGGCCAAAAAGAACGGTAAAGTAATACTGGAGAGAAAAACAAACAAAGTTTAGTTTTATTTTTCAAGCATGACCACATAATACAGTATTTCCCTACAAAGGGTATATGTTTAAAAAATGCATCAGCACTATATAAATCATATTTCGAAATGCAGTATCACTCCCAGTCCACTTGGCAATGACTTTGCACCTAGAAGATACAATAGGTTGCATCTTAACACCCTTCTGTGAGGTCAGCCCACAACACCTCCCTGGATACAGAGAAGATACTGGATAAGACTCTACATAGAGGCATGATGAAAACTCCTTACCGAAACTTCTAAACCTCATAAAGGATAGCTACAAAAAAATTTACTATAAATATTTTACCTATTGGTGTACTATTACAAGCAACCCTTCTGGGGTGCGTGGGGGGCTCAGTCAGTTAAGCGTCTGCCTTTGGCTCAGGTCATGATCCCAGGGTCCTGAGATCGAGCCCCGAGTCAGGGAGCCCTGCTCAAAATCTGCTACTTCCTCTGCCCGTCCCCTCTGCTCGCACGTGCTCTCTCTGTCTCACTCTCTCTCAGATTAATAAATAGAAATCTTTACTTAAAAAAAAAAACACAAGCAACCCTTCCAAAATCAAAAATAAGAAAAAGATGGCCGTTACCAACACTTCTATTTATTAATTCTGCCTGGAGGGCAATATAGAAAAATAAAGGAAAAAGGCATGAGAAATGGAAAGCAAGGGAAAAAATCATTTTCACAGCTGATATAATTGTCTATATTAAAAGTTCATTGAAAAACTATTAGAATAAGAACACTGAACAAAATAGTTAAATACAAAAATCAATACACAAAAGTTTATTGCACTTTGGTATAATATCAACAAACACAAGCTTAATTTTGAAAACACAGCATTTGCAAAAACAAATATAAGTAACTTAAGACTAAGTATAAGAAAATGTGTTTATCACCTCTAAGAAGTAAATTAATCTATTATTTCAATGTATTTCAATAAAACCATCAGGAGTTTTAATTTTTGGTAGAATGTGACAAACTGAACTTGAAATCCACTCCAGAGAAGCTTTCACTTTCAACCAGTCTGTCTGAGGACCGACATATTAATTACCAAACTGAGACTGTCTGGAAAGGACATGTGACTGGAGAGCTTTTTATTATACAAGAAGGATCAGAAAATACACTGGACCTGCCCAGGACGTCTTCCTGGGGCATAAAAAGAACCAGGCCACAGAGCTGCTCTAAGGGAGAGCCAAAGCCAAACACAGAGTTCTTTCTGTCGTCCCACCTTCCCACCCACCCCAAGGTTTTGTTTATTCAGTGTGACAGTTACGTGCTCATTTTTTTCAAATGAATTAAAAACCTTCAGGGCCATAATCTAGAGATAAGAATTTCCAGCATAAGGGGAAAGAGAGGGAGAGAGAGAGAGAAAGCAAGACACAGTCTCTTAATTACAGTGGACAAGCTGATGGTCACCAGAGGGGAGGTGGGTGGGACGATGGGGGAATAGGTGAGAGGGATGAAGGAGGCACTTGCTGTGAAGAGCACAGGGTGATGTACGAAGTGTTGAAACACTGTATTGTACACCCGAGACTAATGTAACACTGTATGTTAACTAACTGGGATTAAAATAAAAACTTAAGAAAAAAAAGAATTTCCAGCACAATTTTACCAAAAAGAACAAAACTGGCTAAGAGACTTCTCTGTACATAAATCATCGGTCCATTGAGGACTCTGAGTCATGCCTGTGCGATAATCCACCACACTTCCCACGGACAGTCCTAAGCCCCATAAATGGCAAGCTGTCTTTACTTCTTAAACCTCTTGTCCAGTCAGAGCACTAAATGCTAGGAACCAGGGGGAAATAATCTGATGGAAAAGGCCACAGAGAGTGAGAAGAATTGAGTTTACCACTGTATTCAATAAAGCTCCATTTAAATTTGAGAGGAAAAAAGTCGAAACTCAATAATATAACAAATCAGTATCTTAAAGGTCAACCCTATAAGTGATGGCATTTCAGTAACTGCTGGCTACTGTCCAAGCTCAGTCATCCAGCCCAGGGAGAGGAGACGCTTAATGAACTGGCCCAAGCCACTGAAAAGCTGCAACCAGCACCTCGACAGCAACTGCTACTCTGAAACCCAATTAAAAGACACCTTTCAAAGACAGCAAGGCAATTATATTAGCACAGGACCTCCAAAGGTTACACCATGTCTCAGGCATAACAATGATGGTTTTGAGAAGTACATGTTCTATTTCCAGGAGTTCACTTAACAAATTCAGCTCAGCTACAAAAAATTAAACAGTGCCTCTGCACATACCTGCAAATTATTTGTTTTTAACCCTTCATCAAAGTTTTCATTGCATAGAATATTCTGGCCTCATTCTGATATGAACTTAGTATACCATGGATCGATGTGTCGGGCGTGGGGCTTTAAAGGTCCCCTTGGGGATCAGAAGTAGCAGCAGACACCCTTGACGGTACCCTGGGACCTCAGACCTGCCCCGTTGCAGGAACCTGGAGGAGAGGTTCCAAAGTACTGGGTCATTGTCAAATGCAAGGAGGAATTAAAACAATGATGACCTTGTTTATGTCTTTAAATTTAGCATCTACAATGACAGTGAGTTTCTCTTCCTTTTCTTCCTAGATAGTCTCACCTGTTTCCCAGACCTATTTCTCCAGGCAGATTCTCTCCCAGGTGCTAGCCCCATATTTCTCCTATTAGACAGCATTTCAGTCAGATCCAAAATTGAATTCATTACCTTCCCTCTCTTCCTCCCATCCCCCAAACCTCCTCCTCCTCCCCTCTGCCCTCACAACTATTCCCGCTCCTCGTCTTTTCTCTGTCAAGTAAATCTTTTTTTTTTTAGACTGCTTTCATTTTTTAAAGATTTTATTTATTTATTCATGAGAGACAGAGAGGCAGAGGCAGAAGGAGAAGCAGGCTCTCCGCTGAGCAGCAAGCCTGATGCGGGGCTCCATCCCACGACCCCGGGACCATAACCTGAGCCAAAGGAAGACGCTTAACCGACTGAGCCACCCAGGTACCCCCGTCAAGTGAATCTTTATTCAATGGTTGCCCCAACGAGGAACCCCAAAGTCATCTTCAACAACTCCCTCTCATCACCCCACATTTGGTTTCACCAAGGCTCACTTGTAGGACTCTCTTCTGGCTTTTATTATCCCTCACCTAGACTACTGTAGCAGCTACCATCAGATGACAAGTACGACAGCTTTGAAATTCACTTGAAATTCCTTTATCTAAAGTTGACCTCCCTCCTTCTTTGCCCCATGGCCACTATGATAGCACAAAGTAGAAGGTTAAAGGCCCTTCCCAAAGGAAGACAGGATGACCTAGAGAAGTCCCAGTGAGTTGGGAACACAAGGAGAAGTGAAGAGGGAAGAAGTGGTCAAGGTAAAGAGAGAAATCAGGAGACAGAGACATATACGGTACGGCTTCTCCCCACTCAGGGCTAAAATCCCAGAAGGAGGTGAGGGGTTAAAAGGGTTGATAACAAAAACCAAAAGTCAAGCTTCTTGCTATGCTTACAAACCCTTACTGGTATTCTCAAACACTAAGAGCCAATCTTATGCAGGCTGAAAATGCCCTTCACTAATTGGTTCCATTCTCCATCTTTCACCTCGTTTCTGTCTGTTTCCTTCAAGGCATGCCCAACTCCAGCCACAACAAGGTATCACTCCCACCAGAAGACAAGCTCTTTCCTCAGCCTCACGCTACTGACAGTACCACGGGTGTGAATCCTGACTCCCCAAGTGGTAACTCAAGAACTTGGGCAAGTCACATAACTCTCCCAAGCCTGAGTTTCCTCCCGGGCAAAACAAGGGCAATGACGTAGGCCTGACAGGGTCAAATTAGCTGACGCGCAGTGTCTGGCACACAGTAGGCACTTCACGAATGTTCATTCCCTTCTCTATCAGTGCACCTTTGCCTTCACACACCTTGCTTCTTCTTTCATCCCCAGCCTCTTCTCCACCTACAAGTTCTTACCAAATTTTCATGACTCAGGTCACCGAAATGTCAGTCCTCTGAGAATCTTTCCCTGGTATCTTCTGGCAAAAAGGAGTCACTCTGTCCTCCGGGTTTCAGTACCCCATATGCCCTCTTCTCATATCACCTTGGAGCTGTCCACGTGTGTGTCTCTCTTTCCTACCAGCTTTGTCCCTTTGTACCCTTGATCCTAGCACTGTGCTAGGCACACACGAAGCCCCCAGTACTGTTTGATAAACAAATGATCACCAGTAAAGAAACATGAAGTCTAATTAAACTAACACATTTGCTTCAAACAGCCACAGGTGATGATAAATGCCATGACTATATAATCATATCCAGGTGGCCGTCCAGAGAAGGGATTTAAAAAAGATTGCTTAAACTACCAAGAGGTTTTTTAACCTAAGTATGGAAATTCAGAACACCATGATGAGCTCACAAACACCCAGAAGAGCAGTAAGAACACTTACCATGGTTTGGCAGATTCATCAAAGATTCTCACCTCTTACCTACAACGACTGTAAAAAGCCAGAAAGAACACAATGAACAGACCTAGCACATTTAAATGTTCGGGGTCTTTTGGGTATCTATTGTAGCTTTGTACGAATTTTCGTTTTTCTGTTATTATAATGGGTTTGCTGTTGTTTATGCTATGAGGTTTTGCAGAGAGAACAAATGTAACCCAATATGAAAACACAGGCGCACTTAAAACTCTCGTCCTTAAGCTCCTGTAAGTTAGAAACAAATTTATAGCTAACAGTGGCAATTGTTGAGAAATAGGACTACAGGACCACTTCCACTTTCTGCATTTCTAAATTGTTCGAATCACAATAAACACATACAGCTATATAGCCAAAAAACAAAAACCAAAAAACACATGCTCATTCCATTTTTAAATTGTTGGAGTCATTTCTAACAGACACATTCAGCTATATAATCAATAATAAAGACACCTATTTTAAAAACTATGTTCACATCTTTATAATAGAACCTATCTATCTAGAGAAAGTAAATTACATTGGTCAAATCAGTGATGTTCAAGGCAGATTCAAAACTACCGTGGTTTTTAATAAAGTATACGGCAGAAAAATAACTTCTTTTTAAAAATGCTGTTCCAAAAATAAATAAATAAATAAATAAATAAAAATTTTAAAAAATAACAATGCTGTTCCAGATCTATTAATATTTGGATGGTACTGCACGGTTTTAAATTATTACGTATGTTCTTGAAATTTTTCACTTTTAGATTAAGAGAACCAACACCAGCCCTCTGTCTTCAGCCACTGAAGTCAGAAAATCTTCCTGGTATCCCTTTCCCAGGGCCCCTGCCAAGGAGGAGGGATGGGAGACGCCCCACAGGAACCCACAGTGGTCTTCTCCTTTGGGCTTTCCAGTTGCCTGACCTGGCAAGTCAGACACAGGATGGATAAAGGAACGGGACCCTTCCAAATTGTCCCTGGCTGGGTGACTTACACCCATGGGACTAGGGATCCTGATAGCACAGCAGCCTGGCAGGGGGCAGTGCCTCCGGGATCACAGCAAGGCTCTAACACGGGGTGGAGCGCTCCATCTTCACTAGGCCTTGGGGTCTGGCCTCTGAGCCCCTGGGAATGTGAACAACACTATTCAGTGGCCCTTTGCGGCCCAGAGCGTATTTTTCCCCATTTCGCTCATGGGTTGCTATGGCCCTCCAACCCAAAGGGGAGACTACATTGTTTCTGGATGTAGAAAGAAAGCTGTGTATAGCAGTCTAGGTCCATTTTCAACATGATAATAAAGTATGTGGTCCTGTTAATCTTCCTATGATTCATTACCTCCCGCTCTTTCTCGTTCTTTCTGTAACTGCTTGTAGAGTGGAAATAAAATACATCTGAAACATTTGCTGCACTGATGAAATTGAGTTTTATGTGCTCTATACTACTCATTTTGACTCTGAGGAGCTCAACTTCCCCCAAGCTGACAACTGAGCTATCTTTAACATGCACAGGAACTCCAAATAATGTTTTCCCGGCATATGACTGGCCCTTCGAAGAGAAAAGTAGCCTATCCCTGAGCCCTACAGGCACAGACAGAGCCCTCTAAATCGGCTGTGCTGCCACGGCCATGAGAGAGACAGAAGACAGATGGAAAACAACAGTCAGGTGGACATAAAAAGGGGGGAAATACTTCAGGTTTCTTGATACAATTCTCCTCCTCAAATTCTCACTCCCTGGTATTCCTGTCATTGAAATGGCACTTGTAAGGTACCTCTCTGCCCACAGCATTGGCTCACCATCGTGCCAGCTGGTGGGGCACTAACTGAAGAAAAGTCTAAAGCTTTATGCCCTTGACCCAGCTCCAGTGGTATCCAGGAGAGAAAACATTTCACTCTCCTGCCTTAGTGATAGTTTTTCTCTCCTGGGATCATTTCTTTACCACAGATCTATCTCACAGGCAGTTTTAGCTCCAAAGAAGATTCTGTGTAAATTAAAGCAGGCCGATTTCCCAACTACCTTGGAGACTCCGTCTTTTCATATCATAGTTATATGGTGAAGCCCTTCATTGTTAAAACATATGTCAAATCATCCAACTACGTCCTCCAGGTTTTCTTAGAAACAAAGATCTAAGATGCTGAAGGCTTTCTTCCTCCCTGTTGGTTTACTTCCTTTTTTACTCTGAGATTCAGAGGCCTTGCCATGGGCATATTCACTTCAGTACAAGACGACTTCACAGATTTACCCCAGCATCTGAGCAGGCAGCGGGATTCTGCGGAAAGAGCCCCAGGCTAGAAGGTGGGACGTCAGGTTTTTCCTCTTGCCTCTAGAGACTGTGTGTGAACTGGGTAAGTTCTTGTGCTCAGTTTGCTCTTGGGCCCAGGTGAAGACAAGGCCACTTCTCCTACTAACCCCCAAGGTAAAGATCAAATGCAATCATACATCTCAAAGTGCCTTGAAAGGCATTAAGCACATCTTGTCATTGCTGTGGGGATGGAATTGCCAGATCTCACTTGGGAACCAGTCATTTCAAGTCTGCCTAGGACACTGGCCTTGGTCCAGATCCACAAATCTGGGTAATTCAAATGTCCCTTGCTTTTTTCCCACTGTTCTTCTCAGATAAAAGTGCATGGGGAAAAGGAGAAAAAGATGTATTAAAATTATTAGCCAGCACACTGGGTACCCGGTAATTAAGAAGAGGTCATACTGTCTTTGTTGTGGTGGTTGGTGGTTGTTTTGTTCTTGTGGATTTTTTTGTGGTTGTTTGATATTCATGATGAAAAGATCCTTAATTCTGCCAAAGACTTAGAGAGAAGCTTGAAGCTTCAATGACATGCAAGAGTTTGATTGGTCCCAATAGAAGCCAATGCATTGACTGTGAACTTGAAATGATGAGTATGACAAAGTAAAATCCACACTATGTTGTAATATCAGTTTTTAAGAACTGACTCGGAATATATTCTTCTATTAAACATATTTTAGGTTTTAATTGAATAAGAATTTAACTTAGAAATCAGCTCAAGGAGTAAGAGTTTAACTGCCTCCTACTGTGGTTTTCTACAACCAAAATACATTGTGTCTGGCTTCCAAATTTCATAAAGAACAGAGTTAAATTAAACTGTACCCATTTAAGAGCGACAAAGACAAGATGCCAGAAAACCTGTCATTTTAAGAATGGCTAAAAGAACTTGAATATTTGGTTGCTCTTCAAATCTTCAAGAGGCTATCATATAAAAACTGGAACAGAGAAACTTTTCATCGACC
The DNA here is from genome assembly GCF_002007445.2 of Ailuropoda melanoleuca. Taxonomy (NCBI): domain Eukaryota; kingdom Metazoa; phylum Chordata; class Mammalia; order Carnivora; family Ursidae; genus Ailuropoda; species Ailuropoda melanoleuca. Next base: position 55,612,353 of record NC_048220.1, on the reverse strand, counting down.
AAGGGATCTGAGCTCCCATAAATCACCAAGCTTACTGAAATTTATGAAAAGGGAGGCATGATGCATGGTGGCCGAAGTCATCATCCCTGACTGGCAAGGGAAAGACAATGATTCCTCTCTATGTTTCATTAAGTCTCACACAAGTTCCTGTCTTTCTTTTGCATTACCACTCCAGACAGGGATGGACATTGTTGAAGATAACATGTGATCTCCGTGATTGACTTCACTCCACCTCCAGCCTTCCCATTTACTTAGTATCGAGAGAGAGAGAGAGACATCTAACTCTGGTCAACCAGAGACATCTAACTGACTGAGCACACTAGAGAATTCAGTCACAATTGCCACAGCCTTTTCTCACAGTGAGATGATGAAACTTTATCATCTTGACAATATCCATTCCACCCTGGCCTCTCACAAACTAATCTGGGACCCCTAACTTCACAAGTTCTAAATAATGAAGCCCCCAAAGCCCCTTTACTTCATACCATTTTCATCACTTTCTCATTTCAACCATTGACTTTATTTATTTTCCATTTGCCAACCACATTCTCATTTATGCAGACGGTATATACAATACAAATGTCTGCTGTTAATACCCAGGGTAGTTAGTGCCATGTGGCGGAGAGGAAAATACTTGGACACAGAGACAAGTAAGTCCTACAGACTGCTTGCTGCAAGCCTCTTCTTGAGGTGCTCTGTCGAAGAAGGACCGTGGTTATGCCAAAACATGGGCAGGGGAAATGTGGATAATGAGATAGACTTGAGATTTATCCTGTGTGGTTCCAGAAGACACCAAGAGGAATAATAGGTTAGAGATTTAGGAGACCTTTCCAAAAGTGTAATGAGATGCTGTCACTAGTTGGCCATCTCTCAGTGGTGTTTAAAAAGGGATGCAAACAGAAGGTATTTGCAAAGGGTGTGCAATAGAAGAGACATATAAACAATGTGAGACTGCTGTTTTGACTTTGCTATTCAATATCTCAATTTTTATTGCATGGATTTTACCAAAATGGGAATAAAAGAAAATACATATCTAAGTAAAGAAATAATTAGTGCCTTTTAAGAAGGAAAGTCTTTTATGACATTGTACCAGGTTTATATTGATAATCATCAGTTACACATATCAAATTAACAAGGAACCAAAGTTGTATTGATGGTTTTTCATCAGAAGCACTGGGTCCATAATTTTGCATAAGTGACCAAAAAATCAATTGCACCAAAAATAATAAGATACCTAGGAATAAACCTAATCAAAGAGGTAAAAGACCTGTACTTTGAAAACTATAAAATATTGATGCAAGTAATTAAACATGACACAAATAAATGGAAAGACATTTCAAGCTTATGGATTGGAAGAACAAATATTGCCAAAATGTCTATACTACCCAAAGTTCATCTACACATTTAAAGTAATCCCTATCAAAATACCAACAGCATTTTTCACAGAATTAAAACAAATACTCCTAAAATTTATATGGAACCACGAAAGACACAGAATTGCCAAAGAATCTTGAAAAAGAAGAACAAAGCTGAAGGCATCACATTTCTGGACTCCTACGTTATACTACAAAGCTGCGTTAATCAAAACAGTATGGTACTGGCACAAAAATAGACACACAGATCCATGGAACAGAATAGAAAATCCAGAAATGAATCCATAATTGTATGGTCAACCAAGCTTCAACAAAGCAGGAAAGAATATCTAATGGGGAAAAAGTCTCTTCAACAAATGGTATTGGGAAAACTGGACAGCAGTATGCAAAAGAATGAAACTGGACCACTTTTTTACACCATACACAAAAATAAACTCAAAATGGATTAAAGACCTGAATGGGAGACCTGAAACCATAAAAATCCTAGAAGAGAGCACAGGCAGTAACTTCTCTGGCATCGGCCACAGCCACTTCTTTCTAGATACATCTACTGAGGAGGGAACACAAAAGCAAAAATAAACTATAGGGACTTCGTCAACATAAAATACTTCTGCACAGCAAAGGAAACAATCAACGAAACTCAAAGGCAACCTAGAGAATGGGAGACAATATTTACCAATGACAAATCCAATAAAGAGTTTGTATCCAAAATACATAAAGAACTTATACAACTCAGAAAGGGAAGGGCTTTTTGTTAGCATCTCTGTAACTAGAAGGCAGTTTTAGATTATAACCATAGGTCTACGTGTGCGTTTTTGTAAAGTGCCTGTGTTTGCTGTGGACAAGGTTCATTATTTTGTAACATCTAAGCTTTTTGGATGTCCCAAGATGATAATATATGATAAAATGTATCACTAGTGAACTAACCAACTTATAAGTTTCTTTTTGTTATAATTGATAGAAAGGAAGCATCTCAGATATGGAATTGTTAAACTGGCTCTGAGAAATGTACGTCTGGACTTACCCATTAGGTTGGCAGCAGAGGGGCAGAAGGAAATATAAAGGGAAAGATGTATGCAGATGTGTTCATATTTACATTTTAATGATAACTGTTTAAATGTGTGTGCATCTCCTTTGGCTGTCCTATAGGAATACATGAAGTGATTCAATGGAAACATATGTCCTTGCTAATATTTGAATAGTACAGACTGGATAATGAATTCTTTTAGAAGCATTATAAATTGTGTACTCTGTTACTTTATGTCTCATTTTTAATTGAACATTAAGTGAATGCAGTATTTTAATTGTACTTCTGCCAATATCTTTATCTAGAGTCCTGTTGCCATTTTTGTCTTTTGTGAAATTTTTGCTGCTGAGAAAGGCAGGATCATATTTTTTCCTTTCAGATAGAGTTGGTGTAGTGTATTGTTGGTTATGAAAATACCCATAATTTTGAGACTTTGAAATGGTAAATATTCATGGTGTGTAAAAAAGCACGATACATAACTGTCGCAGCTTAATTACATTAAAATATTTAGCTGTGTATATACACACACGGGACCTAGAAGTCAAACTACAAACTGCTTGAGATTATGGATGACTTTGTTCTTTGCTTCTTGTGTTTTTCAGTTTCCTTTTATGCACATGTTAACCTTTAAAAGACAAATTTTTTAAAACCTGGAAAAAAAGAGAACTTACAAAATTCAACACCCGAAAAACAAATAATCCAATTAAAAGTGGGCAGAAGACGTGAACAGATATTTCTTCAAAGAAGAAGGAGAGAGATGGCCCACAAACATAAGAAAAGATGTTCAATATCACTCATCATCAGGGAAATGCAAATCAAAACTACAGTGGGATCACGTCACACTGGTCAGAAATGCTAAAATCAAAAACAAAGGAACAAGAGTTGGTGAAGATGTGGAGAAAAAGGAAACTTCATGCACTGATGGTGGGAATGTATGGAAGCTCCAAAAAAACTAAAAACAGAACTACCCTATGATCTAGTAATTCCATCACTGGGTATTTACAAAAAACAACTTATTCAAAGGGATACATGCACCCTATGTTTATAGTAGCATTACCTACAATAGCCAAGATATGGGAACAGCCCAAGGGCCCATCAATTAATGAATGGATAAAGAAGATGTGGTATACAACGGAATATTATTCAGCCACAAAAAAGAATGAAATCTTGCCATTTGCAACAACATGAATGGAGTTAAAGAGTATAATGCTAACCAAAGTAAGTCAGTCAGAGAAAGACAAATACCATATGATTTCTCTCATGTGGAATTTAAGAAATAATGCACATGAGCAAAGGGGGGAAAAGAGAAAAAGAAACCATGAAACAGACTCTTAACTATAGAGAACAAACTGATGGTTACCCGAGGGATGGAGGGTGGGGGGATGGTTGAAAAGGTGATGGGGATCAAGGAGTTCACTTGTCATGATGAGCACAGAGTGATGTACGGAAGTGTGCAATCACCGTATTGTACACCTACAACTAATATAACACAGTATGTTAACTAACTGGAACTAAAATAAAATAAAAATACTTCAAACTCTAGTCAATTAATTAATTAATTAATAATCATGCTCGCTAAGAATATATTCAAGAATATTCTTAGGAATATTTCTTATTTTACATATTAAGTGTCAAAGCAGGCAATAAAATAACACACTAGCACATTTCAGTTGCTGCCCAACAAGGGGAGGACAGAGCTCAGAGACTGGGTGTAAAACAAACTTCATTAAAAAAAAAAAAAAAGAAAGAAATTAATACCTATACCCAGAAAAAGCACTGACATAAAAAGCGAGACACATAAAGGATAAAGTTTACATAAAAATTTAACACTTTTTTATGATAAAAGATACATGAGCAAAGATGAAGATGGACTATGAGAAGTTATTTGTGATACAAATAGCTGACGATTATAATTCATATGCATAATCAATAAGAAAAATAACCCATAGGAAAATAGGTGAGACTATAAATAGGCAAATTACAAAATAGAAAATAAAGCCTTCCCAAGGGTGCATTGGTGGCTCTGTTAGTTAAGCATCTGCCTTAGGCTCAGATCATGATCCCAGGGTCGTGGGATCAAGTCCCACATCAGGCTCCTTGCTCAGCAGGGAGCCTGCTTCTCCCTCTGCCTCTGCCCCCTCCCACTCATATTCTCACCCACTCTGTGCGCTCCCTCTCTCTCTCAAATAAATAAATAAATAATCTTTTTTAAAAAAGAATATAAAGCCTTCCAATGGAATGAAAATATTCTCAACCTCACTAAACCTTAGGGAAATGCCAATTAAAATACTGAAATAACATTTTTATCCTCAGGTAGGGTACTATGAAAATAGCTTTACAATATAAGTATTATTGAACATAGGAAGATATGGAAGCATCAATACAACACTGGTGAGAGAACACTGATAAAAACTGACTTAGAAGAGTTGTTTGACAATATCTATTAAAATTTTGAATGATTTTCTGGTTTCAGTATTGGCAGGGTAGCTTTTATCACACTAACCCTCCAGCAGAGAACAATTATGAGTTCATACATACAGAAAGAGAAAAAGAGAGAAAGTTAATGGGGCAAAATGTTCATAACTAGTGAATCTGGACAAAGGACATATAAGGAGTTCTTTGCACTACTCTTGCAATTTTAAACAAATTTTAAACAAATTTTAAAATTTAAAACAATACCAAAATTAAAGTTTTTTAAAAGTTATTTTGCTAGGGGCACCAGGATGGCTCATTTGGTTAAGCATCTGACTCCTGGTTTTGGCTCAGGTCATGATCTCTGGGTCATGAGATCAAGACCCAGGTCGGGCTCTGCACTTGGGCAGGGAACCTGCTTGGGATTCTCTCTCTCTCTTTGCTTGCGCATCTCGACCCCACTCTCTTTCTCTATTAAAAAAAAAAATTATGTTGCTAGAAGGCAAATTCATAGTCATATCTCCAGGTATCTGTGGATCTCCTGAAAAAGTTTAGACCACCTATAACACTAGACTACTTTTGAACATATGATATGGAAAGAGATCAATATTATGTTAATAAGTCAAAAAAGTGACAGTAAGAGCAATAAGAGTAGTGCAACTAGTCCTTTACTTCAAAAGAAAAATAAATATATGTAACATCTATTTATATATGTGTATGTCTGTAAATGGATAAAGCAATATACTGAAAACACACAGTGATTAGAAAACGTAAAAGCACACCCCATCATTGAGTAATTCTACCTTCTTGAAAAACACTCATGTGCTCAAAGAGCACATAGAAGTATGTTCACTGCAATATTGTTTAATAGCAAAAAAAGCAATAATCTATATGTCTATCAATAAAAGGATAGCTAAGTAAACTATAGCATACCATGCATAGGTAGCTTAAAAGAATGAGTTCTTTATGTACCATCATGAATAAGACAGGCAATAAAAGCAAGCTAGATAATAAATACATTAAAAAAGCATTATTAAAACAAGGGGAAGAAAACATACCAAAATGTTAACAGTAGTTACTCCTGAGTAAGTATCTTTTTTTTAAAGTATGCTCTACACCCCATGTGGGACTCAAACTCACGACTCTGAGACCAAGAGTTGCGTGCTCCACCGACCAAGCCAGCCAGGCACGCCTATCTTCTTATTCGTAAATTTTATGCATTTGCCAAATTAGCCATAATGAGAATATACATTTTTTTTAAGATTTTATTTATTTATTCGTCCGAGAGACAGCCAGCGAAGAGGGAACACAAGCAGGGGGAGTGGGAGAGGAAGAAGCAGGCTCATAGCGGAGGAGCCTGATGTGGGGCTCGATCCCATAACGCCGGGATCACGCCCTGAGCCGAAGGCAGACGCTTAACCGCTGTGCCACCCAGGCGCCCCAAGAATATACATTTTTAAAGACAGAAATATAGTTCTATGTGTGGAAAAGACTTAAAAGTACTCAGGGCCTATTAGACATTTTCCTGCTTTAAAACAAAAAATACACTGAAGCATAGCCATAAAAAAGAAGGCTATTTGGTATGTATTTATTTATAAAAGTAGAAAAACATACAGTGAATTGCTGGCAACATTTTTGTAAATAAAAGGCGTTGAGGAACGTCTGGTGAACATGCCTGGCTATTAAATACCATAGGAGCAGAATTAGAAAGGGAGCTTAAAGTGTTGCCTAAATGTGAACTAGGAATGATGGTTTTGCTGGGTCTCTTTTCCTAGAAAGATTTTTAATATCAAAAATACTTTTTCACTTCATCTGCCGAGAGCTGAGAGCTTATAGGTGTCAGACATTTAGAAGAAAATGACAATCCCAAACCTCCAATAATCAGAATGGCTGAGAATACTAACCTTCCGTGCTGGAAAAGAAAACTGACACATGCTCATGCAAGTTAGCTAGAGCTTTAGAATTCTGCAGCCTCTCTAAAATCCTCAAAAACAACTAAACCTCTCTCAAATTCTCCAAAGTACTATGTCTTTAATTTAGCTTATGCTAAAGTTTGTTTCTCTTTGAGGAATATGTAACAAACCATCCAGTTTTCATCGTGAAAATGCAAGCCAAATACCACGGCTTTTGTCTACCACCTGTGTACGTTTCTTCACCCCTTATTAAAAAGTTTATTTTTTTCTTACCCATGACACAATACACATATATCATGTAAATATTGACAGCATAGAGAAGTAAAATTGGAGCGGAAAATTTACCCATAATTCTAACATCATTAAAAAATAACCACTGTTAAATTTTGATGTATTTCAATTCAGCCTATTTTCTAAAACCATCTTAATATTGTTGAGCTCATGCTGCATGTGCAATGTTATTCCAATGTTTTCCACGTCACACGATAACCGATATATTTTTCCATGTTACTTAAAGTGTGGTAAACATTTATAAAGCCTGTATGACGCTGAATAGAAAGGATATACTACAGTTTATCTTAATGTGGCTGCCTATATTTGAAATATTTGGTTTTTCAATTATTCCTCATAACATCTTGGTGCGTAACAATTGGTATTTAAATTTTGAGTTCGTCAGTTGGTTGAGAGTCTCAAGAATGAGCAAAAGATATGAGTAGTTTGTTTTCCTGAAACCTTTTTCAAAAAAATTTTTTAGGGATCTTTGCTCCACGTGTTTGCCACGGTTGAAGTGAGGCTGTGTATGACAGACCTGATCATTAGCTACTGAACGATACTCACATTTCAGCAACAGGGTGGCTCCATATGTGGCACTCTCACTAGAAATTATAAGCAGTTGAGTAGTTCCAACCCTCTAGGAGCTTACACTCGCAGGGGAGCTCCTTTAACCTGGGCAGCATATGAGAATGTTCGTGCCGCCACGGCTGGGTATAATAATAACAACAAGCGTCTATTCAGTGCTTACCATATGCCAGCCATCATGCTAAGACTCCTTCTGCATTTTCTCACTGAATGCCCACAATGACCCATGGTTTAGTCCCATTTTACAGACGAGGAAGTAGGCTCACAGAGGCATCATGGTCACCCCCAATCCCTCTGGGCATGTGCCCTAAAGCTGTAGGTCCAGGAGTAGTAATGGATGACTCACACTCATCCACCCACACTCTGTTTCCTATTGTCTCTCATGAAAGCTTTGTATGTGGCAAAGCTAGCCAGGTTGCATGAGTCCAAAACTCAGGACTCTGACTCAGACCCATGTTTTCATGGGTAAGAAAAAAATAAGACCTCTGAGTCTTTTTGCTGAGTGGACCCACCAAAGGATGCACCACATGAGAAGGAACAAACAGATGGGCTGGATGCTAGATAGACAATAAGTATGTCCAGAAAATAAACTTCCAAAAATTATCAAGTCTACACATCCTATTCTGTCCTTGAATTGCATAATGCTCCTATCTGCTGCCCTAACCATTTCTGTCCTCTTTTCTAATCTTTACCTTAGTGGCCTAAGAGATAAGAGGTGCTATAAAAGGAAAGGAGGGAAGGAGGGGGAAAAGACATAGAAGGAGGCAGGAAGAAATCCATTAGATAGTTATCAACCACCTTGCTGGTATGCAATATATATTTAATATATATCACATTCTGGTCTTAAGGACATCGCAATTTAGCTAAAGAGCTAAATCAGACACTCGCAAAGCAATTAAATAACAATATAAGATTAAATGGCAATGCAAGATGTATTGAAGCGCTAAAATAAGCTGTATGAAAATAGCAACCATCATCATTCATTTTTTCAGATTAATACACATTTGAGATAGTTGGTCCTGTATATTAGACCATGCCTATTAGATTTTGTCCTATTAGAGAGTGTTTACCATAAGTGAAGACCATAAATGCTACAAGAGTTCATTGCACAAACAGGTCAAAATACATCTGAGTCTCTCCCAAAGGCTCTAAGTCCCAGATAAGAAGGATGGTCCAGAGTATGAAATCATTAAGTGGCAACAGAATGTCAAGTATGAGGCAGAGGTCTCTTACTGGATGGCACTGGGGAAGCTTGAGGCTTTTAGAACCTCTCCCTTACTGCCTCTGCCAAGGGATGTGGACACTCCTGCTGCTCTTCCGACTATGCCTCCTTCCCCGGTTGACCCCCTCCCAAACGGGGGAGCCCCACATGACCTGCTCGCTCAGCAGCTGACACTCGGGGGGCTGGCTTCCTTTGTGGGTAGGGCCACCACTTTGAAGAGTAGCAAGAGGTCACACTTCCACCTGTGTTGTACCTGCAATTAAGGGTGCAAGGCTAGCATGCATCACAGTCGCCTTTGCTGGTCCTAATGCCAGCTTCCCTGGGTTCAGGTAACATCAGTGTCCCTTACGAACTTACATATCCTTGCACAGGTTGCTTAATTTCTATGTGCTTCAGCTTTTCTCATCTAAAAACATGGGTAAGAGTCATAGCTACCTCACAGAGTTATCATGAGAACCGCATGAGTTCTTACAAGTAAAGGGCTTATGTACATGGAGCTATTTTCAGTAACAAATTTGGATTTGCCTCACTCTTTATTTGCAGGGCCTGAGAACACAGATTCGATGTTAAGCTTAGGCCACATTGCCCCACATCGTTGAGGAGCAAGGTGTGCCCAGATTAATAAAATGGCCTTTGTTACTCATTTGATTGGATATTCTTCCACACATGGTCTATTGGTGAAAGCCCTAGAGGACAAAAGGAATCCAAACCCCTAACAGAAGGGTTCTAAGCTTGGCTCAATTCATTTATCCAATTTTAAAGCATTGCAGGAATTATTAGGAAATAAAATAAAATTTAATCTATAGGTAATAGTGATTTATTATGTTTTTTGAGCTGGAAACATGAGAAAATGAAAGCTGTGTTTTATAAGGATTAACCTGACAGCTGTATAAATCTTCTGTAGGAAATCTCTACATTCTTTCAAAACAGGGTTTGTTTGTTTTTTTTAAACAACAACAACAACAACAAAAACTAGCACTTTTTCTCTCCACATTTTCCAGCCAGATTTTTAAGGATTCTGCAATCAGTAATGAATTTCATCAAAGCAAGAACTGTGACTTAGATCTCTTCAATCCCAGTGCCTACCAGTGCCTGACACATAATAGGTGCTCTATAATGCTGACTGAATAAATACAAAACAATATTTACTATGACCAAAAGGACCACTGTGAGAAAGTTGGGTTTGAGGGCACAGTTTTTTAAAAATGGGAGCAGGGGGAGTGAAGGAATGCATACCTAGCTAACTCCCATTGCAATAGGAGGGTGATGGTGTCCCCAGAAAGCAACACTGGAACTCTTTGAAAGCCTTGGTGCTGGTAGGGAAGGGGCACCGAAGCCTCCAGGTTCACCTTGGGAAAGGTCCCAGAAAAAAGTGGACAATGTGGCCCCCAGAGAAGAAGGGCCTCCTCTACTGTACAGAGCGGTCTATTAAGAACCAGAAATGGTCAATGTAAATTCTCAAGTTGTAGAGTATGAAAACCAGTAAATAGGCAAGAGGAAACTCAAGTTCAACAACCTTCCTTCCAACACAGGAAAGTACCTTGGGAGCATGATTTCTGGGAAGACTTGGTTAATTTGAAATACAATCAGAAATGTGTTGAACAGATTACACTAAGGAAAAAATAAGCATGTGATTTTGATGGCATCTAAATCAGTCAAGATACAGGAAGAGGAAATGGATGAGCTGCCCTGTGGCATGAAACCAATTCTCAAACTCATATACAGCCTCCTATCTGTCTACTGTGTACACATCTTTCTACTCACTACTCTAACTGAAACACACTTTTGGAAACACCTCTTCACTTCCACAATTGTTGTAGCTTTCCCAAGGTCATTTATATCAAAAGACTTTCCACTCTCAAAAGTCCTTCAATCAGAATAAAAAGCATCGAAGTGAAATCAAGATGAGTCTGAGGGTAATCAAAACAGGATCTCAACAAAAAAATGAGCTGAGTATGATTACACCTCAATAAATAAAAAAACAACCTAGAGTGGGGGGGGAAAACTGACAGGAAATACAACAAAATGTTAAAGTAGATATCTGTAATACAAATTTGAATAATTTTGATTCTATATTCATCCAGTTTTTTAAAGGAGTATTTACTTATTTTTATTGAAAAACACACAAACGTTTCACTAAATAAATAAATATCGAAGTCTAAGCTATTTTCAAACTAGGAAGCAAAGAAAACAACATCTAGGGACTTTAGTGAGGTGTGGTTTGTTACTTAGACCTCATTGGAAATATTTTCCTTCATATTTTGAAAGCCTTTTATTGTCACTGAGGAAAATTTTTTTTAAAGATTTTATTTATTTATTTGACACACAGAGAGAGGGAACACAAGCAGGAGGAGTGGGAGAGGAAGAAGCAGGCTCCCAGCGGAGAAGCCTGATGTGGGGCTCGATCCCAGGACTCTGGGATCACGCCCTGAGCCGAAGGCAGATGCTTAACGACTGAGCCACCTGGGAGCCCTGGAAAATTTTTTAACTTGGAAGTGACCTTAAAAATTGCCTGATAAAAAAAGACCTCATTCTACAGCTGAAGGAATAGAGCGAATTTCCTAACGAACAACGAATAAGGGGCAGACCTAGAACTCTGACCCATAATCCTGCCTCCCATTCAATGCTCTCTCCAACACTGAGTCTACAGCACTAAGGAAAGCATCCCCTTCAGTTTCCAGAGAGAAAGAAAAAAACACTGCAAAATACAATGTCTTTCCACTCCTGGGACTATATCCAAGAGAAATGAAAATATGTGTCCATACAAAAACTTGCGTATGAATGTTCACAGAAGGCATTATTTTAATAACCAAAAACTGGAGGGAACTCAAATATATATCAATTGATAAAGGGATAAAGAATGTGGTATATCCATCAAATGGAGTATTATTCAGTCATAAAAAGGAATGAAGTACTGATACATTCTATATACGCACATGGATGAGCCTTAAAAACATTATGCTAAGTGAAACAAGCCAATCACAAACCACTATATATTACATGATTCCATTTATATAAAACGTCTAGAAGAGGCCAATTTATAGATAGAAAATAGGCTAGTAGTTGCCTAAGGCTGCAGGAGGTGAGTGTGTGTGTGTGGGGGGGGGGGTCAGGTGGTGACAGCTAAGGGAGGAGAAGTTCTTTTTTTGAATATAACAAAAATGTTCTTAAATTCTTTGTGGTGATGAGTGCAGATGAAAACAAGTGCTAAAAATTTATCAGCACGCACTGCATTTCTGTTCCAAGTAAAGAACAATACTGATGATGTCACATTATGGAGAAAACAATCATCTATGCAGATTATGATTTCAATCAGGGCCTTTATATCTTTCCCATATTTGTTTCCCTGAAAATGGTTATGTTGCCCAGGCTCTGGGATTCCTGCCTCTGGTAAATTCTCTAGAACCATGTCAACTGAAGAAATGACCAATTTAAATAATTGTGTGTACCATCTTGTGGAACGAGCCAGGTTCAGCCAAGAGGGCTACCTCCTTTAAGCAACAATACATGATTAAAAGGCATGAAATGAATCTGCTTTAAATGGGTTGACCAAGTAATTAGATGTCTGGTGATTCTCCCTCCCAGGCCAGTCGGCAGAATGTTGCTATTGGACTCGCAGCCTCATGGCCTCACACCACACCTGAAACAGCCTCGTAGCGAGCTCCACTTCGCTCCTACCCAGAGTCTAGGCACTCACTGGTAAAGAAAGACCACCCTGGAACTAATATAACACTGTAGGTTAACTATCCTGGAATTTAAATTAAATTAAATTTTCAAGAAGAAAAGAAAGACCACTCGGTGATCAGTAAGTCAATCACCGCCCAGAAACAGAAGTCATGCGCCACATCTTATCACAGCTCTCATCAAGGAGGAGACCTATCTGAGCGCTACTCTTCCTGCCCTGCTAAATGACAGGAAACTGCTCATTGTGTGTACAAGTTCAGCAGCAAGCGAGAGCTGTATTCTGGCTACAGGCCTCAAATCATTCCAGAGAACCTCAAATGCTCTTAGGCTCTGACCAGGCCTTCCTGCCAACAGTAACACAAACACAGGGCACAAGTCAACTCCCACTTGTCATTCCACCAACAGCTCTGTGGCAGGAACCCTGCTTTCAGTCAGCAACATGTGAAGGAGTTTTTAAAGGAGGGTGAAGGAAGGAAATAAATAAATGGAGGGTGAAGATGTGTACAAGTGGCTGGCACCCTTGTTACCACCACTGATACGGGTTAAATGAGCACAGTCCAGGCAAAGTGCTATGTCTAAGTGCTATGTCTAAGACTCTCTTCAAAGACCTAAGACAGTGGTAAACGTGTCAGAAGGCTCAGCTCACCCCAGTTTGGGGAGGAAAATATAGGCTTCTTTTTCCTAAAATAATTCAGAAAAAAGTAGATATTCTGTTTCTTTAGGTCTACAGTTTAGCCTAAGAAATGACCTATGTTACATAGATTTCTACTTTGATACCTGAAATTAAAACAAATCGTTTTCATACAATTGCAGCTGTCAATTTTACCTCAATAAAGCTGAAAAAAATTTTTTATGAATAAACCTTAAAATCCAAACCAACTTATTTTTCCTCTATTAAAAAAAAACCTGTCAGGGCACCTGGGTGGTTTGGTCAGTGAAGTGTATGAGTCTTGATTAAGATCAGGTCATGATCTCAGGGTTGTGAGATCTGGCCGCACGTCAGACTGCACGCTGGGTGTGTAGCCTGCTTAAGACTCTCTCTACCTACCTCCTTCTCTCTCTCCCACAGAAAATATTAAAATGGATAAGTCACCACAAGTTACTGTCCGGATGCTCCTTAACTATCCCTCAGTTAGTTTTTTTCCTTCATCATCAATCATTTAAAACAGGTAGCAAATGAACGGCATTTCAACTGTCATCTAGCTATGTTAGTAAATACTTTGATCAAAACATGGCACTAAAACTAGTATCCAAACACAAATGCAGGAAAGAAAAGCAAGTAAATAACTAGATGTATTGCGGGGGGTGGGGGGGAAGGGGAGGGCAGGGTGGGAGAGAAGAAAGCCCTGAATACGAAGTTGACAAACTAGGTAACTACTCCCTCCATAAATGGAACTGGGCATGAAATGCTAAAAATGCCACCTATACTTCCTCCAGTAAAGCAAAACGAGAAGGAAAAGTTGGTTGATACTGCTCTGAAAAACAGACTTTCCACTGAACATACACAGTAGCCTGCCAAGTGGACTACTAGCGCAAAGTCCTTTGCTAAAAACTACAGTGGTCTAGCTCCACATGGAGGTGCCTCTTCATAGATAAACTTGACAGTTTCCATTTTCAACTGAAATGTATGAACAGTTTCCACCCATTCCCTAGAGGCCACCAATCCTGTCACCATTCAAAAGGACACAGAAGACAAAGATCTTATTCAAACCAGCAGAGGGGGGAAGCCCCTATTTCCCTTCCGTGTACACAGATTTCTAAGTGTCTACCACATGGCCAAAACGACACTGGGTACTGTGTGTCTTTCAGAATGAGAAACTTTTCCTCTCAGCCCCCAAGGAAGTGATAATCCTAAAGGCAGGAAAGTCACCACTCAAACCCATCCTTAGTTCAGAGTATCCTTATCCTTGATTAGAATTATTGTAGAGAAGACTCATGTAATAAAGACCGGCTTCATTTACAAATCTAATAGAAAAGACTGCTGCTGGAAGTCTATTGGCTGGGTAGCAATTCCATTTCCCAGAATGAAGGCATGCTAACAACAGAGAAAGAAAAAAGAAGCCTGTTGGATCTCAAATATCATCTCAATCTCAGTCTCTATAGAACAGTCCTAAGCTGCACGCATCCTTTAGTCTGGTACACGCTCAGTCTATTTAAATGGTAAATGAGAAAAAATAGATAACTGTGAGAGCATTCACCGGTGCATGACTCGGCTATGCAACAATTCACCATTCTCACAACTCATGGATCCTCACATTAGAAGCGCATAGCTCCTGATTTACAGCAGCAAGAAGCTGATGTCCAATTATGCACGTTGTCCTGCTTTCATCCATTTACCCAGATGATAGGGTGTCAGGTCTGCAGCTCTGTTTGAATTTGGTTGGCCAACAACATTACTGATTGTAGTTATCTGTATTTTGTGTGCCATATTGAAGAAATCCGAATTGAACTAAGCCTCTCTTTGATGAGTCACTAGCATGCAGAGGTGTGTGGAACACAACCAAGGCAAGCTACCCTATGAAACTTGCTGTATTCAAACACCGCTCCAACACCATCAGCACTGTCTGCATTGCTTTGATAAACCAGTATTGGGTAAAGTCAGACATGCCTTTGATGCTTGTACTTCTACCAGGAAAAAATCATAAGCTATTGCTAGGGACTTAGCATGAGAGCCTAATTTACAACATTACTTTTTTAAAATAAGTTGTTCAAAAGTAAGCAAAAACCCTGTTTTTTCCATAATGGAAAAGGAAGTGTAAACTGAGGTCATAGCTCAGTTGGAACTTTCAACCAAAACAGGGACACGTACTCTCTTCAGAATAGCATCCACAGGGTAGGCGGAATTCTGATATGGTGGCTCAGGGCTCCAAAAGTGAGTCTTCCTTAAGCCACCCCAGCCCAGGCATAAGGCACATGAATCAAGAAGTCATCTGCCCCAAGAAGTCACCTGCCCCAGCTGTTGCCATCCCAGCCATTCTGGGCCCAGATGTTCCAGTCCGACATGATCCCAGTGGAGGCCCCAGATATTGTGGAAAAGGGAAGAGCCATCCCTGCTCTGGCTTTTCTGAATTCCTGACCCAAAGGATCTGTGAACATCATAAAATAACTGATGTTTTATTCTTGTAAGAGCTGGGCAGGGAGGTTGTTATGAAACAACCCAGGGCACAGAGCTCAAGAAGTTTATCAGCAGGTCCCAACAAAAGAATTAAGCAAAAGAACACGTTAAAAAAGATCGAGGGCTCCTCCTTAAAGAAACTGAACTGGGGAGAACGTATTGACTGCTGAAAAGCAGTTGATAAGGATATATGGGTGTTCCCAGAATGAAAACTAATGATTTTGGCTTCGGGGGAAGGTGGTTATGAGGGCAGTATGTGGTAGTGAGCTCCCTGCCTGATCACCAGAAAGTATAGATTGTCCCAACCATGTGAAAAGAGAGTCAGTCAGCCTTCCTGGTTCTTTCATGTTAAATCAGAATAGTGAACAAACCTCAATCTCTGAATCTTGCTTCCTCCTGAAACCCTACGGCATCAGTTAAGACGCCAATAGGAAACAAGTAGAACCTCAGATTATGATAATTTTGGTTCTACTTACAAAAATGAGGAAAGAGTGTGCAGTAAAGTGAGGGACTAGCAGTAGTGGGACTGTCACCCCTCTCCAAGATCAAAAAGGAAAAAGGAGTAAGTAACCAAATCAAGAAGGCAGAGTCTCAGAATGCTACCTTTTAAGGGGCACCTGGCTGGCTCAGTCAATACAGCATGTGACTCTTGATCTTGGGGTTGTGATTTTGGGCCCCACTTTGGGTGTAGAGATTATTTTAAAATAATTTACATAACTCAGGGCCCGCTTAGGGGTGCCTGGGTGGCTCAGTCGGTTAAGTAGCGGATTCTTGATTTTGGCTCAGGTCATGATCTCAGGGTCCTGGAATCGAGCCCCACATTGGGTTCTGCACTCAGTGGGGAATCTGCTTGTCCCTCTGCCCCTGCCCTCACTCATGCTTGCTCTATGTTCAGTTGAAGAACATAGTCAGATGAGGTACCTTCACAGATCAACTGTCCAGCAAAATGCATACACTGACTCATTCTCCCCACTCCTGTTCATCTCGGTCCCCCATATTAGCTGGACCCACCTAGAAGCCATCAGGCATGGTAGCTTGCTGATGCAATCCACAGAGCAGAGAGTAGAGTGAAGAAGGGTGGAGACTGGGGTAAAGGGACATAGTAGAAGGCATTCTATGTCTCTCAATGAGAAAAATGAAAGGCAATAAGGAATTCCAGGAAGGGGAAAATGCAGAAGAAAGTTACAGTGCAAATACGAAACCTACTAAAATGCAGCCAAATGTGGTGGGTACATTGGAAAAATAATTTATTAAAATTATTTCTTGAGGACAAAAATGTGGCATTGAACCACAGAGAAAGAAATCTAACCACAGTATACTCCTGCACGCTGCAATGAAATCCACTTTCAGCTTTTGTCTTTCAAAAATCAACCTATATATAAAGCACAGATGACTAATTTCAGAATGTATATTTTTAATCATAATAACTTCACAGTAAAAGTGGGGTAGGAGAGAAGGAGAAAGGGCAGAAAGTAGAGAATAAAGAGGTACTGTTGAAAGTTAGTAAAACAAAAAATACAAATTTATAAATATTACTGAAAGTTATAAAGTAGGAATATGGTAACTACTGTGGGAAGGTTACCTCAGGCTTTCTTTGCACAACACATGAGCACCTTCCCCTGAACAAACAGCTCAGCAAACATGTCTTCTTATTCTGGTCATTCAAAACTCTATTTCAGCACCAGTTCTTATGCTATGTTCTTAATGTCATCTTACTATTTTAAAAATGCAGCTGTTGTCAGTGAAGAGATCAAAGCCTTGACAACTTTAAAGAGAAATACTTGATGATTTTATTCTATGCTTTGGATCTCACTTTTGTATGAACTACAGAAATTGTTGCATTTTGTGACAAAACAAATGAGTTCATGATATGAACTATGAAGCAATTGCTGTTTTGGTGATTTCCCAGTTTAGCCATCTTGTCTGTATAAACACATCAAGAAAGTAAAATGGTTGTTTGGGCCTCCTGAAGATCATAGGTTTTTGTTGTTGTTAGATTTGTCTAAACAAATTTCTTGAGATCAGGTTTCTGTAAGAGGGGTCTGGTCTTATATTACAAAATCTCTTCAAAACAGATAAATTCCTATAAATATATAATATTCCAAAGCTGAATCAGGAAGAAATAGAAAATTTGAACAAACTGATCACTAACAATGAAAATGAATCAGAAATCAACTCCCCAAAAAAGTCCAGGACCAGATGGCTTCATATGTTAATACTAACAAACATTTAAAAAAGAGTTAAGACCTATTCTCCAACTGTTCCAAAAAACGGAAGAGGAAGGAAAGCTTCTAGATTCATTCTACAAGGCCAGCACTACCCTGATACCAAAATCAGATAAGATACTACCAAAAAAGAGAACTACAAGACAATATCTCTGATGATTATAGATGCAAAAATTCTAACAAAATATTAGCAAACCAAATCCAACATACATTAAAAGAAATCACTCACCATGATCAAGTGAGATTTAATTAATTAATTTTATTTATTTATTTATTTATTTCAAGGGTGGTTCAATATTCACAAATCAACATGCTACATCACATTAACAAGAAAGGGGATAAAAATCATGATCATCTCAGTAGATGCAGAAAGAGCAACTGACAAAGTACAACATACATCTGTGATAAAAACTCTCAACAAAATAGGGTTAGAGGAAACATATCTTAGCATAATAAGGGCCACCTATGAAAAACCACAGCTAACATTATACTCAACGGTGAAAAACAGAGCTTTTGCTCTAAGATCAGCAACAAGACAAGGATGTCCACTCTCACCACTTTTATTCAACATAGCACTGGAAGTCCTAACCACAGCAATCAGATAAGGGGAAAAAAAGCATCCAAAGTGGTAAAATACAAGTAAAACTGTCACTTTTTACAGATGACATGATACTATACATAGGAAACCCTGAAAACTCCATCATGAAACTACCAGAATAAATGAATTCAGTAAGTTGTAGGATACAATATTAATATACAGAAATATGGGGGTGCCTGGGTGGCTCAGTCAGTTAAGCATCTGCCTTTGACTCAGGTCACGATCTCAAGAGTCCTGGGATCGAGCCCCATGTCAAAGCTCCCTACTCAGTGGGGAGTCTGTTTCTTCCTCTCCCTCTGCCCCTCCCCTCTGCTTATGCATTCATGCTCTCTCTCTCTCTCTCTCAAATAAATAAACAAAATCATTAAAAAAAAGAAATCAGTTGCATTTTTATATAATAGTAACACAGTAGCAGAGAGAGAAATTAAGAAAACAATTCCACTTAAAATTGCACCAAAAATAATAAAATATGTAGGAATAAACTTAACTAAGGAGGTGACAGACCTGTACTCCAAAAACTAGAAAACACTGATGAAAGACATAGAAGATGACACAAGCAAATGGAAAGATATTCCATGAACATGGATCGGAAGAACCAATATTATTACAATGTCCGTACCATCCAAAGCAATCTACAGATTTAACACAATACCTACCAAAATACCAACAACATTTTTCACAAAACTAGAACTAATAATCATAAAATTTGTATGGTACCCAAAAGGATTCTAAATAACCAAAGATATCTTGAGAAAGAGCAAAGCTGGAGGTATCACAATCCAGATTTCAAGATATTCTACAAAGCTGTAGTAATCAAAACAATATGGTATTAGACCAAAAATAGACACATAGATCCATGGAACAAAATTGAGAGCCCAGAAATAAACCCACACCTGTATCATCAATTAATCTACGACAAAGGATATAAAATGAGGAAGAATACACAATGGAGAAAAGACAACTCTTCAACAAATGGTCCTGGGAAAACTGGACAGCTACATGCAAAAGAATGAAACTGGACCAGTTTCTAACACTGTACACAAAAATAAACTCAGAATGGTTTAGAGACCTAAATGGGAGACATGAAACCATAAACTCCTGGAAGAAAACATAGGCAGTAATCTCTTTTACATCAGTCATAGAAACATTTTTCTAAATACATCTCCTCAAGCAAGGGAAATAAGAGAAATAAACTATTGGGATGACACAAAAATAAAAACCTTTTACACAGCAAAGGAAACCATCCGCAAAACGAAAAGGTAATCTACTGAACGGGAGAAGATACTTGTAAATAATATATCCAATAAGGAGTTAATATCAAAAATATATAAAGAACTTATACAAGTCCACACTGAAAAAAAAAACCAAATAATCCAATTTAAAAATGAGCAGAGGACCTGAATAGACATTTTTCCTAAGAAGACATCCAGATGGCCAACAGACACATGAAATAGAGCTCAACATCACTCATCATCAGGGAAATGCAAATTAAAACCACAGTGAGATATCACCTTATACCAATTAGAATGGCTAAAATAAAAAACACAAGAAATAACAAGTGTTGGTAAGGATGTAAAGAAAAAGAAACCCTAGTGCACTGTAGGTGGGAATTAATTTGGTGCAGCCACTGTGGAAACAGTATGGAGGTTCCTCAAAAAATTAAAAATAGAATTACAATATGATCCAGGAATTCCATTACTGTGTATTAACCCAATGAAAATGAAAACACGAATTCAAAAAGATATATGTACCCTTATGTTTAGTGCAGCATTATTTACAAGAGCCAAGATATGGAAGCAAATATCCAGCCATAGATAAATGGATAAAGAAGAGGTGGTATATATATATAATAATAGAACATTACTCAGCCGTAAGAAAACAATGAAATCTTGCCTTTTACAACAGCATGGATGGATCCAGAGAGTAAAATGCTCAGTGAAATAAGTAAGTCAGAGAAAGACAAACACCATATGATTTTACTCATGTGAAATTTAAGAAACAAAACAAATGAACAAACAAAGAAAAAAAGACACCACCTCTCCCCTCACACACGTACACACAAACCAGACTCAACTACAGAGGACAAACTGGTGGTTGCCAGAGGGGAGGTAGGAAGGGGATGAGTAAAATGGATAAAAGAGAGTAAAAGTATACTTCTCTTGAGAGCCCTGAGAAATGTACAGAACTGTCGTACACCTGAAACTAACATAACACTGTATGTTAAACATACTTCAATTTTTTAAAAAGTCTCACGAGTATTTGACAGTCAGTAGTATCCTTGAGCATAGAAAAGACCCTGTGCTTGGTGACACATTCTAGTTTGTAGAGTCCATGGAAAAGTCTGGCCCACAAACTGGATGCCAGATGTCAGATGATGAAGTCACAGCTTACAAAAAAAGACTTCAGGAAGGTAAATTACTAACCCATCCTGTCTGCACCTGCAGCTCCTCATACCAGAGGGAAACCACAATCAGAAGCAACTTTTAAGGGACACCTGGGTGGCTCAGTTGGTTAAGAGTCTGCCTTTGGCTCAGGTCATGATCTGGGGTCCTAGGATTGAGTCCCACATTGGGCTCTTGTGCAGCGGGGAGTCCTACTTCTCCCTCTGCCCCTCCCCCCTGCTTGTGTGCTCATGCTCTCCAACAAATAAATAAAATCTTTAAGGGAAAAAAAAAAGAATCCACTTTTAACATCTCAAAGATAATTGTTTATAGAAGTATAAAGAAAGTCTGCTTGTGTTCGTAAATATTACTCTTAAGGGTGTTTTCTTTTTTTATAACTTGGCTAAGAATGTTTT
This sequence comes from Ailuropoda melanoleuca, assembly GCF_002007445.2. Classification (NCBI taxonomy): domain Eukaryota; kingdom Metazoa; phylum Chordata; class Mammalia; order Carnivora; family Ursidae; genus Ailuropoda; species Ailuropoda melanoleuca. The sequence goes on along the minus strand of NC_048220.1, from coordinate 55,591,129 downwards.
AACTCAATTAGCTGCCAATCTAAAAAGTCCTTAGTTATAAAATCTTTATTGTTAGCTAATTTTTTCATATGCCTTTAGCTTTCAATTTCATGTTGTTGCCAGAAAGAGAAAACTTCCTTCTTAGTTTGCTTTGCTGAACCTGTGTACACGGAAGAAGCAAAACAGGCACTTGGAGCTTTTTTCAAGTCTCTTGTAATTTCCTTCTGAGTTTTCTTTGCTAACAAAAATTGAGTTTTTAAAAAATATTTTTTTATTTATTTGAGATAGAGAAAGAGAGAGCACGAGCAAGGGGAGCAGCAGAGGCAGAGGGAGAGGCCGACTCCCCGCTGAGCAGGGAGCCCGATGTGGGACTCGATCCCAGGATCCTGAGATCATGACCTGAGCCAAAAGCAGACACTTAACAGACGGAGCCACCCAGGCACACCCAAAATTAAGTTTTTAACATCTCCTATCTATTTTTGGCTGTTATTAATGTATACATATGACTGAGACAAAAATGAATCATATCAATGAACACACACCAGCACACACAAAATGGCAAACTTAACAAGTCATGCCTGGTACCCACCCCTGAAATTCATGGTTTATGTTGCTATTTTACGTAAAGGATAGTTTATTTAGTCTAAGAACTATAATGTCATTATTTTCTTCTTCGAAGCGCTAGTTTAAGGTATAAAATCAAAAATAAGCATTTAAGGTTCCAAGGTAACCATCCAGGCAATGTTAATGGTGATCTATCTAACAACTCCTGCGAGGAAGGGAGAGGAGGTGGCAGAGTAGAGGAGGCAATGTAACGAGCAAAATCATCGCCTCTCACTGCACAATGTCAATAGACACTGTCAAGAAAGAGTGGTTTGGATATTAATTAAAACCTCCAGAAGAACTAAAGACAGAGACAGTTACATGCTGTAGGCTCTGAGAGGTGGGACTGGAAATGAGAGAGAGTGGGTGGTAGACTTGTCTTTTCATTTTAAACCGTTTTATACTACCCAGATCATTTTTGCCATGTGTATACACTTAGATAAATATTACTAACTTGTATAAACATATATACACAAATATATAATAAAACCCTAAAAGACTTTTGGTAGAAATTGAGAAGCTGATTCCAAAATATAAATATGATTGTCTTTATATAAAATTCTACAACAGGCAAAGCTATAGTGAAAAGCTCAGATTAGAGATGGCCTGGGGTCAGGAGTTAGAGAGGAGATCGACCACAAAGTGGCCCCAGTAAGGTTTTTGGGGTGATAAAAACATTCTATATTTTCATTGTGGTGGTGATTGTACAACTATGTATGTGCCCAAACTCGTGGAAATGTACACTCAGAATGGATGGATTTCATTGTATATAAACTATATGCCAATTGAACTTGTTGAAAAGCGTACTAATTGTTTAAGACCCTGGGGAAAGATCCACTATAATTCCCTCAGGAGACTAAACTCCCATACTGGATTTCAGACCATAATATTTTTGTAGCAAAGCCGATTTTGCTTCAAGCTGTCATGTCAGTGAACACAACCTAAAAGGGTTGTTCTTAACTACAGAGGCTGTTGCATAGGCAAGGCCACGGTGCCATCTTGTCATCCGTCTGTGAGATTTATGGATCAGAACGTGAGGAGCTTTCTCTGACACAATAAGGATGAAAGCAGCAAGTGAAATTTTATGGTTTTATTTTTGTCCTGCAGTCTAAAAACTACTCTCTCACCGAGTTCAGGAGGACCGGAACACCACATGCAGGAACATGACAAAGCCATCAGCTCACCATTTCTGTTTTATTTCTTCGGCACTGCAGAGTTTGACTGTTGCCACTTACTTACAGTCCCTTCTTAAGGTATGCTTTTGCTGTCAGCTGCCCTTTGTTCACTGAACTGTACCAGAGACCAGTCCTATGTGAAGCCTGGGAGCTAGAGTAGTCAGCCAGAGATAAGGTCCTTCACGAAGCTAAAACACAAAGACACAATTTCTTTACCTTGAGAAAAAAAACCCTAGTGTTTGTTTAGGAACATGAAGTCAGGGAAAGTGTGGGGTGTCTCTCATTTGCCTTTCCACCCTCTCCACTCTTCTTCCCCTTGCTCTGAGGCCCTGGAGGCTGAGGTGTCTGGAAACCCTCTGGCTTTGTATGGGTTTGGCCCACAAAGAGCACCATCAGGAGATGGAAGAGGAAAAGAGTGAAGTGGGGTGGCCATTCCTCCAGCTCAGCTCCCTACCAGGATTGGACGCATCTCTCCACATAGTTCCCTAAAGCTAATCTCTACACTTTCTGTAAACACTTCCTCCCTTCAAGCTTCAAGCTTAGACGTGACAATGGCGCCCTGCCTAGCTAGCCCTGGTCACTGCACTTTTGTTCCCCGGACCCTGTCATCACTGTTGTAAACAGTCTATTGATGTCACTTCAATTACTCAGTTTGAGAATATCAACTCTTACTTGCCAAGACCTTACAGAAGACTTTAGAGACAAAAAGGGAACTCAAGGATATATTTAAATCCTCTCACTCCTCAAATAAGGAAACTGAGCAATCAGTAGCAGCCGCTGGATTTAATCTATTTTGTATACACTGTCCCTGAAATTAAAGTTGATGATTTTCTGCTAAAGAAAGATTGAAGTCACATATTTTCTTCCTTTTTTAAGCAATTTAACTTAACAATATTTCAAAATATAGCTCAGTTGGGCAAAATAATCCTCATAAAAGACTGCATAATGGGCACCTGGGTGGCTCAGTCAGTTAAGCATCTGCCTTCGGCTCAGGTCATGATCTCAGGGTCCTGGGATCAAGCCCTGCGTGGGGCTCCCTGCTCAGCGGGGAGCCTGCTTCTCCCTCTCTCTCTGCCCCTATCCCTCACTTGTGTGCTCTCTTTCTCTCAAATAAGTAAATAAATAAATCTTAAAAAACAAAAAAGGACTGCATAATGGATAGGGGGCCCATACAGTCCTTCAGATGTAATTTTATCACTCGAGGCAGCCAGAGAGCTAGATATTTCGACTTCATCATTTGGGGCTGCTGTGGAAAGGTCTTCACTAAATTATGCATATGCACGCCATCAGCCTGCATCGAAAAACCTTTTGAGAAACAGCCCCACAAAACACTCTGCCATCTATTTGAGGAATGTTGCTGAGAATGTAGTTCAGCACACAAACAGTTTTCCCTGTAGAAGGTATTTTGTTCAAGTCTCAGCACCGGAGAAACTGTTTCACCGCAATTTCTGGGCCATCATGGATCCTACCACAAGCTCAGGAAACCTAGAAGCTCTCAGCCCTATTAGTAGCTCACTTCAAACCAGTGAACAGCATCTTCTAGGAAATGTGTTGTGTGCTGACCCTACCCCTAGCTTTCTTTTTTCCACTCCATCTCTTTATATATTTTATTATTTTTTAATCTTTGTGGACTGCACTAAATACTGAATGTACATGTCCCCCCAAAATCTACATGTTGAAATACAATTCCCATAATTCCCAATGTGTACTTGGAAATGGGGCCTTTACAAGGTGATTAGATAAAATGGGTGAAGCCCTCAAGGATGGGATTTGTGCCTTAACAGACCTCAGAGAGCTCCCTTGCCCCTTCCACCATATGGGGACACAGCAAGAAGAGAGCCATCCATGATCCAGGAAGTGGGCCCTGGCCAGACACCAAATGTGCCAGTGCCGTGATCCTGGATTTTCCAGCCTCCAGTAACTGTAAGAAATACATTTCTGTTGTTTATAAACTACCCAGTCTATGGTATTTTTGATATAGAAGCCCAAACAGACCAAGACAGGCTGTATCAAATCCTTTTTGAAATAAGGCAGAGATGAAGATAATTTAGAATAAGCAAAAAAGCCTGAAAATAGTGACATGTTTCTTTCCTCATGAACCTTAACCTTTATTTTCTCTTTTTAAAAGATTTTATTTATTTGAGAAAGAGAGAGTAGAAGCAGGGGGGTGGAGAGGAGCAGAGAGAGAGAGAGAGAGAGGGAGAAGCAGACTCCCTGCTGAGCAGGGAGCCTGACTCAGGGCTCAATCCCAGGACCCTGAGATCATGACCTGAGCCCAAAGACAGATGCTTAAACGACTGAGCCAGCCAGGTTCCCCACTTACGTTAAAACCTCCAGCAGAACCATAAAGGGGTGCCTGGTGGCTCAGAGAGTTAAGCAACCCTTGGTTTCAGCTCAGGTCATGATCTCAGGGTCATGAGATCAAGCCTCACACGGGGCTCCGCACTCAGTGGCAGAGTCTACTCAAGATTCTCTCTTCCCTCTCCTTCCCCTCTGCCCCTCCTCTGACCTGAGCTCGAGCTCGAGAATGCACGAGCATTCTCTCTCTCTCAAATGTTGGCAAGAATGTGGAAAAAGGGGAACCCTCTTACACTACTGATGGGAATGCAAACTGGTGCAGTCACTCTGGAAAACAGAATGGAGGTTCCTCAAAAAGTTAAAAATAGAGCTACTCTACGACCCAGCAATTGCAGTACTAGGTATTTACTCAAAAGATACAAACATAGTGATCTGAAGGAGCACGTGCACCCCAATGTTTATAGCAGTGATGTCCACAATAGCCAAACTATGGAAAGAGCCCAGACGTCCACTGACAATGAATGGATAAAGAAGAGGTGGGGGTGGGGAGTGTATAATGGAATATTACTCAGCCAGCAAAAAGAATGAAATCTTGCCATTTGCAACAATGTGGATGGAATTGGAGGGTATTATGCTAAGCGACATAAGTCAGTCACAGAAAGACAAATACCATATGATTTCATTCATATGTGGAATTAAAGAAACAAAACAGATGAACATAGGAGAAGGGAAGGAAAAATAATATAAGATGAAAACAGAGAGGGAGGCAAACCATAAGAGACCTTTAACTGTGGGAAACAAACAGGGTTGTTGGAGGGGAGGTTTGTGGGGGGTGTAAGTGGGTGATGGGCATTCAGGAGGGCACTTAAAGTGATGAGTACTGGGGTTGTATGCAACCAACGAATCACTGGATTCTACCTCTGAAACTAAAAATACAGCATATGTTAATTAAATTGAACTAAAAAAATTTTTTAAATAAATAAAATCTTTTTAAAAAGGAAATAACCAGGGGCGCCTGGGTGGCATAGCGGTTAAGCGTTTGCCTTCAGCTCAGGGCGTGATCCCAGCGTTATGGGATCGAGCCCCACATCAGGCTCCTCTGCTATGAGCCTGCTGCTTCCTCTCCCCACTCCCCCTGCTTGTGTTCCCTCTCTCGCTGGCTGTCTCTATCTCTGTCAAATAAATTAAAAAAAAAAAATCTTTAAAAAAAAAAAAAAAAGGAAATAACCATAAAGAAGCCCGAATTGGGATGACAACCTTTATAACTTATCCTAGAACCAATTCCTTCCTATTTGTTGAAGAGTTTCTTCTCCTTTCACAAGTAAGACCTTGGCTGTATCTCCCTCCTACTCTTCTGCAAATTAGAACACTAATTTTTCACTTTATTAACCGGAAAGAAAAAAAAGTGGAACAGACACTAGACTACATTGGATGAACTTGCAGAAAGCCTCAAGATAGTCAATTCTCTGTGACAGTGTCTGACAGGCACGTGGCCACAGATGCCCCCAAGTGAGACAGGCAGACAATTCCTCCTGCAGCCTCAACACCAAAGGGGACACTCAGATCCAAGAGGCAGGGTCCTGCCAAGGATGAGACTGGCTGAGGATCTCAGCCTCTCGATCTGTGTGTGTGTGTACGTGTGTGTGCGTGCATCCATGCGCATGTATGTGCGTGACCATTCATGCACACAAAGGGGGCTATTCTTTATGTTAAAGGCAGTGAGGCTTCTCTGGTCCAGGGTGCGGGTTAGGGGCAGGAGCATGAGTGGATCGGGAAAGGCTGGGAAGCAGCATGGCAGGTACTCACATGGAAGACTGCCTGCATTATGATTCCTATTAAATTTACTTGCCACAGCAGCACCTGCTTATCTAAGGGCCTCTTGCCTCCAGAATTCATAGCGACATTGTTAGGTTAAAAGACACCTTTCCCTGTAAAGTAGCTATGTAAATTGCAGGTGCCCAAAATATTTCTGTAAAATGGAACATGTTTACATAATTTTAGAAGGAAAACATTTTAAAAATAAAAGAACCTATTTTTCTTTTGTATGTGTTATCTTGGGAACACATTCAATAGTTCAGAAAGTTCTTAAAATGTACATTCATGGGGTGCCTGGGTGGTTCAGTCAGTTATGCAGCTGGCTCTTGATTTCAGCTCAGTCACGTTCTCAGGTTCCTGGGATCAAGCCCCACATCGGGCTCCATGCTCAGCAGGAGTCTGCTTGAGGATTCACTCTCTCTCTCTCAAATAAATAAATATTTTTTAAAATGCACATCAATATTACCTCAGTGATATAAAGCAAACAGGCACACCAGAAATGGCTCTATTAATAAAACAGAACAAATCAAAATATAAATAGGTATGTAAGGTGGGGCTTTGAGGTAAAATGGGAAAGAGGTGAGAAAGTCCTACTGAGGGACAGAAGTTTGATAAAGTCCTTCTGAGCTTGTTAGAAAGGCAGGATCTCAGGCCTTGCCCACAATACACTGAATCTGCATCTGAAAGGACTCGGGGTGATTTGTAGGCCTCTGCAAGGTTTGAGAGGCCTTCTCCTAAGGTCCCTGAAGTTTAGATATTCTATCAGGGAACATAGGAGGGACTGATAGAAACAAGGAGTCTCAGAAATTTAAAGTGAAAATGAGGTTTTGATATTTTGGGAGGCAATTTGTCTGCTCTAGTCTGATTTACAAACCCCTACAACCCACAAAAGCACCATCACTAACCTGAGCTTTATACAGCTCACCCGTGGGAACCTTCATGTACTAAGAACGCAGCACTTCTAATATACGATGACAATCTGAATCCTGCTCTTGCCCGAATTCATACCAAGGAACTCCCACAAAATAGAGTGAGAAACCACCATGATGAGGGGCATACTGGTCAGCCGGCCAGCCGGTCAAGCCATGGAGAGAAAACCCTCGCTGGGAAGTAGGAAGAGCTAACAACAAACAGGGACCCAGAGGGCCAGGGAACTCAGAGCTTGGCCTGGTGGAGGGGAGATATGGGAGACCCCCACAGGTACAGTCCCTGTGACTGGGGAGCAAAGCAGTGGCCTTCACAACCCCTAAGCCAGCCTGTACCAAGCTTCCCCTGGACTGACAGCCCTGCTCCATGAAGAGCTCCTAATGTAAGCCAGCTAAAGGATGGAGAAGGCCCCCAGCAGACGCGAAGCCCCAACCTCACAACTCCTTTGGCCCGGCAATGGGGGTCCTGACCACTTCCGGCTGGAGGTCCCTCCCCACTCCGTCCGTGCGCAACATGGAAGCGGAGACTCGGAAGTATTTATTCTCACGGCTCCAGGAATCGGCTCTGAGTTGGCCATGAAACTGGGCGTGAGGAGGCTCACCCACTTCCTAGAGAACCTGTCAATCAAACCACTATTCCACAACACATTGTGCCTCCGTGCAATTTAGAAAATGGGTCTCCAGCTGGGCAGAAAAAGGAAAAACCTCTGGCAGCTGAAGTAGTGAAAGGACCTCTTTGGGTGATGGGGCCCTGGGCTCAGCAAATGGAAAACACTTGTGTGCTAAGAAAACGGCTCTCTTCTCCAAAGGACACAGCTCCCTCCCAACTCCCAGCATGCACATGTATGCAGCATTTATATACAAAACCATCTGCCCTCCCCACCCTGGCAGCCTCTATGGTGGGAGAGAAGAGAAAGGAGGAGTACAGAGGCATAGGAATCCCAGAACCCAATAAACAGTCTGGACAGAGAATACCCTAGAAGGAAGGAACAACTCTCAGAGGAGTCGTCCATCCCTCTCATCTCAGTATAACTCTTATTATAATTGTATTTTATCACAAAATGATGATGTTGAGTTTTATAAATTGACTGATGGCGTGATTAACTACAGTATCCCTATACTGTATCATGTTGGCAGTAATGGCATACATTTCTAAACACTAGAATATAATAAAGCCCGTGCTTCAAAAATGGCGCTGGTTATTGCAGCGCAGGAGGGGAGTGAGTAACTGCACCACTCACGGTGCATTCTCCCGTCCTCATTTGCTAACACGATGGGCCACTTTATGAAAACATTTTTTTCGCCACTCTACAGTAACAGCCCCAAACTGCAACCGCGTTATTAGTTGTTGCAATGATAAAGTTTGCTCTAACACAGAATTTCACACAGGGGAGTTTTTAAGGAACCCCCACTACAGTCGAACATCTACGCTAAAAATGGCTGCACAGAAATGGGAAAATCATGAAAAACATTTCCACTTCCCTAAGTGTGTGTTCTGCTCAATTCTTTCAAAAGCCGGTATCTTTAGGCTAGACTTCATGCCGCAGACTTGATCTGATTTTGAGTATCAGCACACAGTAACAGAGTTCTTTCTTTTAAAAAAGCAACAGTAACAATGTTCCACATTCTAGTTCATAATTAATGTCACCTTAATTTTTTTAAATGCCTGCAATTTAGTCAATTTTATAATCATTAGAGTAAATTATGTATGCATATACTACACATATTTTGTGTTTTATTTTCCTGTGTTTGTACGCACACACGATACATTATTAATGGTTAATGTTTATCAAGCACTCATTACGTGCCGGGTATTATAACTGTTTTACATGCTCCTGCTCAAGACACCATTATCCTCGGGGCGCCTGGGTGGCACAGCGGTTAAGCGTCTGCCTTTGGCTCAGGGCGTGGTCCCGGAGTTGTGGGATCGAGCCCCGCATCAGGCTCCTCTGCTAGGAGCCTGCTTCTTCCTCTCCCACTCCCCCTGCTTGTGTTCCCTCTCGCTGGCTGTCTCTATCTCTGTCAAATAAATAAATCTTTAAAAAAAAAAAAAAGACACCATTATCCTGGCATCGACAAGGTAGATGAAGTATTTGTTACTTGTGGCCTCACTAAGAGATGAAAAACTAAAACACAGAAAGATTAGACTGCAAATATCTAGCAAAGTCAGTATTTGAAGCTAGGTAGGTACTGTTTGTATGTATTGCAACCAAATACATACAAACAGTATCCATCAGGGCCTGGACTATATATCCATCCACTAAGATTGTAAACACTTAACAATGAGTTAATTCAGCAAGACTCTAGCATTTAATAACAACCTTCATAGAATGGTACTAAGAATTCCAGGTAATTTGAAGGAAAAATAAGTCCTTAGCTACAAGGACTTCGCAGACGAATTAAAGAGACAAAAATATATACATAAAATGCATTCATTTCAAGGCAACTTCTAAGTAGAGATGACAATGTGGTGTAAATGAAATAAAGGGAAAGATGGCAGATTTAACGGGAAGTGTCACAGAGGTGATCCCTAATGGAGCTCTCTAAAGAAATACTCCCTGGTTTGGCAGAGTGATGGGGTAAAGAAATTTCACACTGGCATCGAAAACAAGCAAAAAGGAACAGGAGAGATGGAGGTGGCAGCTGAAGAACAGAATGTATGTCACGAAGTATTTCAAGTCATATGAAACTGTGACGAGCTATTTCACAGTGGTTTTCCTTTAACCAAGACTCTACATTTTACACTTATCACTCGCACTATTCTGGCTTTCTTCTCATTTCATCTTAGCATTCCAGGCAACCTTCTAAGTGTTAAGTGGAAACCATTTCTCTGTGTTCCCTCCCTGGTCTGTCTCCTACCACTGTGCAATGATTTGCTCAAAAACAAACTAGCAGAGTAAATGAGTGATAATCGCCCACCACTTTTTCCCAAAATTGCCTGAGTGAAGCCTAAATGAGTGTTACATTCAAATGACTTAGACTACTTGCCTATTTATTTTAAAAGGTGATGGAAAGACTTACGCTCAACCAATGTGTTTTATTTAGAGAGCCCCTAGCCAATCAGATGTTCAGCCCAGGATAAGCTACGGTTCCTACCCCTGAGGACTTTTTAACCAGGACACAGCAGGAATTGAGTGTACACGGTGCCTGGTATGCCGTCGGCCCTTGGTAAATGGGAGCTTCCATTCCTTGTGCATCATAGCTGAGCAGTGGGGCGCTGAAGAAAAGATGGGGCGCCTGGGTGGCTCAGTTGGTTGAGCATCCGACACTTGATGTCTGCTCAGGTCGTGATCTCATGGTTGGGGGATCAAGCCCCGAGTCAGGCTCTGCACTCAGCAGAGTCTGCTCGAGATTCTCTCTCCACCTCTGCCTCTTTCCCGGCTCGTGCTCTCTCTCTCTCTCTTTAAAAATCTTAAAGAATAAGAAGGAGAAGAAGCAGCAGCAGCAGCAGCAGCAGCAGGACAAGTACATAAGTTCATAGTAATTGAGAGAGCTGATAAGCACTGGACAGGGACTCCGGGAAGGGTGTGGCAAACTCCCTGGAGGGGGGTCAGACGGATGATCTTCTAGAGAACAGGGGCTCATCTGGCAGAAATAGGAAGCTGGAGAGCATTTCACACAGAGAGAACAGCAAAGCACATGGCCTGTTAAAAAATGACAACTACCCTATCCGTCATGATAGAGGCCCAGCGAGGGGAGAGAGGGAGTGACCGGGCCAGACCACAGAGGGCTGCAGTGTCCTGTGAAGAGGGCAGGACTCTCTAGCAGTTACAGGGAGCCAGGAAGAGACATTCAGCAGAAGACTCCTCTGCTCATACTAATTTAGAGAGCCAGGGGTGAAGGCAATGTGGAGGATGGAATGGAGACAGGTATGGAGGCCCCTTGAAGATAACCGATGTAAGATGAGGGTCTGATTTCAAATACTGATGAGGGAGACAGAAGAACAGACCTTAACAAATACTAACAGATATCCCCCTGCAAAATGTCACCGAAGCTCCCAAGTTAAAGACTGTTGGACTTCCTGTGTCCCAAAAGCATCTGGCATGGAGCAATTCAGACTACTGCCTTTTGAATACAGGGACTATTTAATAATTCTCCCATCCAGAGCCCTCCTCTCTTACTTTCCTTCTTTCAGTAAATATCTACTGGGCACTAAATACATGCCCTGCCTGATAGCTAGGGATACAAAAGCAAGGAAGACAGCTGCGGTAGTCAAGGAGCTCAGAGTTTAGAAGACAGATGGACACATAGATAATGACCCCAATGCCATACCATGCCGTAACAGGTGTGTGTGAGGTGGTAAGTGCAAAGAGGAGAACTACAAAGTGCCTGGTTGGGATGGAGAGAGTGACATCTGACTCCATGAATGTTTTCATAATCTAAAGGAACTATCGCCAATTTTTAATGATATACACATTGCCAGTGACATTTCCCGTTAACTTAGCTGAAGCTGTATGTCAATTGTTTAAGATATCTGTCGGAATAGATCATGGAATGGATTCTATGAAATTCTCTTTAAAGTTGTGAATTTTAAAGGCAAAACCCGTTTGGAGAGTCCTGCTTGCTAGCCGGGGCTCACCTATCAGCTACTGTGATGAAAATCATTTCCTTACTTTCCTAAGTTTCCACTGTTAAACTGATTCTTAGCGTTGAATTTCACCATGGAAGTAAATAAAATGCAAATATCCCAAGACCTACTGGGGTCAAGGACACACATACCTGCCACAATAAAAACCTTACTTTTTTTACATAGCAATCTCTTCAGACTACTTGTCGTGCTTTAGCCCGCTTTCAAATAATTTTCCATTAACAGGCAGGAGTTCCCGTGGTACTCCACCCCCTCCACATCCTTCCTGTACTGGGTCACTTAAAAATAACTAGCCATGAAACACTTCAAAATTTCAGCAAATTATTTTAGTGGAAAAATCACCGGCCATCACACTTATGGTGAAGTGGAGAACCCATGGGAGACCTCGAAAGGTTTTAAAATAAGAACTTTATCTTCTAGATAGTACAAACTTCTTTACTCACTACCAATGACCACTTTACCTTATTACTAGAACAATTTGTTTGCAACATGTGACCAATCTGAGGGAAAATGCTTTTTATCTAATGTCCCACATTATGTGACAATGAAATCTATTTTTATGAATTCCCATGCCACATAAATATGTTCACTTAGAAATCTGAGCTTTTCCTGTTTCCAAGGAGCTATTTCATACATTAGTTACACTGTGGTTAAATAATTATTTTAATTAATTATACAAGATATACAAGTCTATTGTGGAAAATTAGACCATATACATAAGCATGAAGAAAATGAAAATAACCCCCTTTTTCCCAAAGAGAATCAGTATAAACAGGTAAACCCTGTTTTCTTTTTCTCCGAATTTTCAAAGTACAAATTCATACATTGCTTATTGTCCTGGGCACCTGGGTGGCTCAGTCAATGAAGTGTCCAACTCTTGATTTCGGCTCAGGTCATGATCTCAGGGTCATGAGATTGAGCCCTGAATCTGTCTCTTTCCCGGGTGTGGGGCCTGCTTAAGATTCTCTCTCTCCCTCTCCCTCTGCCCCTGCTCCCCCTCCCTCCCACTCACCCCCAACTCACGTGCACACACGTGTGCTCTCTCTCTCCAAAAAAAAAAAAAAAGAATTCTCTAATTTGGGGCAGTACACTTGAAATCAGTAATAATGGGCAATGTGTATGGGCAAGTCTAATGTTTAACAAGGTCTCCCTCTCCCTTTGTCCCACCCCCACCACCCCAGCTCACGAGCTCTCTCTCTCTCTTTCTTTCTCTAAAAATAAAATAAAATGCTTGCTGTCTATAAAACTCTTTACTAACTCATTGTTATCATCTATATTGGCAAAATAATTCTGTAGATATTCTATAATTTAGGTAATTAATCTTTATAGTTGGACATCAAGGTTGTTCCTAACTTTTCATTGTTAAAGGCAAGACCATGATGAGCATACTTACACGCGTATCTTTGCACACTCGTTCAGCTGTTTCCTTAAGACAGAATCCTAGAAGTGTATTTGCTGAATCACAACAGACACAAGGTCATGATTTTTACATCACAGGAAATACATAGCCCACAGACTGTTTAAAACATACCAGAGGAGAAGAATAATAAAGGAATCCCTGATTTCAAATAAAACACAGAAAATAAATATATCTCTATTTGAAAAACACAAAGGAAAATCTATTAAACTATAGCTTGACTGTCAACAAAACACAAACCCTCAAACCAGAATATGCTTAGGGCTCTGTCGTGTTTGCTAAACTTGTGCCTCAAGAAAAGACACTTAGCTTTATTTAAGAGGCTCCTTGAAAAAAGAGCTCTGTGGGCAACAGCTGTGGGTGCTGTACAATAGTCCGCACCGGACAAGAGAAATATAATGTACATCACAAATGCAGGCCACACATGTAATTTTAAATTTGCTAGTGGCTGCGTGGAAAAAAGTAAAGAGAAGCAGAAGAAATACATTTCAGTAATACATTTTATTTGACCTGGTGTTCCCAGAATATGCCTTCAACATCTAGTGAAATACAAAAATTGTTGAGATATTTTATGGGTTTTTTTTGTACCAAGTCTTTAAATTCCAGCATATATAAAGTACAAATACAGCACATCTCAATTCAGACTAGCCATGGTCTAAGTGCTCACAAGCCACATTTGGCTGGTGGCTACCACAATGGACAGTGTAAGACTATGGCAGCGGTCAGCACACCCTTTCTGTAAAGGACCAGATAGTAAATATTTTAGGTTTGGCAGGCAAAGGGGCATAATCAAGGATACCATACCCCATTGGATATCAAGAAAAGTTCCTCACAGTAAACCTTAATAATAGAACCAAATTCTTAGGTTCCTTCTCAGGTTCCCATCTTTCCTTGTTCCATTTTCCCCAAACACCACGCCAGATTACTTTTTCAACATATTTCTGCTTCTCCCCTCCCCATACTCATGTCCCTCCAAGGCTCTCTACAACTCACAAGACAATGTACGTGGTCTCCCCCAGCTGCCTTTCCGATCTTGCCCAAATATTACTTCCAACTTGAATCTAAACATCCCCAATTTAAGCCAAAATGAGGTTAGTGCTTCCTTCTTACCAGTCAAACTCGGTTTCTCTGTCACGGATCACAGACCTCAGATGTTCCTAAAACTCAGCCTGACCACAAAGCCAAGAAGTTCTTCCTCGTCCCCTGAACACATACAGCCTTTACTAAGCCTCGCGCATCATCAGAGAACGCCTTCAAATAAACTACGTCATCTCCCTAAAAAAGCACTTTGAGGACCACAGAGATTACACCTTAAACTTCTTGCACAGGCCGTGTAGAGGCCTTTGCAGTCACTACTCAAACTTGCTTTGCAAATAAATGAAGGAGTGAAGTGCGCAGGCTTTAATGAAGGGGGCTCTGGCTTGGGAGCACATTTCGGCTTCCCAAATGACGCCAGACGTCAGGATGTACATTCAAACCTCTCCAGGCAGAACAGCCACACTAATCCCTTCCTGATGTATCATTTTGGGGGCATGAGCCATATCACTGAAGTACTCCACTCCTAGTGAATTCATTCACAGTCAAACTTCTATTTCCTTTTAAAAGACACTTTATCCTCTACGTATTGTTCTCTAAAGACAAATTTAACGCACTGTAATTTTCCCAGCAAAACTAGATGTTTTGCTTTTTAGAAAGCACTTTTTAGTACAAGAAGGGAACTGTCTGGGATACCCCCTAAAGAGAATATTAGTTACTAAAGCACCACACACACACACACACACACACACACACACACACACAGGCCTCAGCACCAAATAACCCTTCGTGTAATAAAGTCTCTTTTCACCTCAGTTGTACCACATGGACCACTGAGAACACCATTTAAGAGTCTAACCAGCATTGTGTAAATTTTTTCAAAGCTATCTGGAAGTGTAGGTACCATAATTTCCAAAGCAAATCATAATCCCATGGCCTGAAAACCCAAATGCTCTTACAGGACTGAAGAGATAGACTATTCTAAATTGAGATTGTCTTAGAAAACTTGGAAGTCGTACTATGGTGTCTATCCAGCAGAGAGAAGCCAGAAAGTATTAACACCAACAACAGCAAGTCCTAGCGAAGTCTCAGTTGGAAGGTTTCCCTTCTTACAGGGACTGTGTAACTAGTATTGGCGCACTGGGACTACGGTTACATGGAGGATATATAAATACACGGCTCCCAAACTTTAAGTGACTTTAAGACAAATGTTCAAAAGAGATTACAAGGTATCTGGAAAATGCTTGCCTGGATTTTACTGTGATGTCATTAGCAGCAATCCTGAGGAATTTGGGAACAGGGCTCACAGGGTGTGTGAAAGAGTAGACTCTCTGAAAGCCTCTTACTTTGCTAGCCAACAAGGCTGCCAAGTGAAAAGCCGATAGACCTTCCTCTTTACTCAAAATGACAGAGTCTCCAAACAAACCTGTCTTCCAGGACCCCAAAATAATCTTCAAATAAAATGTTTTGTCCAAACATCAAGACTTTTAGAAAGCTCACTTAGTGAAATTCACAACAGGGTTAAATTTTAAAAAAGAAGGAGGACATAAGAAATTCAGTAATATTCTTTCAGGAGTTCTGTCTGTGAGCCAAAATTACCCTCATTATCAAAAGCCACAGGGAGAGCTACGATGGGGGAGGGCAGGTCCAGCCCCAGGGATACAACGTTCTCTCTCAGGGGGAAGGTTAACAGTACCCCCAAGGAGGCAAGGCAGCTGTTAGCAATATTAAAGGTAGGAAAGAACCAGTGTCCTAACCTTCAATTGTTTTGTTTTCTTTTTAAATCACAAAAGGTAACACAACCAAATTTAAGGATCAGTGAAAACTTGCCATTCTCTAACCATAATGAAAGAATATGAAAAATGAAAACCCACTGCCAAAACAAGTAAATAATGTAGTTGCAGGAAGAAGTGTGTTGAATGGATTTTACTAACCCAAGACCTTGTGGTCCAGAGGGGCTGCAGGAAGAGATAAAAACCAACCAAGGTAAAGATTAGTTGATAGTAACATCTGCCATCTTTCAAGTAGATTTTTTTAGAGTAAGTACTTCGAAAGCCAAGCATTGAGTTTTCCCCTTTCTCACATGGTCATGATATTCCCTATATTTATATTTATTATCGAAAGGTCAAAGGCTCATAGTATATTTTACTACTTAGATAACCGTATACCTCCATGCTCTTGCAAATACGCCCACAGCAAAGACCTTTGAAAACACAAATAAATGCCAAATATTTTAATCTGGAAGCTATCACTTTTTTTTTTTTTGCTTCTATGATGGGATTGTAAAATGCAACATAAGCTAGTAAAAGTTTGTAGGAACAGCACTACCATATCAATCAAATGTGCACATTGACTGAAAACACATCCTCATTTCAGAAAATGTAAAACATTATAATCCAAGCAGGATAAAATTAATGATACGTAGTAATTTTGGGCATTTCTGCTTCATTCATTCAAATGGAGTTCATTGACCATGGTCCCAGGCACTCCAACTACTCATAACGAGTATTATCCCTAGGGAGTGTAAATTCAAAAAAAGCATTCGGAGTCTAGTTTTATTTCCAAAAATTAGACAACCATATTTGACCATATTTATTTCTGTATTTTATTCACAGATGAGATCATCCTTTCTTCCAGAAATTTATATTTTATGTTGGGTTTTCAACCAGTTACAAAACTACCTTGAAATGCAAGTGGGGTATACATTACAGAGAACAGTTTTTCATTGAGGTGGAGAACTTGGGGAAAATACACTTATTGTAGTGGTTAAAAGGACTCTCACTTCTTGCTTTTTTGTTTGTTCATTTGTTTGCATGTGCCTCCACCTGCCTTGACAATTTATTCACAAACATCATGCTGATGGTCACTGCAACATTACTTAAAATTGCAAAGCAAAACTCCATATTAAAACAACCTAAATTCCCGACAGTAGGAAAATGCTTGTTATCTATGTGATAGAAAGAATGTTGTACAGTTATTAAAAATAATGTTTTCAAAGAATATATACTGGCAAACAAAATGCTCACAACATAATGTTCAATTTTTAAAATCAGTATCTTGTGGGGCGCCTGGGTGGCGCAGCGGTTCAGCGTCTGCCTTTGGCCCAGGGCGTGATCCCGGGGTCCTGGGATCGAGTCCCACATCAGGCTCCTCCGCTATGAGCCTGCTTCTTCCTCTCCCACTCCCCCTGCTTGTGTTCCCTCTCTCACTGGCTGTCTCTGTCTCTGTCAAATAAATAAATAAAATCTTTAAAAAAAAAATCAGGATCTTGTGTGTAAACTATACTTCAATAAAAAATAAATCAGGATCCAAAAGTCTACATACAATGTGATCCCAAGTGCACCCCACTTTAAAAATGTCTATTATATAGGGGTGCCTGTGTGGCTCACTCAGTTAAGAATCAGACTCTTAATTTCAATTCAGGTTATGATCTCAGGGTTGTGAGATCGAGCCCCACGACAGGCTCCATGCTGGGCGGGAGCCTGCTTAGACTTCTCCCTCTCCCTCTGTCCCTCCGCTCACAAAAAAATAAAATAATAATAAAAATGTCTATTATTTATATGCATGCACAGAAAAGTCCTTGAAGGAACTCTTCCAACCACATAGTTTTCTCTGAGGGATGGGATTTCAGGATATTTTCATTTTCTTATTTCATAATTCACTTTGATTTTTCAGATTTTATACAGTAAACATACTCCTTTTTTGAGAATGAATTTTAAAATTTTTTAAAAGATTTTATTTATTTATTCGACAGAGATAGAGACAGCCAGCGAGAGAGGGAACACAAGCAGGGGGAGTGGGAGAGGAAGAAGCAGGCTCATAGGGGAGGAGCCTGATGTGGGGCTCGATCCCAGAACGCCAGGATCACGCCCTGAGCCGAAGGCAGACAGACGCCTAACCTCTGTGCCACCCAGGCGCCCCCAAGAATGAATTTAAAATTTAATAATGTGTCTACACAATAGTGTCAGAACAACCAATCCTTCTAATATAACTCGTGGAATCAGTAAAGATACACTATCTATATCCACTCACTGATTTCCTTCTGCCCTAGCTTTAGTGGGATGCAACTGACAAGTAATACAGTGTAAGTTTGAAGTAAACAAAGTGATGATGGGATATACTAGATGTTGGGAAATGATCACCATAAGGTTAATAAATCTATCACTTGGCAAAGTTACCCGCGCACGCGTGTGTGTGTGTGTGTGTGTGTGTGTGTGTGTGTGAGTGTGGTGAGAACATTTCAGATTTACTCTCTTAGCAAATTTCAGTTATGCAATACAGTTTTGTTAACTACTGTCACCATGCTGTACACATTAGATCCCAGAAACATTATTTTTATGAATAAAAAACTGCCTTAAAAAATGTTCTGTTAACATGGCAGTTTATACCAAATGGAGAAAAATTAGTCAGCTGTGGATTTATTTACCTTTTGGTATACATTTTAAGCATTCTCTGAATTCAAAAACAAACGAAAAAAAACTTTGACTCTTTAAAGCACAAATATCAATTTAGCTATATCTTTCTTCTGAAAAAATTACCTATTAATCTCCCTCTCATATATTTAATATTTATTATAGTCAAAGGATCCATACAACAGAAGGGATTTAAATGTCAAAGGAAAACCTCTTCACTCATCTATCCTTATAGGTAACATTCTCCTACATTTAGAGTAATCTTCCAACTATTTCTCAAGGAATTTGTCATCCACTACATATTGTCCATAGAAATTTAAAACCTTGGACTCATAAGAATGCCTACAAATGAGGCAGAAAAGCTATCTGGTTCACAAAATGGACCATAACACGAACAGAATATCATCTGTAGTAATCAAGCCTCCAACTAATTTGCTGTTTAAATTGCCCTCACTTACATGAAAAGATGTTAACTGTGAAAAATTTTAAAGACCATTCTTATAGCATTTTAGTCTACAAAACACTTTTCATAAAGATTATCTGAATTAATTTAATATTCCTACTTTCTTTACAAAGCAGGAACTATCATGCCCATTTTCCAGATAAGGAAATGACTAAACTTCAGAACCCATAGCTTGTTAAAGGTGAATCTAGAACTTGAACTCGGGAACTTTGCCTCAATATACTATGCATTCTGTACCATTCAGCCCGATGGCAAGCCACTGTATCTTCAGTGCTATAAGACAAAGACGCAGTAGGTGAACAGGAAGGAGGATGGTCTCGGCTCACACTGGCATGCTGAAAATCAACTTTATTTTTTTTTTACTTGAAGTATAATTAACACACAGTATTATATTTTCAGATGTACAATACAGTGATTCAACAATTGTGCATATTACTCAGTGGTCATCAATATAAATGCACTCTTAATCCCCTTTATCTATTGCACCCATCCCCCACCCACCTCCTCTCTGGCAATCACCAATTTGTTCTGTGCATTTATGAGTCTGGTTTTGTTGTTGTTGTTGTTTTTTCTTTGTTTGTGCATCTGTTTTGTTTATTAAAGTCCACATATGAATGAAATCCATGGTATTTGCCTTTCTCTGAGTGATTTATTTCACTTGGCATTATACCTTCTAAATCCATCCATATTGTTGCAAATGGCAAGATCTCATTCTTTTTTATGGTTGAGTAATATTCCATTGTATATATATACCACGTTTTCATTATCCATTCATCTATGGATGGACACTTGGGTTATTTCCATATCTTGGTTATTGTAAAGAATGCTGCAATAAACACAGAAGTACATATATCTTTTCAAATTAGCGTTTTCATTTTCTTTGGATAAATACCCAGAAGTAGGATTATGAGGTCATATAACAATTCTATTTTTCATTTTTTCAGGAACCTCTAAAATGTTTTCCAAAGTGGTTATACCAATTTGCATTCCCACTAACAATGCATGAGGGTTCCTTTTTCTCCATATCTTCACCAACCCTTGGTATTTCTTGCATTTTTGCTTTTAGGCCTTCTGAGAGGTATGAGGTAATACTTCATTGTGGTTTTAATTTGCATTGCCCTGGTGATTAGTAATGCTGAGCATTATTTCATGTGTCTGCTGGCCATCGGTATGTCTGCTTTGGAAACATGTCTATTCAGATCTTCTGCCCATTTTTTAATCATATTGTTTCTTTTTTGGTATTGAGTTGTATAAGTTCTTTATCTATTTTGGATATTAACTCGTTATCACATAAATCATTTGCAAATACCTTCTTCCATTCAGTAGGTTGCTTTTTTGTTTTGTTGATGGTTTCCTTCACTGTGCAAATGCTTTTTATTTTTGTGTAGTCCCAATAGTTTAATTTTACTTTTGTTTCCCTTGCCTGTGGAGACATATCTAGAAAAATGTTTCTATGGCTGATGACAAAGATATTACTGCACATGTTTTCTTGTAGGAGTTTTATGGTTTCAGGTCTCCCATGAAAATTAATTTTTATAATAACATTCACAGGAGGAAACTACAGCTAAGGCACTACAATCACAGGATATCACTGATATTACTGTTCAACCACTTGACCACAAATTCCAGAGACAAGAGTTCACCTGTTTTGTTTTCTTTGCCGACCAAACAAATACAAGAAGTTACTTTGGTGGCCAGAGCAGAAAGACTGTGTACAGGTGGCAAATATTATTCTTGGTTGCCCAATCTTTCCAACAACAGGATTCACTGCTCTGGGTCAGGGGAGACGATCACCTAGTTAGACCTTGTGGCCAAAAGCAGGAGTACAAATCAAGACTCTGAGGATGTGGACTCACATCAAGATACAAGAAATCTCACCGTCAAGAGTCGTAGCGTAAGCAAGGTCTGAAAGGGCAGAGACGTCTGTGTCTTCCACGTCTTCAGTGCTGAGCTCCTTCGGGTGCTGGAAGTCAGCAGCACAGGAGAAAGGTGGGGTGCTCTGGAGACAGAATGACCTGATCCCCAACATCCCACTCTCCACCATGACCCAGCTCTCAGGCCCTCAGCACAGGGCCAAGCCGATCGAGATTATAGAGATGATGTGAACTGGTTCTAATGCTTCCCTTATGTAAATATGAGCCCACATCTTTGCTTCGTTGACATAATTCCATCAATCTGGAGTGGAAATAACAACTTGTTTTCTGGGCTTTACGAATGTGGCCAGATCAGTCTGAGAAGTTTTCCACTCAAACTGCAAATGAACCATGACAGAGAAGAATGAGACTGGAGAAAAAAATTTTCCCTCCTGGTTATATGTTTCTAGCTTCTCGCTACGGCCAAGTGCAACAAATGCTAAGTTACTAAACTAGGTTCTATTAACCAAGCTTGCCATTTAGTAAAATTTTGCCCTGGGTGAACTACTAAATCACTCTAGGCCTCAGTATCCTTATCTGCAAAATAAAGAGGACACTGTCATCTCAGAATGGTTGTCATGATTAAATAAGATAATATATGTAGAATGCCTGGCTCTTTAACACAAAATTAGCGCTCAGTAATGGTAGCTCTTACCACCACATAAAATAAAACAATATGTGTAAAAAACTAACAAGTTAGTATCCTAAATGAAATAGTCTAATTGTATTTTGTTTTACTTTCTACGAAGAAAGTGCTAACTTAGGCCAGGAGAAAGATGATTGTTTTAAATTGAGTACTCATAAACTAAGATGACAGACAGATAAACAGATGGGAATGGAGAGAAAGGGAGGGAGGGAAAAAGATAGACATCAAATGTGAGGAAACTATCTAAAAGAAAAGTTTAAACTTAATCCACTATGTAAGAAATAAAATGGGACTTACATCTCAGTGCCCTCAAAATATACACCTTGCCACTCAGTAGTAACATAAACACCTATAAAAAACCTTATGACTACAAAAGTATACTTTTGTTTTATTTTGTTCAAAAACACCATATTCAAAGATGTTCAGATTAAACTGATAAAATAAGCACTAATTATGGTTTGACTTCTTTTATTACTTAAGTAGAAGTAATTAACATAAATTTCTAGAAAAAAAAAGAAACACAAGATAGCTCTTTCACTATTTTGAGAGGAGTTTTACTGATTTTTATTTAGATTCACTATTAAAACTCACTGTTGAATGGTAATGACCAAGTAGCTTGTTAAAAACCTTACCCCACTCTCCAGCCCAACATGCACACACTGAGAACAATTAGAAACCCAGACACACCACACACAAAAATAATCCATTTGAAAGCATCAGTGTGCTAACAAGACCTAAGCCAGGACCTAAGGAGTAAAGACATCTTAGAGAAGGCAAGTAAACTAGTGAGTCTGACAGTCTTTGACGTTGTTCCTCTCAAGGAATTTGCCAGTTTTTAAGTAGTACAAAGCCAACAGGCTAGAAGGCCATTCAGAAAGCAGCAGCTAAGAGGCCGGAAACCAGCACTGAGTTTCTGGCAGTCTCATGGGGATGGAGGAGACCAAGAAGTTTCTGTAAACACCCAGAATTCCAGATAAGACCCTAGGAAGGTTATACTTTAAGAGATTAATGCAAACTAGAAATGGACATATTCTCACAAAATCTGAAACCTAGCTTTCACCAGCTCAATCCCAGAATGGATTAATGTAACATAACCCCACATTTATGCCTGCCAGAAAGCAAAAGTAAATCCTCTCTGAAGGAAAATAACATCATGCAGAGCCTTAAATTATTTTTTTTTATTTTTCATACACAATGTCCAACATTCAAACGAAATTACAAGGCCTGCAGACAACTACTAGCTTCCTGCTGAGTCCTTGTCAAAACTGACCCATAGAGGCCTTGTAACTCTCCAACCTGAAATTCCCATTTTAGGATGAATCAACTTGGACTCAAGAACACACAAGACAGGAAGGGTCAAAACCTTGCTTGTCAAATGGAAAAGGTATGTTGAAGAACGTAGCTGGTCTGGCCTCAGGAGCATCTCAGCTTTACATTTCAAAAAGTAGCGAGTATCCCTCTACAGGGAACTTGATCTGTTCCACGACCTAAAGCAAAGCCACTGACTCTATGGGGCCTTCAATACACGAAGATTCCCTAAACGTCTGGGCCTGGCTCACGGATGGATTGGCTGGGTGAAACCTAGTGGTATGCCCTGGGTACCATGGCTATTCAGCCTCATCAGCCTCAGTGCTCGCTACGTAGAAGCAAAAGGAGATGTAGCTGCTCTGGTCGGGGGGGGCAGAACTCGGGCTTTTGGGCTGTTGCCAATGGTTAGCTGTTTGGTCTGCAACTTGGAAAACCGCAGACAGGTAGATTAAAGAGACCCTTCTTGGGAAACATGAATAGCCTAGAAACAAACCATGTTTACTGACTGAATTGTCTGGAAAATTCACATAGAGGCCCATGGGAAGGGCTGTGGACCTATGGAATCAAGTAGGCTGGTTCATCCAAGCTGATGGAGCCTGACTCTATTTCTAATGCAGAGGCTACCACTGCAGGGCAGAGCTGTGACTCCTGCCACAGGCTGACCTGTTGGTCTCACAATGGAAGAGACCATATCACCAACGGTGTTACGCTCTACCACTCCTGGCAGACTGGCTACATCAGACCCTGAACCCCTCTCAGTATGCTGAAAATTTTCAGGTTACCGGTCAGCAGTTTCCAGCCACACCACTGTGGCCCTTGAAATGAATCTGCGTACCCGATAATGGAATGATTGTCCCCCTCTCTCTTCCTCATTGCCCCCCACCACCCCCTGGTCCATACATTTTAGTAAGGCAATTTGATCACTGAAAGCAGGTATTCCAAGAAAGGAATCATTTCTTCTTGGCTACTTCCTGGGTAATAGGGCAAAAGTGTAAAGAATTATAGGCCATTATATAGGTATATTTTGAAAACTGAGGATTCCATCTTGAGCACTGCTGGACATGATTTTTTTTTTTTTTTTTCCTAGCAGCACCCGTAGGCCAACCTGGTCGATATACACTCCGGGTAGCAGCACAGCTGAAAGAGGCATCAGGGATTCAAGCTTAACTCTGGTTAAGTTTTATAAAAGTGCCCTCCCTTGTCCCTCTTGCACCCGATCCTTCCAGATGAAAGGTATAGGTGTAAGTAGGGGAAGAAATACTTCAGACCCCAGAAGGTATGTGGAAGACAGAACATTATGATTTTTTGTCTTTTAGAATTACCCCTACAACCTTTCTCCAAAGGACAGGTATGCGGTATGGCGATTTGAAAGTGCCACAAGCACACTCTATTAATTTACTACTGCATCTTTTGTGATCCACTTGCTTGTGCTGACCACAGAGCAGCGGGAGAGGGCCCCAGCTCCTGCCCCTTCCACACAAAGCACTTCTGAGCACAGAAGCACATCCCTATCCATATCATGGGCAGACAAATGCCATAAAGAAATAGCTTATACTACATTAAAGTTTTAAACTTCTCTTCATCAAAAGACACCTTTAAGAGAGTAGAAAGGCAAGCCCAAGTAGAAAATGTTTGCAAAATATTTAACAAAGGACTTATGTCTTCTTATATATTAGAATGAACAATATGAAATTCTGATATCCAATAATTTTAATGTACAAAAATGGCAATTCATATAGTTTAACTTAAAATATAAAAACTCCTATGGGGCGGCTGGGTGGCTTGGTCAGTTAAGCATTCAACTCTTGGTTTCAGCTCAGGTCATGATCTCATCATGGTCCTGAGATCGAGTCCCTACCTTGGGCCCCACGCTCAGCATGGAACCTCCTTCAGATTTTCTCTCCCTCTGCCCCTCCCCCTGTTCATGATCTCTCTCTCTCTAAAATTAATTAATTAATTAATTCTTTTTAAAAATAAAAAAATAAACAAAAACTCTTACAGATCAATAAGACAACTCAATAAAAAATGGGCAAAAGGTAGAATAAGCACTTCAAGGCAGAGAACAATCAAATGGTCAATAAATACTTGAAATGGTGCTCAACCTCATCATCAAAGAAATGAAATTGAAAACCAAAAGGAGATATTACTACAGACCCATCAGAATGTTTAAATCTAAAAGACCGATAATACCAAGTGTTAAGCAAGGATGTAGAGCAACTGGAGCTGGTGGGAACAAAAATTGATTTAAATATTTTGGAAAACTGTTGAGCTATAATTATTGAAGCCAAATGTATGTAACACGTCCTATGAACCAACAATTTCATTCCTGGGCAAACATCCAACAGAAATACATACATATTTGTGCACCAAAAGACTTGTACGGGAATTTCCACAGCCATAGTATTTGCAATAGCTTCAAAGTGGAAACAGTCCAAATGTCTATCAACACGAGATAAAGAAAACTGCACAGTCCCCAACTTAGACTGGTTTGACTTATGATTTTTTTGACTTTATGACAGTACAAAAGCAATACACATTCAGTAGAAACCAGACTCTGAGTTTAGAACTTTGACCTTCTCCTGGGCTAGTGATCTGCAATATGATGGTCTCTCATGATGCTTGGCGGCGGCCATGAGCCACCATTCCCGTCAGCCACACAGTCACGACAGGTACCAACTGAAGCACTAAGCACCATTCTGTATTCACACAACCATTCTGTTCATCGCTTGCAGTAGAGTCTTTAATAAATCACGTGAGATATTCAACACTTTACCACAGGCTTTGTGTTAGATGGTTCGCCCAACTATAGGCCCATAAACGTGTTCTGAGCACATTTAAGGTAGGTTAGGCTAAGCTACGTTTGGTAGGTTAGGCGTATTAAACGCATTTTTGACTTACGATATTTTTAACTTACAATGGTGTATGAGAACATAACCCCACTGTATGTCAAGGACGATCTTGTATGCTCACCCAGCAGCATATTACAAAGAAATGAAAATGAGTGAACCACAACATCCAACAACACAGATCAATTCCACAAAGATGATGTTGACAGAAGAAGCCTGACACAAAGGAGTGTTTATTGCATGAGTCCGTGGTGAAGTTCAAAAATAGGCAAAAGCAATCCCTAATGTCATTAGTAGGGATGGTGGCTACCCACAGTGAGGAGTAGTGAGGAGGAAGGGACATGAGGTTAGTTTCTAGAGAGCTGATCGTGTCAACTGCTTGATCTGGGTGCTGCTTACATATGTTCACTCTGTGAAACTGCATCAAAGGGCGCATTTTGGATTTGTGCACGTTTCTGTATGTTTGCTATACTTTAAAAAATAGGTTTGCATTTAATTTATTGTTAAAAGAACAACATTCAAATAATTTTTGTATCTCAAAATATTAAAAAATAAAGGAAACTTATGAAGATGAACCCTAAACAACACAGGAAGCCAATCAGGACCAGACGACAGAAATCATATTACTGGAATGATCATATTGCTAAAGCGAGGGTGTAAAACTGCGACTGAAAAAAAAATGTGGCCTATCATGAATAAATATTAATATTAGTTTGGTGAAAATAACATTAACTAGCTTGACGAATATACTAGACATGTCAGTAATGATGGCTATCACACCCACCAAACTCTGCATGAAGAGACCTCACCCACAGCCCCTGTGGTGTAATAGCCAATCCATGGACTGGGCAGAGACCCCTGGTTTTGTTGAGCCCCAAAATGTGAACTGAGCCAATCAGATTCTCTTCCGCATGAATAATACAAGCCCGAAAAGACGGAATGAATGAGAGATGCTGCAGTGAGAATTAAAGCAGAAAAAAAGCAAGAGAAAGGAACCACAAAGTGTTAAGTCAGTTCCATGAGGTTCATGGCAGCCTAAAGTTAGGACAAGAAGAAGTTAAGAACACAGAAGCAGCGAGGAACCAAAAAGGCACAAACATGCTGAAAAACAGGTCAACAAGTACCAATGTCCTAAGATCAGCTAGGCGGCAAGAAAGGTACTAGAGGGAGATTCGCCTTTGTGTTGCCTTTCAGTATTCCCACCGTCTCCCCTCCACACGCAGAGGTGACCATTATTCAAGACAACGTGAGTTCATCTCTCTCCCTTGCAATCAAAAGGGCCTAAAGCAAATAATCACACAGCAGAAACCAACTGACCCTAGAAAAGTTCAGCAATATTTGAGAAAGCAAACTACACCTTTGTTTATTGAAACCTTAGTAATTGCCTTAAACTAACATTGACTAGCGGTTGGGTCTCAGAGTTTATTTTGAAAGACTGATGAAACACAGGTTTACGGAAGATGCCCCGACTGTTGCAGATCCATGCAAAATACCAAGTGAGAAGAGGCATTAAGGATGTCACAGGAGGAAGCTCTCATTCTTGCTCTAAACAAGGCTCTTCCCGCTGCACAGCTGTATAAGTTTGGAAAATGGACTTCGGTAAAGCAAAGAAGAACCCTCAGTAAGAGAATCACCTACGATTTAATTTCTCGTAGAGTGAGGGCAAATCATGAAAAGATACCCAGGATCACAGCTAAACAACTGATTTCAAAATTCCTTTTCTTTTGGATTTAGCATACCGGAATTTATTTAAAAGTTAATTCCACCACCTTTAGGTCTTCACAACTACTGTCTTAAGTTTTTTCCTTTATAATGATATCAAAGAAACAAAAAGATGAACATTATAATAATATACATTAAAACAGAAGCATGTTACGTACTCTTTCCAAGATCATTCTTTTCATTTTTTTTAAATTTATTTATTTGACAGAGCACACATGAGCACACAAGCAGGGGGAGAAGCAGAGGGAGAGGGAGAAGCAGGCTCCCCACCAAGCAGGGAGCCCGACGTGGGACTCGATCCCAGGACTCTGGGATCATGACCTGAGTCGAAGGCAGATGCTTAACCGACTGAGCCACCCAGGCGTCCCCAAGATCATTCTTTTCAGAACCATATTTAGTACAGTCTTCAATGCCAAACACGGTCTATGCAA
Source organism: Ailuropoda melanoleuca (assembly GCF_002007445.2). Lineage (NCBI taxonomy): Eukaryota > Metazoa > Chordata > Mammalia > Carnivora > Ursidae > Ailuropoda > Ailuropoda melanoleuca. The sequence goes on along the minus strand of NC_048220.1, from coordinate 55,563,552 downwards.
AAAAAGAAGAAAACTTCCTTATTTACAAGTAAAATAATACGTGTGGGACTTACTTTAAAATAGTCTAGAAAAAGAAAAAACATGTGGAGGGAAACAGAGATAACAAAAAGCAGAAAGCTGGAGATTGTTGAAGCTGGGTGATGGGTTTATTGGCATTCCCTAAACTGTTCTATCTTGTGTTAAAATATTTTTAAAGAGGAAGGCAGAAAAAAAAAACTTCCTAAATGACTGAAGTAATGAAAACAAAAAGCAGAAAGCCAAAGAGGAATTATATCAGAAAGGGTTTAATAGAAACACCAGCTGACAAACGAGTAGACTATTGACATGCTGCATTAAGCGCCTGGGGCGGACTATGGCCTGTGAGCCTGGCAACAACCTGGTGATGCAGGTACCATTGCAAGGCTCGTCTTCAGGCAGGGGTCCAGGCTTACAAAGAGAAATTGCTCAAGATCACGTATCTGGGGGGCGCCTGGGTGGCACAGCGGTTAAGCGTCTGCCTTCGGCTCAGGGCGTGATCCCGGCGTTCCGGGATCGAGCCCCACGTCAGGCTCCTCTGCTGAGAGCCTGCTTCTTCCTCTCCCACTCCCCCTGCTTGTGTTCCCTCTCTCGCTGACTGTCTCTATCTCTGTCAAATAAATCAATAAAATCTTTAAAAAAAAAAAAAAAAAAAAAAAAAGATCACGTATCTGGTAAGCGGCTGAGTCGAGACAGAAAGCCGGGCAGGTTAACTCTAGAACAGAACCATACACAATATTTTCATCCATTGGACCTGGAAAGTGATAATCCTCAAGTGAAAAGAAAGCAAATTCATGCTGGATATGCGCAGCCTCCTACTCCTACACAGCGTAGGCACGGTCCCTTCGTGGCTTCTGTAAGGAGGCAGGATGTCATTTCCACAATGAGCCGCAGGCCAGGCTACCACCTCCACGTTCCCACCGCTAATCCCAGGAAACCTCCTAGCTTTCCAATCTTCCCTCTACTGGACAGCACTAACCCCACTGTTTACATTAGTCACACAAATGGCATGGGCTCATAAATACAGTTCAGGAAATGAATCAGGCATTGTCTAAATTAAATCAGACCGATGACAAAATAAAACATTTCAGGAACTGAGAAGAATGCGAAGTCCTAGTAACCAGAGTCCCTCAGATCCCAGCATCATCGGCCGTGTCACACTGCTGAGTATGGGAAGACTTAGTGCAAGAAACTGCTGCCTACATTTTAAAAAAATGCAGCACTAAAGGATCGATGAATTTTATTTTTAAACATAGCTTTGTAAATGCCATTTTATCTGTGTCTTCTCAGAGTTTACGAGAATTCTAACTTTCATTAACTTACTCAGCTCTGATGCCGTTAAGTCATGGGAGTAAGTTAGCCTCCGCAACTTTCTCATTTCTTCCTTTATTGTTCAAAAAGAAAAGACATATTATTCAAATAAACACTGATCAACTCATACTTGTGTACGTGTGTGTGTGTGTTTCTGCCTTCGCCTTTAAAGTACATCTGTGGCATTCTGCATTCACTGTGAGGAGTTTTAAGGAAAAATGATTTTGAGTCTTCATTTTTCATTGAATTAAGTTTCTCAAGTATCAGTAAAAAGGGAAAGTGAGAATATGTGCTTTCTGCATCTGTGTTCCACCTAGGGATACCAATGTTTCCTCAAATAAAAAAAAAGAGACAAAAAGAAATCCTGCTGTTTTTCTTTTTTTTCTGAATAGACACACAACCAAATTTGAATTCGTTGGGCAAAAAAGCTCAACTGTACCCTTTGGTGGAGCCAAAATAATGCATTTATAACTTCTCAATCAGCTAATCTTTGAAAATTATGCCAGCTGATGTGTAATGAATAATTTTGGAATAATGGTTAATTTTTAGAATAATGGCCAAATATTATCAAATAAACAAATGTTTGCCAGAATACTATATTGACACCTAACAAATATCAGCTTCTAGTTTCCTTTAAATATTAATTAAGATTTTACTATATACACACTTGAATTAAGGTAAACTTACTTCAGAGAAAAAATTTCTACAGTGATTAATGTAGCAGAATAATTATACACACTTGGCCCTGAAAAATAAAGTTCCCTAAATTGTAGACAGATTGGATTTACAATTCACATATTGAAATATTAATGATACAAATAAAAATCTGTAAACTCCAAAATGACAAATGTATGACAAATGTTTCATATTTACGGTAGAAGATAACAATGCAACACACACACATACGTAAACACATACACCACTTTGCTACAGGACAAATGAACAGGCATGAAAACACAAAGCTACCTTAAAAGTGTGAAAACCAGGACTTAAGGAAGACCTAAGTAAAGCCATATTGTTTGTCAATCTGGTTTCTTTCATTACAAAATAATCTTAATGACTAAGTTTTTATATTCTACAAAATTAAAATGATTTTGACTACAGCATGAATATTACTGAAAAATACGGACAAAATCAACTTAAAAGTATAATCTGCATTAAACACACAGCGATATCAACTGTTTGAACCAACTGTTAACATCTGCTTGCTAAAACCAGAAACCTGTGGTTATCACACATGCTTTACAACTTATCACTACCCAGTGAGAAGAAAATATCTCTATTTTTTAATTCCCAAAGGAAAGAAATCATGTTACAATAATATAAATAGGAAGGTTTAGTGTAGCCAAAATTAAAATAACTACATTTTGCTACTCCATAGATTATTTTTCATTTAAGTTTGAAAGAAAGAATGATTACAAAGTTCCAATAATAAATCATTTATCTTCCTTAAATTATATTTTAAAACTTTTTGTAAGATTTAGTAAATATTTTTATTCCATTTTCCCTTCACTTATGTTCAATAAGCAAAGGTGGAAGAGAAAAAAACATTGAGCTGGTTATTCTCTATCAGTTAAACAACATGAACGAGACTGAACACCCACCATCCACACTCCCCACCCTCCACAAGTGTCCCGGGGCATACAGCTCTGCCTAATTCCATAAAACGATGAAAATCCTCCACTCGTGGTCAAGTTAGGAAGGCTAAAATGACTGGCTAGTTACAAGGTGACAGGGGAAATCACGTAACCTTTAATCCCTTTAAAATTCAATCAACATATTGAATTCAACACAAATATGACAAGTATCTACTACGTTAAACCTCTAGAACTAAGATGTTTTACCCCCAAAATGACTGAAATCCGGGTGAATAGAACACTTAACATTACCAGGAAAATAAGAATACATACGGCTTTGTTCCTACAGGTCTCTCCTCTAGGAGGGAAGACACATACAGCCACTTAACCCGATTAGACTAACCAGTGTGTACTTTCACCTAAGGGCAAATATTTTTAAAGATCCGTTACTGAAGGAAATGAATGCCATGTGAAATTGTTTGTTTAAACATAAGTATCCTTTTTCTTTAAAAATGCAATGGTCTGCAATTACATTTCTCAAGAATTGCAACTGCCCTGTAAATAGTTTTAAAGGGAAATAAGAATAAACAAAACAGTGATTCACATACAATCCCAACCCCCATCCCACTTAGATTTTTATATTTCTTTTTTTTTTTTAAGATTTTAGTTATTTATTTGAGAGAGAGAGAGCTCACCGCACACTAGCGGGGGGAGGGGCAGAGGGAGAGGGAGAAGCAGGCTTCCCGCTGAGCAGGGAGCCCAACTTGGGGCTCCATCCCAGGACCGCAGGATCATAACCTGAGCCAAAAGCAGACACTTAACCGCCTGAGCCACCCAGGCGCCCCCTCAGATTTTAAATTCCTTGAAGCTCCATCGACTTCAGCAGCATCCTTCCTAAGGCACTCTTCAAGATTACTCAATCTTCAAAGCTGGAGTTGCACTCTGATCATGTCCATCTCCCAAGAACCCTTTCAGTCTCAGTGTTAGCACAGGTACAAATGAAAAAAGTACTAGCAATTTCTAAGAGCAGAAGCGAAGTTCAAGTTAGATGTGATAATGTAGGATTACACAGAGTCTGGCACACAGAAGGTACTTACTAAACTCAAATTCCCATTCCCCTTGAACACCTTTACCTAGAATGAAAAGTAAGTTTTTCATTTCACATAAACAGATTTCTTTAGAAAGTGTACAACCAACATACATGTTCAAGAAAAAGAACACGACTTGAAATTTTTTTAGCTGAACTCATTTTGATTATACCACCCTAACTAAAAGTACGTAAAAAGTAGCCACTACGGAAACTTGATATGAGAGCCTCACCGTCAACCAAGGACCTACCAAAGTGAAATCTTTGGGACAGTCTTGAAAAAATGGACCAATGCGAATATTCTTTCAACCTAGGCACATTTGGAAAGTGAAAAACACCTTTCTTTTTTCTTAACTAGAAACAGTTTTTTAAAAACCACTTTAACAGTGGTTTTAAAAAAAAAAAGAAACCTTAATTTTTTTCTTTTGTCAACCAACTTACTTTGAATTATTTAGAAAAAGCAAACCAATGAGTGTTTTCCTCTTATAATATAACTTAAAAAACCACAATCAGAATTTAAGAATTATTTGAAGGATAAGTAGCATTTAAACTGACAAGAATGATTGCAGGCATTTTATAGCAAAAATTACATTAACTGTAACTGCCAACAGCATTACATCACACTCCAGTGTAAATAAGAACTTCTCCTCCTCTAGCAATGATGTTCCTATCCGTTTGCACATCTGCTAACCTAACTGATTTATCAGAATGTCCACTTTGATCACCTGCTTGTGTTTACCCTTCTCAGATTCAGTATTAATTACAGAGACTGGTAAGCTTTAAGTCTTATGAAATAGCCTGTCACATTCTCTACACAGCAAAAGCTCACACTGCTGTTACAACATTAAAAACAGGAGATGTCATTATTGGAAGGCAACTTGAAATCTTCTCAGCCAAACTTAATTTTTAAATATTAAGAAACAGATTTCATTCACAGAAAAAAACAGACGGACTGTTAAGAGACTTGTGTACATAAGTCACAGCAACATGGTGGAGGAGACCCAGTCTGCCTCCCTAAATCCTGTTTCAAGCCCTAACCTTCAGCCGTATACATGGGGTTGACAGAGATATTTACTCAGAAAGCTCCAGGAGCACATTTGGAGAAACAAACCTTAAGAAGGTCCCTGCTCGGTACCTCAACGTTGCCATTTCAAGTCTAGGTGCTTGAGAAAACGTGAGCACAGAGGAACACAAATGAACTGAAAGGGAACCAACTGCATCAACTGTAGGTTTAGGTAGACAAGTTTCTTCTTGTTTCTTATCTTTGCAGTTTCTTCTTAATTCTTCAGAGTCACCCAGACAGGCAGTGCTGGAGAAAAGCATCAATCTGCTAAGCTAACCTAAGTCACAGAAGCAAGCCTAACAGAAGACAAAATCTGACACATTTCCCAACCCAGTTCCTAATCCATTTTGAAATGCTCGTTCTTTATATCTCAGTTTTTCTACATACACCAAATGTTCCGATTTCTATCCTCTTAAGGATGTACTGAATGACTGAAAAATACTTATAACTTGTATGGCAAACAGAATTTTTTTTTCACCTAGGATGACCTGCTTAGGACTTCCACTAGAAAGTGGCATAAAAGTCATACTATTTGCCCTTCTGTTTAACCCCCCTTCATTCTTCCCTTCCTTCTCCTACCTATCTTCCCATTTCTTATGTTCCATAAATGAGTGAAACCATATGATAATTGTGTTTCTCTGCTTGACTTATGGGGGAATGAACCATGAGGGACTGTGAACTCTGGGAAACAAACTGAGGGCTTCAGAGGGGAGGGGGGGTGGGGGATTGGGATAGGCCGGTGTTGGGTATTAAGGAGGGCACATATTGCATGGTGCACTGGGTGTTATATGCAAATAATGAATCATGGAACATTACATCAAAAAGTAAGGATATACTGTATGGTGACTAACATAATGAAAAAAATATTATTAAAAAAAGTCATACTATTTGGAGGTTACATTTATGTATTAAAGTGTGGTGTAAAGAAAACTGTCCTGAAGAGGAGAGTCCAGATAATTTCCAAGTAGAAAAATGTTGATTTTCATATGTTAACTGGTCAGACAGCCAGATAAGTTGTAGCAAGTAACATCTTCACACCCCCAACTCAGAAAGAAAGAGAGAGAGAGAGAGAGAGAAAGAAAAGTTCTTATCTCCTGATATTAGTATAAATACAAGGAGAAAAAATAATTTGGAATCAGGGGCGCCTGGGTGGCACAGCGGTTAAGCGTCTGCCTTCGGCTCAGGACGTGATCCTGGCGTTATGGGATCGAGCCCTGCATTGGGCTCCCTGCTCTGCTGGGAGTCTGCTTCTTCCTCTCCCACTCCCCCTGCTTGTGTTCCCTCTCTCGCTGGCTGTCTTTATCTCTGTCGAATAAATAAATAAAATCTAAAAATAATAATAATTTGGAATCAAGTCAATGATATATAGTCAGGGTAATTTAAAGTACCTGTTTGCTTTTACACATGATAATACTTAAGAACTTACTAGTTTTGGCTTTTGGGGGGGCCTTGGAATACATACCTTTAAAAAAATCTCACCAATAGGAAAAAAAAATAGATACTGAAAAAAATCTGCTTCCTCAACACCCTTTTCATGCTCTTAAATTCTAACATGCATGACTTGAATTTTAAACTTATATTTCCAGTATCTGTATCTACAAAATTGAAAATCATTTTTTGAAATAACCCTCAACATGCCCTCAAATACCAAAGGGTGTATTTTTAAATATCAGATTTATGTGCAATATAACAAGTTTAATCAATTAAGTCTGTTAATGATTTATAGTAAAACCAAAGTGGAAAAAACAAAACAAAACTTCTGGTTGATCTAGTTTGAACTCCCTTTAATTTTACACATTGTTTCACGAGCCCCACGGGTTATGTAGGCATCTTACTCATCAACCCATCGCTAGCGCCTCCCACAGCCACGTTCTTGCAGGAGAAGCTGTTTGGTCTGACTTGTAGGGGAAATTCAGCTGCGAAACATTTTTATGCAACAGCAAAGACAATCAGCCTCTTTTTTTAAGGTGGAGATTTAGAAGCGAAGTGAGAACATTTGGGAGCATAAAATTTGTCTGCTCTAACTTTAATAACCAAACGGTGACTGGAAAAAAAATACAAATTTCGCATTTGCAGGAATGGGGGGAGGGTGGAGTTACTAAATCTAGAGGATTTGGTTTTCCTCCCCGAATGCATACAGAGCAAAACTAATAAAATTATGACCCAGGATAAAAAGGTCATATTTATTTTCAAAGTAGTCATTTAAAAATACAGAGAAGCGTTCTTTAAAAATGCCCACAAGTTTAAACGTAACAGGAATGTGGCTACCAAATACTAATCCTGAGGGAAATGGATACACATTTACCTCCATGATTAGACCCAGCTGGCCAAATGTAAGCAAGGTAAACTGACATAAACCACAAAAACAATGAAAATCGCCAACAGAAAGTGCCTGTCCTTCCTGTGAACCGCCCCCCCCCCCGCGCTTGTTTCTTGAGCAGCCAGCGATCAAACATGTGCAGGCAAAAAAACAAAACAAAACAAAACCAAAAAAACCCCAAAAACCTACACGCACCAGCTGGGTAAGGGAGAAACCAAACTTTTCCAAATAAGTTAGTTCCGTCGTGCCAATCTAAACCCAACAGGTGTCAACACACGTCACCACACTAAATCCTTCCGAACTAGGTCTAGAGAAGAAATGGATGGTTAGCAATGAAACTGGAAAAGACCCGACCGCTTTCAGGGTCGCGAAAGAAACAGAGCGGAGCCTCTATTCAAGTGATTCCATGGAGGGGGGGGAGAGGGGGGACGGAGACGGGAGGCGCGTGGAGATGTCCTGCCCCTGACACCGCGGGGGAACCTTGGATCTCGGAGCACGGTTCCCGCGTTCGGTCGAGCCCTAGACCTCGAGGGTTACAAGAAGAGGGAGTGCCGCGGCCGCCAGGAGGGAGACCGAGGAGGGAGGGCGCGTGGTACCTGCTTGTCCAGCGCATCCCGGGAGCCGCCCGGCCCGACTCCGGCCTTGGGCGGCGCGGGCGTCCGCTCGCAGCTGCAGCCCTCCAGGAGGTACATGCCCGCCGGGCGGCCGCTCTGCTCGCCCTCGAAGTAGAAGAGCACATTCTGGTAGAGAGCGAACCACTTCTCGTGCCAGCGACTCGCCTCGGCGGCCTTCTTACTCAGGAAGCCGCGTTTGGTGCCCTCCTTGCGGGCCAGGAAGGCCAGGTACAGGGCGTGCCCCTCGTTGTAGCGCACGCTCTTCTGCATGGTGAGGGCGCGGGGGGCTCACCCCTGCCTCGCAGCCATCTCGTGGCCGGCTCGCCCCAGGGCGCGCCCTCTCCGGTCCGGGCTGGCGAAGGGCGCCCCCTTGTCTGACGCAGCGCGCAGGGCACCCCGCCGGCCTTCGGGGCGCGGCACCGCGCGGGTCCGAGGGGCGCTTGGCTGCGGCCACGGCACGTTCTCGGCCGCGACCGCCGCCCTCCTGGCCGAGCGAAGCCCCGGGAGCCCCCGACGCCCGCGTGGAAAAGTGGCCCCGAGAGGGCGCCCCGGCCCGCCGCCGCTGCACCCGAAGTTGCGGGAGCCGGAGCCCGGCGGCGGGCTGGGGCGGCGCGACGCGCGGCAGCCCGAGGAGGGACTGTCCTCCGGCAACTCGCTCTGAGAGACAGAAGGTAAAACGTCACGTGGGAGATCAGCTGTAATCGGCTTGGAGACCGATTTAAAGGGCAAAGTCGGCGCGGCGGCGTTGACGGCGGCGCAGTCCGCTCACCCCGGCGCGCGTCCCACCCTCGCCCGCCAGCCCGGCCGGCTGCCGCCTCTGCTCCCGCGCCGCGAAGGGGCGGAAAGCCCGGAGGTGCGGGCGCGCGGCGGCAGCACTCACCCGCTCACACGCGCGCCCGCACGCACGCTCGAATATATATACTCACATGCACACAAATGCACACTGACACAGCGAGCACAGTCGCAACACAGTGCTCGCATTTTAACAATTACACACTCACGACGTTCACACCCATACAAACAAGAGTACACGTACACACAAATACACAGCTATGAATTCAGTCACGATCATACCCACAAATACAATACTTATACACACAAAATTATGCACTCATATATACAAATACAACCACAATGTGTACTTCACACAAAAATACATAGCCATATACAATTACACACTTACACAGGCAACTACACACGTGCACACACATATGCTCACCCAAACACACACATTAACAAACACAAACCATACACTCATACATGCGCTCACCCAAACTCACACACACTAGACACGTACATATACACTCAACATACACACTCATGCCAATTACACATAAATACACACACACCACATTTATACTCATATATTCACAGTCATACACGCTGGCACAGATAAAAAATCATACGCAAACACACAATGAACATACAGACGCAAACACATTCACTCAAAAAAATTTACACGAGCATACACACACTTATACACAAGCACTTAACAAACATACAAATACACAAGCATGCAAATTCATACACCTTCACAAACCCATTCACACAAACTCACAACTCACCTGCCACATCCACACACGCACACTCATCCATCAGTGCATTTCCATGGCAGTAGGTGGAGTCCCAGGGTGGCTTTGCATACCGGACAACCTTGACTTTTCCACTTGTCCTTGCGCTGTTGTGCTTAAAACCGGGGAAAAGGTTCATAAGTGCAACCCCCCACCCCCCACCCCCGGTCCCAGGTGCTGGTGGTTCCCTCTCCATGACTGTGATTTCTCAGGATTAAGATGAAAGAAAGGAAATGTTAAGCACAGAGTTTTCAACCAGAAAAAAATACCCAAACGAGGGAGGCTTGCTGCCCCTGACAGAATGTCTCCAGAGGCAGCACTGTCATGGATTCACTAGATACCCCAGGTAGGACTCGATTCATTTGATTAACAAATCTCACAAGTACAACCAGAAAACCGAGACCCCGGTTATAAAATGTTAAGTGGAAAAGAAAAACGTGCCCAGAAGCTGCTAGTGAAAGGCCCAGGAAGCTCCAGGATTTGACTCTACTATATAGACTTTTCATTCCCTTTAGTCACTTATCATAAAAATGGTTTGCCCTGAAGTGTTTATGGTTAAATTTTTTTTTAAACAAAATAAAATCATTTTCTGGACCATGACTCTGCAACAAAACACCTGTCTTGTACCGCAAGTTGTGTGTTCATAAACTGATGGCCAGGGGGTCTGCCTAGTCCATCAGTGCTGTTCTTACAGAGTATTTTACTCTGCCTCACTGAGCAGCTGAGGGTTTTTTCCATCTTACCTAAAAACAAAAACAAAACACTTTCACTATTAAAAACTATACAATAGAGGAATTGTCATTTGAAATTGTAGTGTGAGAACAGTGGTCATTCCTCTTTACACATTTTTAAATGTCTTAGGGACAGTGCTGTGCTAATTTGGGTTGAACCCAGCTGGGAGCTTGCATTGTTATTTAGAGCAGATACAAGTACAGAGACAATAAGTAAATGTGGACAAGGTTTGGAGCCAGATTCTAAATGCAGAGGAGATGGCAATTGCCTCAGGAGGCCTATTATTTCCTTCTCTGTGGTCCAGTCCCAGCTCTGAGAACCATAAGTGAGTTGACACCTGTGTATTTGATGCATTCCATTTTCAAGCAGAAACCATTAAGGGTGTGAATTCAGTACAAAAACCATTTTGTGATGAGTATTCAAACCTTCTAGCCACTTGTATTTTTGTCAGATGTGAAACATTCTTTCCCTAATAAGCAACGTCTCTGGTGTGGAGGCTAATTTCGGTGCTGATTTATCCTCTCTCTCTACTCAAATGTCCTTTTGATTTGAACCACACCAAGTATTCTTCTCAGCCTCTTGTCTGTCATCACTTCCTACCATGTAAGATGTTGTGGCTGTCATATGGCCCCTGACAGTGACAGAGAAGGGAGCTCTGGCTTCCTCTGAAATTTGGCTGGTAGTCAGTGTTGGTTTTAATTATGGAAATTCACTGGGAGAACTATGGATTTGATCACCTGTTCGTGTCCTCAACCTGATACTTAGGTGATACAGAAGACGCAGAGAAAAGACAGTGCCTCTGCTCCTGGTGTGCTCAGTCGATTAGCAATATGACTTAATGTTTACGTGTTCCTCACTGGACTGTCTGCTTCTCCAAGATGGGGCTGTATTCCTGAAGCACCCAGTAAGAGAGCTTATATGCAGTTGGTACACAAGTGATTCATAACTATTTCCTAATTAATATAGTATTTGCTCACTGAATTGTTAAAGGGTGCACACATTTGCAAATATTAGATCATTTCGCAAGACTGTACGGAAACAACCAGAAATTCCTGGACAATCCAGAGAAGCCATATCCTGTGGGGTCTGAGGGGCACTGGTGGGCCTTTATCCTCCTTCATTCATATGGAAACTGCTTCCTGGACCAGTGCCATCTTGAAACACAAAGGGCCAGGAGGTTATGTAAATGAGGGTGCTTTTTCCCCAGCTGATCAAACAGGTTGGCTAAAGGGACTCTGTTCCAAGTGGGTGGGAGCAAGCTCTTCTGTGAATTCATTGTTTTTCCCTCTTGCATTTCATGGACTCTTTCCTGAAAGGGTCAGTTTCAGCTGATTCTCAAGGGTAACAAAGCATTTCTCACTGATAACAGTGAAAGAGTCTTTTTTGCCTTTTTCTAGACAAGTTAGGAGAAAAAAATTAGTAACGAACTGCCATATCTGGAGCCTAATGACTACTTGTAGAGGGAGAAGTTATCCACATAATTTGACAAGAAAGGAAGGGAGGGAGGAGACATTTTATCTGAGTGTCCAAAACTACGAAGGTTGGAGGGCTGAGGAGTTGATGCTCAAATGGAGAACCTGGTCCATAGCTTTTCAGAATCCCTGGGGTCACATGAGACGGCGCTCCAGGAGAGGGCCCTGGGAGCAAGCTGCCATTCGGAGGTTAGGACGAGGAGGAGGACAGCAGGGAAGGAGGTGGGACCTGGAGAGTGGACTGTCCCGGAAGCTGAGTGAAGACAGTATTTGAGGAAAGAGGGAGTGACCTTATCAAGTGCACACAGCTGGTGGTATACGCCCTTGAGTTCGCCATCTTGTCACGGCCACTGCCTGTCCAAATGGTTGTATGGTGAGGCTACCTGGCTGCTAAGGCAAGGAATCCCTTTATCCGGCTATATTGCACAGAAGACCCTGAGCACGTTTCTTGGTGGCTCTAACATCCGGCTAGCCCGTGCTGTCGGCGCAGATGGTGGAGGGCGCAAGCTGCGTACTTTGCGGGCAGAAGTAGAAAAGGAGTGGGGAGGCTGTGGGAGCGATTTGAAAACTATACCAATTTTCTGTCTCCTAGGAGTTGGGAGACTTGGATTCTCTCTAGGTGCAGAAACTGTTCTTTTATGAGAACTCATGGAATAGGTGCTTTCAAGCAGTTCAGAAGTAATAAAGCAGATACCCTTTCATTCTGGGAGAAAACTGAAGGGATCTGAATACAAGTATTTTGGCTCAGAAGCTCAATATTCTTTTGTAACGCCCAGTATTGTGTGCACAACTACTCTGACATTTCTTTTTCTGCCGGCAGAAACTGGCAAGATGTGTAGATGAAAGCAGCGCTCCTTCTTCCTAGCATGGAGAAGAATATTTGCTTGCTCTGTAACTAGGTTTTGGCCTCAGAGATGTGGGCACACGTGATGGGCATCTCCTTGTAGGTCTGGTCATGACCATCTCTTCTCTTTCTTCTTACCCTTGCTAAGAAGAGAGACCACACCTTGAAGTCAGCAGGGCTACAAGACAGAAGGAGCCAAGGTCCTGGAGCCACTGGCTGGCTGCGAGCTGCCAACGACATTGTAACATAAGCAAAACGGAAACTTTGTGGTGTTAAGCCACTGAGATACTGGGTTTCTTGTTGCAACATCTAGTGTTAATGGCCCTGACTGGTACACTTCTCCATGGATTTAAACTGCACTATACTCTAGACTGTTCTTTGTACTTTTTAAAAACAGGCTTATTGTGGTATAATTGACTTAAAATTAACTGCACATATTGAAAGAATACTATTTGATAAGTTTTGACATATTTGTGTCCCCATGAAACTGTGGCCACAATAGTTTTGCATTTCCTATGCTTATATAAATTAAACAGTTTGCATTTCCTAAAAGTTTATATAAATGGACCGATACAGTATATACTCTTTTGTCTGGCATCTTTCACTCAGCAAAATGATTTTGAGATTCATCTATTTTGATGGGTGTATCAATGGTTTGTTCCATTTCATTGCTAAATAGTATTTTGATAATAGTACTCTATGAATAAACCACATCTGTTTATTCATTTTTATGTTGATGAACGTTTGGGTTGTCTTTTGGATTAACCCAAGGACGTTAAGATTTTCTCTTGTGCTTTCTTTTAGAATTTTTCTGGCGTTAGCTCTCACATTTAGCCCTATAATCCAGTGGTGTGGGGTACTGAGTTGCGGTTCATATTTTTACATATGGCTATCCAACTGTTCTAGCACCATTTGTTAAAAAGATTATTCTTTCCCTATGGAATTGCCTTGGCATCCTTGTTAAAAATCAATTGGCTATACATATGTGAGTCTATTTCTGGACTCTATTCTGTTCCTTTGATGTATATCTTTATATATATACATATATATACAAATTTACACTGATGTATGTCTTTATACCAATATCACACTGTATTGATTATTTTAACTTTCTAAAAATTTAAAATCAAGTCGTTTATGATTTTCACCTTGGTTCTTCATTTTCAAAATTGTTTTGACTATTATAAATCTTTTGCAATTCTATATAAATTTTAGTTTCAGCTTATATATTTCTACAAAAAAAGTCTTGCTGGAATTACATGGGGATTGGATTGAATCTATAGGTCAATTTTGGATGAAGTATTATCTTAACAATATTGAGTCCTCTAATCCATGAACATGGTATATCTCCCCATTTGTTTGGGTCTTCTTTAATTTCTGTCAGCATTGTTTTGTAGTTTTCAGTGTATGGGTCTTACACAACTCTTACCTAATTTATCTCTAAGCATTTCATATTTTTTGATGCAAGTGTCTTAGCTCAGGCTGCTATAGCAAAATACCATAAACTGGGTGGTTTATGAACAACAAAAATTTATTTCTCACAGTTGTGGAGACTAGAAGTCCAACATCATGGTGCCAGCATGGTTGGGTGAGAGCCCTCTTCCCAATTACAGATGACTGATTTTTGTATCCTCACATGGCAGAGAGATAGAGAGAGTGAGGAAGGGAGGGAGAGAATGAACTCTCGTCCTGTTATCACCTTATTAGGACACAAATCCCATTCATGAGGGCTCCATACCCACAACCTAATTACCTCCCAAAGGCCCTACCTCCAAATACTATCACATTGGGGGTTAGATTTCAACGCATGAATTATGGGGGTCCACAACAAACAATAAATGATACATTTTGATTTATTTTCTGGTTTTCAATGATAGTTATATAGAAATAAAATGGATTTAGGGGTTCCTAGGTAGCTCAGTCAGTTAAGCATCTGACTCTTGGTTTAAGCTCAGGTCATGATCTCAGGGTCATGAGATCGAGCCTGCAATGGGGTTTGCACTTAGCAGGGAGTCTCCTTGAGATTCTCTCCCTCTCCCCTTCCTCCCTCCCTGCACCCCCCGCCAGCTCTCGCACTCATGCCACGCACATGTGAGCATTCTTTCTCTTAAATAAATAAATAAATCTAGAAAGAAAGAAAGAAAGAAAGAAAGAAAGAAAGAAAGAAAGAAAAGAAAGAAGAAAGAAAGAAAGGAAGAAAGGAAGAAAGGAAGGAAGGAAGAAAACCTTTGGCTTGCATATCTGAGTGTCTGTGTGTGTGTGTATTTTGTGTATTGGGGAAGGTATTTTGACTTCAGTCAACCTGAAGGATACCCCTGTACGCTCCCAGTGATACCTGGGTCAGTTTACTTAACAGAGTGTGTGTGTGTGTGTGTGTGTGTGTGTGTGTGTGTGAGTATATCTAGGCACCAACAGAGATGGTAAATAAGGAACAGGTCCATTAATATTTAGACTACCTATCATGCTTCCATGCCCACATCTGGTTGACTGTAGAAACTTTGCCATCTCAAAATGTTACATTATTGCTAGGAGGCCACTCTGAGGGTTTGCAAAGAAGTCTGCACATGGTGTCCTCCTCCAGCCTCCTCACTGAGTTGCCAGCCCAGGGGCCTTTGTCTATTATCCCTTGAAGCTAGAATCGCCTGCTTGCAATTCTGGTCAGTGGGAATGGAGATTGGCAGGGGGAAGCACCACCCACCTTTGCCAATCTGTTGTAAGCATGGAATAGGTACTTTCTTTAATTATCCTCAAAACAACAGAGAACTGTGGGGGAGAAAACAGAGAATGCAAATGTTAACGTGGAAACTAACTCAGGAGTTCCCTGCTTCAGAAAGAACTTCTTTTTCCCTTCAATCCAAGCTTTTCCACGTTTCTCCAGGTATCATTTCTTGTCATAGCATCAACCACCTCTCCGGATGACCTTGTGAAAGGTAGATTTGCTCTCATTGGTAGAAAACACATGTCCTATCCCAAAGGCTTGCTTTAAGACTCTAATGGGACTTATAGTCCATATAAACTGTCTGTGGTCTTGGGTGTCAAAAAGCACACCTCAGGTAGGCCATCAATACTCCAAGCCACAGCCAGTGCCTGCCGAGCCTGGTATAGCTCCTTTACAGTCTCTCTGATGTGAGCATTAAAGTTCCTACCAAAAAAAAATTACTTTGTAGAAATCCCAGCAATATCAACTTTCCCTCATCTGTGAGCAAATGTCAAATAACTTCTCAAGAACAGAGACAGAAATTCTACTTCTTGCCTTAAACAACTAAAAAATAGGACAAAATGTACCAAAACCAAAACAGTGGTTTCCAGACATGGGACAATAGGCAGTAAAGGACTGTGATTCTTGAGTGAAGGAAGCAAATGAGATGAGTCCTAAGTGCCTCAGTTTGCAGCCTAAAGAGAGGCACCAGGCTGCTGCGCTGTGAGTGAGAACCCAAAGAAAGCCTGTTGGCCTCACTGACTTGAAGAGACAAGACTCAGAGTTCAGGGAAGCACTGGCTAGGATACACTGGACAGACTGCTGGACAGGAGACAGTTGCTCAAAGAGAGAGCTCTGAATCTGCAAAGTATTTAGCTGAGTCCTGACTAGCTCATGAGAATATGACTAAGGTCAGGAAAATAACCCCCAGAAAGAAGCAGGAGGAAAAATCCCCAGTGCTTACACCACTTCTCAGAAGTCAGAATGGAAAGGTCGCCTAACACATGGCTATGCAGCAGAGCACTCCGATGGGCAGGCCACAGTAACCTACACTAAAAGCTGTTCCGGACCTACCTAAGAAAGCTTAAAAGCAAGTCTCACATGGGTCAAACATTTTCAATTTACTAAATTGTGTTCCAGAACAAAGTAAAAAAATATTTAAAGGAATGTATCATAACAAGAACAATGAGCCCAAAAGGTAGAATTCACAATATCTGGCATCTAACCAAAAATGGCACAGAAGCAGGCAAATGTGCCTCATAAGAAGGAGAATATGCAAACAGTAAGAGCAGAGCCAGAAATGACACAAAGGACACAACTAGTAGGCCAGGACATTAAAACAGCTATTGTAAGCATTCCCCATATACTCAAGAAGGCAGAAGAAGGCATGAGAACGGTGAGGAGGAAAATGGAAGACGAAAAGACCCAAATCAAACTTTAGAAATGAAAACTAGTGTTTTAGATAAAAAACACACCGAATGGGATAAACAGCCTCTAATACATCATAATGAAGCAGAGTTTATGCCAGGAGTGCAAGGAGATGTTTCAGTGCTTATTTAACATTTTAAAAATCAACTACTTCCTCACCATATCAAACAATTAAAAAAGAAAAACCATATGAATATCAGAAAAAACATCCATCAAAGTTCAGCATTCAGTCATGGTTCAAAACAACGACGACAACAGCAACAGCTCTCAGCAAACCAGGAATAGCTGGAAACTTCTTCGGCCCCAGTAGGGGCATCTACTAAAAATCTACAGCTAATGTCATGCCGAATTCTTTCCTCCTAAGATCAGGAACAAGCAAGGACGTGCACTTTCACCACTCTGTTTAACGTTTTCTCTAGAAGTCCTAGCCATGGCAAAAAGCAAGAAATGGAAATTAAAGACATACTGATATGAAAGGAAAAATCAAACTATCTTTTTTAACAGATACCATGATTGTCTATGTAGAAAATCCTACTACTGAAAAGGTTACAAAATCTTGTGAGTGAATATAGCAAGTGAATATAGCAAGCAAGGTTGTAGGATGTAAGATTAGTATATCGGGGGCACCTGACTTAGTCGGAAGAGCATGTGACTCTTGATCTCAGGGTCTACCCATGCTGGATGTAGAGATTACTGAAGAAAAAAAAATCAGTATATCAAAATCAATTTCATTCCTGTTTTTATTTTTATTTTTTTAAGTAGACTCGACACCCAGCCTGGAGCCAAGCCAAAAGTTTTCAATCTTACCTGCATATGAGGATCACCTAGGAGCTTTATAAAAAAGACCAATGACTGTGTCCACCTCCAGAAATTCTAATTCAAATTAGCCTGGGCAGAGCCCAGATATCTGCATTTTCAAAAGTGCCCACATTATTCTAATGGCCAGTTAGGGCTAAGAACTCCTGTGCTAGGCCTTTGAAGCACATCTTCCCGATCTGCACAAAACCATTCGTCTCATCTGGGCCCCACAGTAGAGTAGCTTGTCTTCATCCTCTTCATTTTCTCTCCCCTCCTGCCAGGGTCCACTGCACGCTGCCTATAACCGTTGCTCTGCTCACACCCCTCACTCTCTCTTTTCCTATTTGTCCTCTGTCCCTTTTATTCGGTTATTTACCCATACCCATAGCTCTGTGGGCCAAAAGGCTAACCTCACATAGCCTCAGACAACGCATCAGAGAAGCGCTTTCCTTCTGGGTGTAGCCTCCACAGCCAGAGAGCTGCTTTCCCTCTGGACCCCGGCACACTGGCTGCGAGACTCAGAGCCTTGCCCTTGCCCTGTAATCTGGTCTTCACAGGGTGACCACCCTGTCCCAGTTTGCTCAGGACTCCCCTGGGTTTAGCACTGCAAATCCTCCACCCCGGGAAGCCCCACAGCCCCCGACAAAGGGGATGCTTGGTATTCCTAACCCTGGTGCCAGTGCGTGCCTGACTTCTTTGGTCAAGGCTCAAGTCCATCTGAGTACATGAGCGTAGAAGTGACAAGTTACCAGATGACCTAAGGCTTACCATGGCTGGAGCCTATTATCGAATCTTTATGTGGTTAAATTTCCATAGTTTATTTTAAATGGTAAAATTGTCATATTCTGAGGCAGTAAATGTGTCAGTCAAAAACACATATAGAGCAGCATATGCTTGCCTGAGGCAAATAAAATGAGATTCTGTAACTGCTACTCTTAGTTCTCAAGTAGTATGGGAAGATAATTTTAAAATGTGGATTATTATTTTTTTGTTCAGGCTTTGGTAAAAATTTTGATAAAATATATAAAGAATAACAATGAATGTATACTTTATATTTGAAAAACACATCACTCACCTCCACTAGCAAAGCGTGCTCTGGGTTGATTTTCCACCACCGTAGATGGACTTTGGTGCTCCAGCTGCATTCCTTCACCCAGCCCCGGCTGGGGTCAAGCATGGACATCTGGACCAGACGATGCCATGAGAGGCAAAGTGATACTCACTGATTCAACACAAAATCCAGAAGTGGGCAGGGTAGACCTCTGAAGGACACTACGCAAGAGGAATGCCACCATCAGTGACTCATGACTTTATCATTACTGTGTCCCAGTGCACTTGTTAAAAATGCATATACTCATACTAAGGGCACACATCTTTGTGTGAATGGATTTATTAACCTATATTCCTTCTTTTTTTTAAGATTTATTTATTCATTTTAGAGAGAAAGAGCACGAGAGAGCACAAGCAGGGGAAGGGGCAAGGGGAGAGGGAGAGAGAGAATTTCCAGCAGCCTGCTGGCTAAGCGGGGCTGGATCTCACGACCCTGAGATCATGAACTGAGCCAAAATCAAGAGTCAGATGCTTAACCCACTGAGCCACCCAGGCGCCCAACTCATATTCCTTCCTAACAAGAGAAATGCAACAACACAAAAGCCCTGGATCAAAAGAAGGAACAGTTGGAGGGAGAGGGGAAAAGGAGGTGGAGTATGGTATTAAATTCTGGTACTCACCTGCCTTAAGCCCTGGAGTTGGCCCCTGTTCTCACTTAGAAAGCCCCACCATCTGACAACTGTGGGAAACCCAGTCTTTTTTGCAGAGTTGACTAAACCCCACCTCCACCCTGAGGCTCCTGCTGGAACCTGAGACCCTTCAGCTTCTTCTGAACTCCTATTGCAATTAGGATAAAATGTATTTGACAACCGAATTTTGCATTCCAAGCAACACCTCTTGAAATATGACTTAACTTTTTTTTGTGGTCAATAAACATGCAGGTACCTGGGTGGCTCAGTCAGTTAAATGTCTGCCTTCGGCTCAGTTCATGATCCCAGAGTCCTGGGATCAAGGCTCACGTTGGGCTCCTTGCTCAGTGAGGAGTTTGCTTCTCCCTCTACCCCTCTGCCCTGTTCGTGATCTCTCTCTCAAAGTTTTTTTAAAAAAATAATAAACTTTGATGCATTTATTTTTTATCTTACTAGTCAGATTGTGACCTTTTTGAAGAGTGATCTTAACTGATAGATCCATTTTCCCTGCAAGGTGTTGCTAAGGGCCTGGCCCAGGCAGACCATGTTTGATAACTTTTAGACACATGGATTCTGGCAAAAAAGAAACTAAACAAAAACCAAAACAAACCCAACTCATGTTCAAGGTTCAAAGTTTAAATCCCACACCTCTTGTCACTTGCTGGCTATGACTCAAAGGAATTACTCAACTGCTCAGGATCATTGGACTTTCTTGAAAGGGTAATAACTTGTACTTAGCTTGGCACGGAAGTGCACCTTGCATGTTGGCTATAATTAATCATACCTTTTCATTCTTGTTTTTAACTCTAGAGCACTTTGGACATTGCAGAGGAGGCGTTTTGCTAGGGAAAGTTTGAAGGGACAGCAGAGGTGGTTTGACTGAATCTATGTTCACATCTCTCCTATGGATTCCCTATCTTGAGCAATATTATAAATCTGACCCTGCCTATCATCTCTCAGAATTATGTAGGAATTCAATTGTCCAAATAATATTAGAATAAGTAGAGTTTGGCTGATTTTAGGGGTTTTTTCCCCCAAGCTTAGCTGTGGCTCACCCATAGCAGCATGAAAATTAAAAGGCATGTCACCACTGAAGCTATTTTAAAAATTGATCGATAGACATAATCCTGTTGTTAGCGAGACCAAAGCTCATGTAATTTGAACAGAAGAAGACAAGCCTGGATGAGACACCTCAGTAAAGGTCTGGGGAACAAAAAGCAAGACAGGAAAGCTCCCCACCAAATGTTATCTGAGCAAGGCAAAGCACAGTGGAGCCTCCTAACACAAAAGGTAGCACGTCTGAGGCAATATTATTTTATATAAATGCTGGGGGTGGTCATGATACTGTTAGGCATAATGTCAATCCCAGACGCTGAAGTCAAAGAGATCAGGATTCAAACTGTGGTTCTGCCATTTATTAAAAGTAAAACTTGAGGCAACTCTATGAGTCGGCACCCCACAATCCAGTGGAAATGTGTCCACTGATTTCCACATCTGTAAATAGGGATAACAGATGATCATAATAATAGTAATGACACTGACCTCATGAAATTGTTGTAAGTATTAATGCGTGTACACTTTTAGCACAGTGTTAGGGACATAGCATGTATTCTTTTGTTAGTTATTATTGCCCTATCACTCCCCGTAATAATTCTACCCCATCATTCTAAGGCCACAACCCCTGGTCGTAGCCGGAATGCTGAGCAATCCACAGGAGTCTCAATTATTTAACAACTTCCATTCCTTGTTCAATCTTCAGTCACAGCCACCTTTTTTTTTTTTTTAATTTCTCACAATGTTCATGGGAATGGACAATAAAGCATTTCCTGTGAGATAGAGTCATTCAGATTTCCTATGTGGAGGACAAGCTCAATTTCCTGGGAAGGACCATCTGGCATTGCCCCAGGCTGTACTTTGGAGCCAGGAACATTGCCTGGCAGTTGGCATAGGAGTACGTTTCATTTTCTCTTGTAAGATTCAATAGTTATATTTTGTTCAAATTACAGCTCTGCTCTCCTTTTCTGGGATCAAATGTGAAATTAGGCCTGAAATGCACCTTCATTCTATAAGGCTATGATCTCTATGTAGCAGTAATCTCTAGATCTGGACGCAGTTGAATGTGATGTTTCTATTAAGAAGGCAATGTGTTTCACCTAAAATAAATAAGTAATGGAATGAAAAGGACAGCATAGGAAGTATAGTCAATAACATTATAATAACTTTGTATGGTGACAGATGGTAACTATATTTATCATGGTGAACATTTCATAATGTATACAATTGTTGAATCACTATGTTATATACCCAGAACCAAAAGAATATTGTACAGCATCTATTAAAAGAAAAATACCTCTGTGGCAGGCAAGAGAGTAGCAGATGAACCGAAAGTGTTGAACCTGGGTGATGGGTGCATGAAGGTTTATGACAGTGCTGTCTTTCTTGTTATATATGCTTGAAATTTTCCAAGTTCCAGAGTTTTTTTGTTATTTTATTTTTTAAAGATTTATTTATTTATTTAAGAGAGTGGGGGGTGGGAAAGAGAGAGAGAGAATATCAAGTAGACTCACCGCTGAGCGCGGAGCCCAACATGGGCCTCAATCCCATGACCCCAAGACCACGACCTGAGCTGAAATCAAGAGTCAGACGCTTAACTGACTGAGCCACCCAGGAGTCTGCACAGTTTTTTTAAAGTTTGAAAATAATAATTAAGAATGTCAAAATGTGTCCTTAATGTATTCATTTTCAGAATAAGGATGCTACAAAATGGCATGTACTGTATGATTCCACTTTGGTATATAAATATAGTTGCACCCATTACACACACAAAAATTACTTTTAACAGCATTATGTAGTTTTCAGTGTAGAATTATTTCACATTTTTTCTTAAATGTATTCACATCTCTTTGTGGTTTTAAAAAAGCTAAACTATATTTTTTCTTAAATTACATGTTCAGTTTTTTGCTTCTATATATAGAAATTAGACTGAATTATGGGTGTGAAAACTATATCTTGAAAAATTCCTAAGTCCACTTTTAGTTTTCATAGTTGTACTGTAGATTCCATAGGATTTCTATGAAGATAATCTTGTTCCCTGTGAATAGAGACATTTGTTTTTCTTTCTATCCAAATTTCATTGTTTATACCAGCTAAGACTACAGTAAGATATTGGATAGAAGATGGAGAGTGGTCATCTTTGCCTTGTTCCTGATTTTAGGGGACATGTTTTGAATATTTCACTATGACCCATGTCACTATGTAAAACAATATGAAGGTTCCTCAAAAAATTAAAAAAATAGAACTACCATATAATCCAGCAATCCCATGTCAGGATAGATATAGAAAGGAAATCAGGATCTTGAAGAAATATCTGCATTCCCATGTGCACTGCAGCATTATTCACAAGAGCTAAGCGATCTAACGGCCCATCAACAGATGAATGGATAAAGAAAATATTGCATATGCTCCCAATGGAGTATTATTCAGCCTTAAGAAAGAAGGAAATCTGGCCACTTGCAACAACATGGATGAATCCGGAGGACATTTTGCTAAGTAAAATAAGCTAGACACAGTTGAACAAATGCTAAATGATGCCACTTATATGAGGAAACTGAACCGGCCAACTCACAGAAGCAGAGAGCAGAATAGTGGTTGTCAGAGGCTGAGGGGGTGGGGGAAACAGGTAGGTAGTAGTCAAAAGGTCCGAGTTTCAGTTACACAAAATTAATAAGTTCTAGCGCTCTGCTTTTCATCGTAGTTTGTATAGTTAATAATACCATGTTGTATACTTAAAATTTTGGTATGTTGTGTTCTTATCACCAAGTGATGATAGTGATAATAATTAAGAGAGTCAGAGGAAACTTTTGGAGGTGATAGAAAGGTTTATGGCATAGATTGTGGTAATGGTTTCATGGATGTGTACTTACCTCCAAACTCATCAAGTTATATTCATTATGTACAGCTTTCGGTATGCAAGGATACCTCAAAAGGGGGTTTTAAAAAATCAAAAACAAATTAATTTAAAAAGAAGGCAATGTGACCCAGAAACATTAGACAGAAAACCTCAGAAATCCAAATACCCTGAGCTGGTAAAAGAAAGAACTTCAGAAGACAAGCCTGAGAGCTTTTACACACTGTGTTGCAAATGCATTTTCATTACTTTCATTTGCCTTTGTTTCCATGAGTGTGTGAAGTTAGCTGTCAATGAGCTTATTTATGTAACTCGTGTGGTGGTGTAGTCGCTGAGCTCTACTGCTGTGATCGTTATTTATGACAAAGCTAGCTCCTGTTGGTAAGTGGACTGGGTTTCCACTTTAGAGCACATCTATGTTTGTGTTATTTTTGTCTCAAATACAAATGGCAAGCACCATAATTGTGAAAAAGAAAAGCGAAGTGAATTATAAATTGCCTTAATGGAAGACCAAATATCCTGGGGATACTTCAAACTTTATTTTTTAATAGCATCTGAAGAAAATTGAGAAATTGCCCCAAATCTGATGATAACCCCCACCCTGACTTTGGTGATGACATTTTTTAATTAAAAAACTGAATTTCAGCTTATGATCTCTTGGTTTAATTTCCTGTGTTGTTTGTTACTCTAGCTTGTCAGATTACTGCAGGAATAAACTTGAAAGATCACAGGAACTTTAAAAGTACATTACATGTCCTAATGGCAAGGAATATGCTTTAAAAAAAATTACTGAAATTGCCTTGAAATCAAGATGTAGAAAAAGAACTACTTATGCAGGGACACACAGGGTGGATTTTAGTGTATTTGGAAAGAAAGTTCTGCTGATTAGGATTGGCATAGTTGGACATAGATGTCGAACCATTGGGAAATTCTGGATTTCCAGTCATTGAGATCCCTTGGAGTTTTATTACTAATTTAGCTACATGACATAGTAACATTATCCCTTGAGCATTTTCCATTCTAGAATGTCACAACCACCACGAAAAAGAAAAATAGGGACGCCTGGGTGGCTCAGTCGGTTAAGCATCTCCCTTCAGCTCAGGTCATGATCCCAGGCTCCTTGGATCAAGTCCCGCTTTGGGCTCCCTGCTCAGTGGGGAGCCTGCTTCTCCTGCCTGACGCTCCCCCTCCTTGTACTCTCTCTCTCTCTCTGAAAAATAGATAAATAAAATCTTTGAAAAAGAAAAAGAAAAATATTATTTTTCAAAACCCTTTATCAAAGGCACTTTGGTTGACTTTGGCCTGGCCGCACAGGAAGCAGCTAAACCTCTCCTGGGCCACACCCAGTTCTACCAGTGGCTGCATTCCAAGCTCATCCAAGAGCCCTTGCCCACTGAAGCCTGGACCCCTGGATATTCCCATGAGAGACATTGGGGGGTGCAGATTGGGCACTGAAATAAAACAATAGCACTTCCTCATATTCTAGCAGGCTTTTATTTCAAAAACATCAAAATGTGCCCATATGTCATCTGGCAGGAATGACATTTAGGAATTCATTTAGACCATGATTCTTAAAACATTGGTTTATAAAAAGTTCACTGATCTTCTGTGAAATGAGAAAAGTAAGGATAATGTAGTAAGTTTGTAATACAAATCAGTAAAATTTAAAGGCCTATTATTCTGAAAATTTTTCCCTTCTTGTTTTAAGAATTAATGCATCCTTTTTATGTAAAATGATAGTGGTTGTTGACAGTAGGTTTCTTTTAAAAAAAAAATCCTGGGGGCGCCTGGGTGGCACAGCGGTTAACCGTCTGCCTTTGGCTCAGGGCGTGATCCCGGCGTTATGGGATCGAGCCCCACATAGGGCTCCTCCGCTGGGAGCCTGCTCCTTCCTCTCCCACTCCCCCTGCTTGTGTTCCCTCTCTCGCTGGCTGTCTCTATCTCTGTCAAATAAATAAATAAAATCTTTAAAAATAAATAAATAAATAAATAAAATATCCTTATCAAAATAAAGAACTGACAAGCCAAATTGTTTTCAACTCTCCAACCTCCATTATAAAAACCCATTGGATCCACTGACTGTTCCTTTTACAATCTACACTGTATCCATGTGATTTTGGATGTGCCGTCTTCTCCACCGTGTTTAGGAACCTGCATGTACAAGAGCCATGCTTCACTCATCTTTGTGCTCTGATATCACTGCCAGTGCTTGGCCCTCTGCATGTAGTAGGTGCTCAGTAAATGTTTGTTGTGTTGAAGATGAAGCAACCTCCATTCTTTTTTTTAAGATTTATTTATTTATTTTGGGGGGGAGCAAAAGCAGGGGGGGCAGAGGGAGAGGGAGCAAGAATCTCAAGCAGACTCCACACCGAGCTCAGAGCCTGATGTGGGGACCCTGAGATCATGACCTGAGCTGAAACCAAGAGTCGGAGGCTTAACCAACTGTGCCACGCAGGTGCCCTGCAACCTCCATTCTTATTGGAAGTATCTCCAGAGGAAACAATGGGCAGCCTTTATTTTACAGTAACAAAGTCTTTTGAGATTTACTTATAATGGTGAAATAGAAAAGGGCTGTGGAGTGACAGGCCTGGGTGGATTCCTGGCTCTGTCACTTTCCTATGAACCTTTAAGTTTTTGTTCCTTTGGCTTCTTCACCCAAAAATGTAGAATATGTGCTTTGCTACTCCATGCACTTGACTGTGAGCTCAGATGTGTGTGTGTGGTGAACCGCTCTTTGTCTACCTAGCACTCTATTTTGACCCACCACAGGCTCCTTCCTCTCTGGGTCCCATCATGAGTCCAGGGCAGCCAATTACAGAGTCCCCACCTCCTCGCTGTAAGGCTGGGTCACAAAGATGGGGTATGGGGCGAGCAGCCACACCCTCCTCTGTAGAGCAGAAGCCTCTAAGGAGTTGGAGCAAGAGGGAGTCAGCCAAACAGAGAGAAGACTAATGTCTAGCATCTATTTAGTCCTCACTCTATGCACCAGGCACTGTTCTAAGCGGTTCCATGCAAGAACCCTGGCAGGTGGGTGCTGCTATTGCTGTCCTCATTTGTTGCAGAGTAAAACCGAAGCACAACTAGTAACAGGAAGAGTTCCAGGCAAGCCCTGGCAGTGTGGGAGAAGCCCACAGTCTTGCCACGGCATCATACCTGCCTTTCAAGGTGGAGGGACAGGAGGGGGAGTAAGGCTAGCAAAGCGTTCTAAATCCACTCTCATCCTTCTTGTCTACATGAGCCAATAGACTCCCTTTTTGTTGAGCAAGTTGTTATCCTCAGGTCAGCACTCACGATCTCAGGAAGATGAGGAAACTGAGGTCCCCGACTTACACAGACAAAGTCACGTGCTCCTTGCATCTCTGTAGCCTCCCACCCCACTGCTTCCTCTCTCACAAAACTTCTGACCATCTTTACCCAAACACTCCTTGGCACCATTGCTCTCATGCCTTCACTCTCTTCTGGCTGTTGGGACTCCGCCATCTGTTCCATTCCATCCCCTTCTGAAAGCCTTTGCTGAGCCCTCCAGCCCGCAGTTCTCTGTCCTCTGCATCACCCTGGCAGTACCCCACCCATCAACTATGTTTGCAGCCTGCCTCTGGGATATTCTGTGTTGATACTTAACTCTGGCTTCACATTAATCCATGTGGATGAATGGATCCTTTATATCCATCTTGACTAAGTTCCTTGAAGGGCAGGACTTTCCTTTTCTATTGTACTTCCCAAAGCAGCCAGCACCAGCATCTTACAGAAAATTAACATGTGTAGGTTGATCTTTTAAACTGTTGTTATTCATCACTTCTTTCCAAGAAAGTCAACAGTCCCTCACCTTTTTCACTGTCTAGCAGAGGGGCCCAAGCCCACCATCCCCCTTCCAGGCCTCTAACAGTTTGGGGTCTGGTAATGCTTAGATCCTCCAGTCTAAGTCAGGAGTGGGAAAACCTAGGCACTGGGCAGCCCCATGACAGACAAGCTGCCATGTGGGAACTTGCAGGCTATTCTCTCTATGCAAACCAGACCAATGCACAACCTAAATATGTCATTGTAAATCATCAAAGTGACATCTTAACTTTTCTTTACAATACAGTTGTTAAGAACCTCTTGAGAAAAAAAGATGTTGTCTAGGAAACCTGAAGGCTGTGCCCATTAGGAAGCATAAAAATAGGAACAAAGAGTGTCCAGAATCCAAAATGTTGGGTGAAATTCTGTATTAGGCCACATAAGTAAACGAACAAAACATTTTTTCTTTTCAGTCAGCATGAAATAGGTACAGTTTTTGAGTGTCTACTATATGTCAGGCATCCTACGGAGTGCTGTAAACCTTACAACAAAATAAGGGTTATTCCATTTTATGGACTAGGAAGTTGACGCCCGTAGAAGCTAACACTAGTGGGGAGTGAGAGAGGACATAAGGACCTTCAGCAGGACTTGAAACATTATTTCATACCCATGTTTTTAAAAGCACAGCAACTAGGGGCGCCTGGGTGGCTCAGTCAGTTGAGCCTCCCAGGATCAAGGCCCGCATTGGGCTCCCTGCTCAGTGGGGAGTCTGCTTGTCTCCCTCTTCCTATCCACCTCTTCCCACTTGTGTTCTCTCTCAAATAAATAAATAAATCTTTACAAAAAGCACAGCAACTAAATCCTATCATCAGTAGTATGTATATGTTTACTCCATTATGCCTCATGTGAACTTGTCTTAATGTAAATCATAGTTAAGATTCCTCCACTGATGCAGGTTCCAGTTATACTAAAATGGAAACAGCTTGTTTTTCCTAATTAGGAAAGGAGATGTTCAGTACATTTTACCACAATAAAGAAATCACCAAAAAAGAAGATGCTCATTGTAAAAGCAAACAAAAATAGTCACTATTTGGGAATAAATGATTAATAATCTAGGGATATCTAGATTAATAATAAAACGTTCTTTAAAATGTTTGAATTCTGGGGCACCTGGGTGGTACAGTTGGTTAAATGTCTGACTCTTGGTTTTAGCTCAGGTCCTGACCTCAGGGTCCTGAGATCGAGCCCCACGTCAGGCTCCACACTCTCTCCCTCTCCCTCTACTCCTCCCCCTGCTCTCTCTCCAAAATAAATGATCTTTTTAAAACATAAAATAAACAGCTTGATATAGTTTCAAAATATTCTTTAATGTCTTATTTCTTATAACCACTTCAAAACTGCTGAGAATTTAATAAGAAATTTTTAAGAAATGAAAAAATCATGGTTTTCTTCTTGCTTGAGATAGTTGTATCAAAAACACTTTTGATTAAATCAATCAGTCATGACTTTAGTCTCCTTCGGTTGTTCATGAATTGAACAGATGAGGATTGGTTGGCCACTAAGCGACAGATGCTGCTCTAGGCTCGGGGGATACAGCAGCAGACTAGAGAGACAAAAGTCTCTTTGGTTTTGTTTCCCTTGCCTTTGAAGACGTGTCATGAAAGAAGGTGCTGTGGTTGATGTCAAAGAGGTTGCTGTCTATGTTCTCCTCTATGATTTTGATGGATTCCTGTCTCACATCGAGGTCTTCTATCCATTTGAAATTTATCTTTGTGTATGGTGTTAGAGAGCGGTCAAGTTTCATTCTTCTGTATATAGCTGTCCAATTCTCCCAGCACCATTTATTGAAGAGACTGTCTTTTTTCCATTGGATGTTTTTCCTGCTTTCTCAAAGATTAGTTGACCATAGAGTTGAGGGTCCATTTCTGGAGTCTGTATTCTGTTCCATTGGTCTATGTGTCTGTTTTTCTGCCAGTACCATGTTGTTTTGGTGATCACAGCTTTGTAGTATAGCTTGAAATCAGGCAATGTAATGCCCCCAGCTTTGTTTTCCTTTTTCAACATTTCCTTGGTGATTCGGGGTCTTTTCTGATTCCACACAAATTTTAGGATTGTTTGTTCCAGCACTTTGAAAAATGTCATTGGTATTTTGATCGGGATGGCATTGGAAGTGTAGATTGCTCCGGGTAGCATAGACAAGACAATTATCATATGGTTTCACTCATTTGTGGAACATAAGGAATAGCAGGGAGATTGTTAAGAGAAGGAAGGGGAAAATGAAGGGGAGAAATCAGAGGGGGAGATGAACCATGAGAGACTATGGACTCCGGGAAACAAACTGAGGGTTTTAGAGGGGAAGAGGGTGGGGCGATGGGCTAGCCCAGTGAAGGGTATTAAGTAGGGCATGTATTGCATGGAGCACTGTGTGTTATACGCAAACAACAAATCATGGAACACTACATCAAAAACTAATGATGTACTGTATGGTGACTAACATAATAAAAAAAAAAGTCTCTTTGGCTCGTTTATAGAGAGAATGAGGAACTTCTGTGTGGGAGATTTTTCTATGGAAATGGAGCAAAGAAGAAAGAAGTTAAGAGGAAGAAAATTACTGAAGATGTAGATGGAAAGTGAAAATTTCCTGAGAAGGAGTGAATTCATCTGGGAATAGGAGAGGACAGAGGGAAAAGGTAACACCAGAATGTTGGACTCACTGGAGAGAAGAAAAGAAAGTAGGAAGGAGATAACTTGGTTAGTGATCATGCCAAGCCAAGGGGTGACCTGTCCACCCCAAAACAAACTTGTGTGACCCAAGGTGAAGGAGAGAGGTGTGGAGAGGCAATTTCAGCACAAGCAGAGAGAAGGGGCCATTTTGCAAGGTGAATGTTAGAATCTATAGGAAGTGAAGCACAGGAAAAGGGTAGACTGGCAGAGATTTCACTCAAATTCCATGGTTTCAAAGAGTAAATCATAGGGAATAATTTGAGAAATTTCCAGAGGTTTCAATTCAGATCTATTTTTTTCACAGTAAAATGCTATTTTATGTTTGTTATAATAAGATCATGTGTGGTGGCAAGTTATCTAGTATATTTGGAGGGACAGAGCGGAGAGAGCTAGTTAAGTCACTGGGATCACATGAACAGTGAGTACATAAAAGAAATAGCTCCCCGTGCAGGGTGGTAAGAACTTGCTCACCAGGTTTGCAACTTCATCAGATTGCATTTATTTTTACTGATCAATCCTCATGTTCACTTTAAGGAGTCCTTGACATTTGTTTTTTTTTTTTTTAATTTTATTTTATTATATTATGAATCACCATACAGTACATCCCCAGATTCCGATGTAAAGTTTGATGCTTCATTAGTTGCGTATAACACCCAGTGCACCATGCAATACGTGCCCTCCTTACTACCCATCACCAGTCTATCCCATTCCCCCACCCCCTCCCCTCTGAAGTCTTCAGTTTGTTTCTCATAGTCCATAGTCTCTCATGTTTCATTCCCCCTTCTGATTACCCCCCTTTTCTTTATCCCTTTCTTCCCCTACCGATCATCCTAGTTCTTATGTTCCATAGATGAGAGAAATCATATGATAATTGTCTTTCTCTGCTTGACTTATTTCACTTAGCATTATCTCCTCCAGTGCCGTCCATGTTGCAGCAAATGTTGAGAATTCGTTCTTTCTGATAGCTGAGTAATATTCCATTGTATATATGGACCACAGCTTCTTAATCCAGTCATCTGTTGAAGGGCATCTCGGCTCCTTCCATGATTTGGCTATTGTGGACAATGCAGCTATGAACATTGGGGTGCATATGGCCCTTCTCTTTACTACGTCTGTATCTTTGGGGTAAACACCCAGTAGTGCAATGGCTGGGTCATAGGGTAGTTCAATTTTTAACTTTTTAAGGGACCTCCACACTGTTTTCCAGAGTGGCTGTACCAACTTGCATTCCCACCAACAATGTAGGAGGGATCCCCTTTCTCCACATCCTCTCCAACAATTGTTGTTTCTTGCCTTGTCTATCTTTGCCATTCTAACTGGCGTAAGGTGGTATCTCAGTGTGGTTTTGATTTGAATTTCCCTGATGGCTAATGATTTTGAACATTTTTTCATGTGTCTGTTAGCCATTTGTATGTCTTCATTGGAAAAGTGTCTGTTCATATCTTCTGCCCATTTTATGATTTGTTTATTTGTTTCTCGTGTATTGAGTTTGAGAAGTTCTTTGTAGATCTTGGATACCAGTCCTTTATCTGTGGTGTCCTTTGCAAATATATTCTCCCATTCCGTGGGCTGTCTCTTAGTTTTTTTGACTGTTTCCTTGGCTGTGCAGAAGCTCTTTATCCTGATAAAGTCCCATAAGTTCATTTTATCTTTTATTTCTCTTGCCTTTGGCGATGTGTCGTGAAAAAGGTTGCTCTGGCCGATGTCATAGAAGTTGTTGCCTATGTTCTCCTCTAGAATTTTGATGGATTCCTGTCTCACATTGAGGTCTTTCATCCATTTGGAGTTTATTTTTGTGTATGGTGTGAGAGAGTGGTCAAGTTTCATTCTTTTGCATGTAGCTGTCCAATTTTCCCAGCACCATTTATTGAAGAGACTGTCTTTTTTCCACCGGATGTTTTTTCCTGCTTTATCAAAGATTAGTTGCCCAAAGAGCCGAGGGTCCATTTCTGGGTTCTCTATTCTGTTCCATTGGTCGATGTGTCTGTTTTTGTGCCAGTACCATGCTGTCTTTGTGATCACAGCTTTGTAGTACAGCTCGAAATCCGGCATTGTGATGCCCCCAGCTTTGTTTTTCCTTTTCAACAGTTCCTTGGAGATTCGGGGCCTTTTCTGGTTCCATACAAATTTAAGGACTATTTGTTCCAGTTCTTTGAAAAATGTCCTCGGTATTTTGATCGGGATAGCATTGAAAGTGTAGATTGCTCTGGGTAGTATGGACATTTTAACTATGTTAATTCTTCCAATCCATGAGCATGGAATATTTTTCCATCTTTTTATGTCTTCCTCAATATCTTTCAAAAGTGATCTATAGTTTCTAGGATATAGGTCCTTTACGTCTCTGGTTAAGTTAATTCCAAGGTAACGTATGGTTTTTGGTGTTATTGTAAATGGGATGGATTCCCTAATTTCTCTTTCTTCAGTCTCGTTATTCGTGTATAGAAATGCAACTGATTTCTGGGCATTGATTTTGTATCCTGCCACCTTACTGAATTGTTCTATAACTTCTAATAGTTTGGGAGTGGATTCCTTTGGGTTTTCCATATAGAGTATCATGTCATCTGCAAAGAGAGACAGTTTGACTTCTTCTTTGCCGATTTGGATACCTTTGATCCCTTTTTGTCTTCTGATTGCTGTTGCAAGGACTTCTAGTACTATGTTGAATAATAGTGGCGAGAGTGGGCATCCTTGTCGTGTTCCTGATCTTAAGGGAAAGGCTTCCAGCTTTTCCCCATTGAGAATAATGCTTGCAGTAGGCTTTTCATAGATGGCTTTTATGAGATTGAGAAATGTACCCTCTATTCCTACACTCTGAAGGGTTTTAATCAGGAAAGGATGCTGTATTTTGTCAAATGCTTTTTCTGCATCAATTGAGAGGATCATATGGTTCTTGAGTCTTTTCTTGTTGATATGATGTATCACATTGATTGATTTGCGAGTGTTGAACCATGCTTGCATCCCAGGTATGAATCCCACTTGGTCATGATGGATAATCCTTTTAATGTACTGTTGGATTCTATTAGCAAGGATCTTGTTGAGGATTTTGGCATCCATATTCATTAGAGAAATCGGTCTGTAATTCTCCTTTTTGAGGGGGTCTTTGCCTGGTTTGGGGATCAAGGTAATATTAGCCTCATAGAATGAGTTTGGTAGCTTTCCTTCTGTTTCTATTTTTTGAAATAGCTTTAGGAGAATAGGTATTATTTCTTCTTTGAATGTTTGGTAGAATTCCCCAGGAAAACCGTCTGGGCCTGGAGTTTTATTATTTGGAAGGTTGTTTATCACTGACTCAATTTCTTCATAGTTAATTGGCCTATTTAAGAAATCTATTTCTTCCTGTTTCAGTCTTGGTAGTTTATAGGTTTCCAGGAAGGCCTCCATCTCTTCCAGATTGTTTAGTTTTTTGGCATATAGCTGTTGATAAAAGTTTCTAATAATCCTTGCAATTTCAATGGTGCTGGTCGTGACCTCTCCCTTTTCAGTCATAATTTTAATAATCTCAGTCCTTTCTCTTTGTTTTTGGACAAGTTTTGCCAGTGGTCTGTCAATTTTATGGATTCTCTCAAAGAACCAGCTTCTAGTCCTGTTGATCTGCTGTACTGTGCTCCTGGTTTCTAATTCATTGATTTCTGCTCTAATCTTGGTCAACTCCTTCCTTGTCAGTGGGTTAGGCCTGTCCCTCTGTTGCTGTTCCAGTTTCTTGAGGTGAGAATATAGAAACTGCATTTTAGATTTTTCTATTCTTTTGAGTGAGGCTTGGATGGCTATGTATTTCCCCCTTAGGACTGCCTTTGCAGTATCCCATAGGTTTTGGACCGTTGTGTATTCATTCTCGTTGGTCTCCATAAATTGTTTAATTTGTTTTTTGATTTCCTGGTTTATCGAGTCATTCTTGAGCAGGATGGTTCTTAGCCTCCAAGTGTTTGAGTTTCTTCCAGGTTTTTCCTTGTGGTTGAGTTCCAATTTCAGAGCGTTGTGGTCTGAGAATATGCAGGGGATAATTTCAATCTTTTGGTATTGGCTGAGACCTGTTTTGTGTCCCAGAGCATGATCTATTCTTGAGAATGTTCCATGGGCATTTGAATAGAATGAGTATTCTTTGGTTCTGGGGTGTAGTGTTCTATATATATCTATGAGGTCCAACTCGTCGAGTATGGCATTCAAAGCCTTTGATTCTTTGCTTAGTTTTTGCCAGGGTGTTCTGTCTATTTCTGATAGTGGGGTGTTGAGGTCCCCTACTATTACTGTGTTCTTATCTATATGTCTCTTTATTTTGGTTAAGAGTTGGCTTGTGTATCTTGCTGCTCCCCTGTTGGGGGCATATATATTAATAATTGTCATATCCACTTGTTGAATACTTCCTTTAAGAATAATATAGTGCCCTTCTGTATCTCTCTCTATGGCCTCTAGTTTAAAATCCAGTCTATCTGATATGAGAATTGCTACTCCAGCTTTCTTTTGAGGTCCATTTGCGTGGAAGATGGTACTCCATCCCCTTACTCTAAGTCTGAATGCATCTTTGGGTTCAAAATGAGTCTCTTGTAGACAGCAAATGGATGGGTCATGTCTTTTTATCCAATCTGCAACCCTGTGGCGTTTTATGGGAGAGTTTAAGCCATTTAGATTGATAGAGATTATTGACAGATATGATTTTAATGATGCCATTTCTCTTTAAAGTCTTTGTATCGGTTGTGACTTGCTGCTCTGTATCACTCTTGGGGCCTTTTTACCTTTATAGAGCCCCCCTTAATATCTCCTGTAGGGCTGGTTTCGTGGTTACGAAATTGGTTAATGATTGGCGATTTTGGAACGTCTTTATTTCTCCATCAATTCTGAATGACAGCTTTGCTGGATAAAGGATCCTTGGCTGCATGTTTTTCTCTGAAAGAGCTTTAAAAATGCCCCCCCAAGCCTTTCTCTCATTCCAGGTCTCTGTAGACAGGTCTGACGTAATCCTGATACCTTTGCCTTGGTACGTGAGAAATTTCTTTGCCCTGGCCGCTTTCAATACTGTATCCTTGGATCTAATATTTGCGAATTGCACTATGACATGCCGTGGCGTAGGTTTGTCCTGGTTGAGCTTGGATGGGGTCCTCTCTGCCTCTTGGACACGAATGCTTGTTTCCCTTGCTAGATTAGGGAAGTTTTCAGCTACAATTTGTTCAAATATCTCTTCTAGACCTCTGTTTTTCTCCACCCCTTCAGGGATGCCGATGATTCTGACATTGGATCGTTTCATAGAGTCAGTAATCTCCCGTAATCTACATTCGTGGGCGTGGATTTTTTTAAGACCAGCTTCTATTTTCGTTTTTTCTTCTACTAACCCATCCTCCAATTCGCTAACGCGTTCCTCTGCCTCGGTGACCCTGGCCGTCAGAGCCTCTAGTTTTGACTGCATTTGGCTCATAGAATTTTTAATTTCTGTCAGATTCGCTCTCATTTCTGCCCTTAGGGATTCTATATTCTCAGCAACGCTTTCTCTGATGCTTTTTTCAAGTTTACTCATCATCTTGACCATTGTTGCTCTGAATTCCATTTCTGATAATTGGGATACATCCATATGTATTAATTCTGTGGCCGAGGCCAATTCTGTGGCAGAGGCCACAGACTCATTATCTTTTCTTTGCTGGGGGGGACTTCTCCTTCTCGTCATTCTGATGAAGAGAGATTGCAGGGTTGTCCAGAGCCCAAGTGTTGACTGGGACCCAGGCCGTGCGCCCTTGTTTTATAGAGATCTTAGGGATGTGGGCTTCTTCCTTAAAGAGTT
Organism: Ailuropoda melanoleuca; assembly: GCF_002007445.2. Taxonomy (NCBI): domain Eukaryota; kingdom Metazoa; phylum Chordata; class Mammalia; order Carnivora; family Ursidae; genus Ailuropoda; species Ailuropoda melanoleuca. The sequence continues at coordinate 55,528,108 of NC_048220.1, read as the reverse complement.
TATTTATTTATTTGAGAGAGAGAGAGACAGTCAGCAAGAAAGGGAACCCAAGCAGAGGAGTGGGAGAGGAAGAAGCAGGTTCCCGGTGGAGAAGCCCGATGAAGGACTCCTTACGGAGCGTTGTGATCACACCCTAATCCGAAGACAGGTGCTTGGTGACTGCGCCACTCAGGCGCTCCGGGTTGTGGGCTTCTTGATTTTTCAGCCTGCCTTCTGGGGGAGGGGCCTGCCTGCAGGTACTCAGAAAACCCTGTTTGGGTAGAGTCTCTGTGTCCCTTGCGAGGGGGGATGGGGATGGGCACCCTGTGAGCCGGTATTTCCGGGCTTTTGTTCTCTGGCGGCTTTCCCTGGCGGTTTGCTATGCCTCTTCTGAGAGAGCAGCAGCGGCTGAAATTCAGCCTCTGTCTCAGAACAGAGGGATCGCGGATCGTTCTCCACTGATGTTCTGGCCACTTTAACTCTGTTTCTGTTGGTGCTGCTCAACCCTGCAGCATCCCGGGCTGTGCGCCCCACACCCGGCGTCCCAGCCCTCACTTCCAGGGCCGGCACGTCTCTGTCCTTTGTGTTTCCAACCCCGCCCGCCGCCAGCCGCCCCGCGCGGGCTCCCGGAGCTCCCCGTCTCAGTCTGGTGTCTCACGGGTGCTGACCGCGAGTCCGCCTGCTCCCCCGTGCAGGTGGCCCTCCAGCCGCCAGCCGCCCCGCGGACGCTCCCGGAGCTCCCGGTCTCAGCCTCGATCCAGTGAGCACACCGGAGCTCCGGAGCTCCGTGAGATGCTTGGTGGTGCACGCTCCCGGCTCACGGACTCAGTCTGCCGTTTCCAGAGTGCGGGTCCGCGGTCCGCCCGCTCCCCGGTGCAGGTGGCCCGCCAGCCGCCCTGCGCGCGCGCTCCTGGAGCTCGCGTTCTAAGTCTGTTGTCTCGCGGGTGCCGTCCGCGAGTCCGCCTGCTCCCCCGTGCAGGTGGCCCGCCAACCGCCAGCCGTCCCGCGTGCGCTCCCGGAGCTCCCTTCTCAGCCTGCTGTCTCAAGCGTGCGGGTCCGCGGTCTGTCCGCTCCCCCTTGCAGGTGGCTACCGCTTCCCGGCGCCCTGACACGGCGGCTCCCTCCCCCTTCTGTTTAGCTTCCGATATCTGTGCGCGGTTTCACGGCTCCCCGCTTCGTACCTCGATACTCAGCGCTGGAGATGTTCATTTGTAGAGATCCAGATGTATCTTCCTGCGTCTCAGGCTGATTCCGTGGATATTCCTGCTGGTCTGGGTACCTATCCAGCTCAACTCAGGGGACCGGCTGAAAAAGGGGTCCCCTACTCCTCCGCCATCTTAACCTCCTCCCTTGACATTTGTTTTAAATGAGTTGAAAGTAATGCAGATTCACCCAGTTTCTACACCATTAGAAAGATGGCCCCACCACACATAATTTCCTAAAAAGGTCAGAGGAGTACGAGGGTTAAGTGCATAGACTCTGGAGTCAGAATTTGACTCCGGGTTTGAAGTCTGACTCAAAGGACACAGTCATTTTCTAGCAGTGTTATGTGACTTTCTGCAAGTTCTGCAAATTCTTCATATGTAAAATGGAATAATAATAGCACCTAGACCATTAGGTTACATTGGAAATTGAATGAGTTAATGTATGTGCAGCTTTTAGAAAAATGCCTGGCTCCAAAAAGTGTTAGCTCTAAAAAGCAAAACAAGACAAATAAAACTAAAAAATTACTACACCAGGGGAGCCTGGGTGACTCAGTCAGTTGGGCGTCTGACTCTTGGTTTTGGCTCAGGTCGTGATCTCATGGCTCATGGGATCAAGCCCCATATCAGGCTCCCAGCTCAGCATTGAGTCTGTTTGAAGATTCTCTCCCTCTGCCCCTTCCCCAACTCATGTGCTCTCTCTCTCTCAAAAATAAATCTTAAAAAAAATTACTATGCCAGTTATTCACTAGCAAATGTTGCTGCATACATATTAATTTGCTTTCAGAAACATTCTAGGAAATGCTTGTGATCATGTGAAGAGCTAGAAGCTGGCTCAGCTGTCTAGGCTCCACTGACCCCCAGCACTGACCATCAGAGGAACTCTAAGTCTGTGACTGTAACATCTGAATCTGATTCACTTCAGTTCCTTGACTAGGCCAAATTTGTTGGTTGTACTTTGCTAGAACTATATTAGGAGTTGCATCTGTAATGTAAGGTAATGTGTGGTGGCAAATCAAAAATGGTGATGATTTTTACCTGTGTGTAGATGTAGCACAATTTCTTTTAAGTGGGTTCACGGAGGGAGAAAACATCAGAACTTTCCCTCTCATCTTTGGATGCCTTCCTTTTAGCAGAGCTTATCTGGAAACAAAACAAAACTGTCTCTCTCACCAAACCTGGCCCCACACAAGCCAGTGATTTAACCAACGTTCATCCTTGGGGCATTTCCCACTTAGGCTTTATCCTCCATCCAAGCTCTGTCACCACATAAACTTCATAACTACCGTCGTCCTCAGCTCTGTCTTAAGGAATATCTGTATTTGAATTTCCTTTAAACAAGTAAATGTTAGAGGCCAACATACAGCTCCCTACCTGTGAAAGGCCTGCCTATCTCTTGCTCTTCTCTCACTGAAGTCCTCCCCTACTTCCTCTTGCTGCATTTAGAGAAAATAAGCCACCAATTCCAAAGAGATTTTCCGGAGGAGAGTCACCAATAATGAATGTAATTTTTTTTCATCATACTTGAGGAAGAAGGTTAAGGTAGAGAAAAACAAGAGCAACAAAGTAGTGGAGAAGGAAAGCAGAAAAGGCATTCAAGAAAGAGAGAGGGAGTAGAGAAGAACACTAGCTACTTTCATGGTTGGTGTCATGAGGAGAAAGCTGAACGGGTAGGATTTAGGAAAGAGTCCACCGGCTGACTTAGGAAGTCAGGTAGGGAGGGTTTCTAAAAGGCCTTACTCTTCAGCACACTGAGGGGTCAGCATGCTCAGTCAGACTGGGGGTGCAGCAGAGATATTAAGTCAACAGAGGATATGGCCCCAATTGTTGGGGCAGGCTCTGGCTACGTAAGCCATTTGGGCAAAGGTCAGCACCATGGATAGTCCCAAAGGGTAATCACCGCATGGAACAGAGAAGAGCAAAATGAACCCTAGGTATTTGGAGATAGACTGAGGTGTGTTGTTTTAGGTTTGCCCCTGAGACAAAACCTTCTTGTTCTGTCTATATTCAAAAACCACAAAATATTTGTTGAGCATCTGTCAGGCACACTTACGAGTCATGGAGAATGACAAGGGGATAAGATAAAGCTCTCTGTCCTTAAGAAGTTTACCACCTCTTGGATAAACTAGAAATTCAAACAAAAACAATAATGACAGTTAAAATGCACTGATCAATTACTGTGTGCCAAACATATAATACAAAATTGCCATAGATAAATTATTTTATTCTTTCAACAGCTGTATGCAAGAGGTATTATTATTTTATTTTTTAAAGATTTTTATTTATTTATTTGAGAGAGAGTGAGTGTGCGTGCTGTTGCATATGAGTGGGGTGAGGGAGAGAGGAAGAGCAGAGAGGGAGGGAGGAAGAATCTGAGTGCAGACCCCGTCACAGGGCTCAATCCCAGGATCTTGAGACCATCACCAGAGCCGAAAACGAGAATAGGATGCCTAACCAACTGAGCCACCCAGGTGCCTCTTATTATTTTAGATGAGGTAGCTGAGGGGCAGAAAATTTAAGAAACTTCCTTCATGTCACACGGTTTATAAGAAATAAGGCCAGAATTTAAAATGGGAGAAACACCTGAATCAAAACTGAGGTTGGGAAGGGGGGACAAATTCTGGTAAGTTGTCTAGCAGAGGCGGCATTCAACTTAGATTTTAAAGAACAAGAAGAATCCAGTCATGGAGAATATACAGCAACAGGCATGGCATGCTTAATTTTACAGTGCCAGACCTGCTGAAGGTCTGAGGAACCAATCAACTGTCCCCTCCATTCCTCAGTTTCTAAACAGTGGGTAATGGACACAAGGAACTAAACAAGGACCAAACTGTGAGGTCTACCTAATTCCTTCCAAAGTGCAAGACACCCGAGTGGAGGTTTGGAAAAAACAGAGAACAGAGAGCTTGGGAGACAGGCCATGTTGCCTTTGCATTCTTTTAACTCAGTCCAAAAAACAACAACAACTGTGATTTCAGTATAGATTCTGGCAAGAGGGGTAATGAATGAAGTAATGATTATGAATATCTTTTCATGTGCTTATTGGTCATTTGTGTAACTTCTTTGGAAAAACATCAATTCAAATCTTTTTAATTGAGTTATCTTTTTATTGTTCAGTTGTAAGTATTCTTTATTCTTAATATATTCTGAATATTAGACCCTTATCAGGGTCTACATAAAATTTTGTATACTAAAGAATTGGACTGGCCTTTGTCTCTAGCTTCTGGGAGGCAACCTCTAAACTCCTGGAATGTCTCAGTGTCTTTATCATTCATGGGGGCTCCTCAGGCCACACCTGACAGTTTGTGAGAATGAGGTGACTCACGATGGGCTCCTTAAACTAAAATAAACTAAATCACCTTGATAGAAGCCATTGGATCAGATATATCTGTTATTGGCTTAGTGAGATATTCCTTTTTCAGTTACACATTCAAGTTTAGAGATATCTAAATGAAGCAATGGTCTGCAATTGGTAAATATGGTAGGTTCATCACAGCCCCTCAAAGTAACTGATTAAACAAAGAGGCCATTAGATTGAAGTGTTCTAAATATTTAGCAACTTCCATAGCAAACCAAAACCTAAGCCTGTAAATGCCTCAAAAACCCAAGAAATTGAAATCTAAGGACAACCAGTCACCAACAGCCAACTGGGCTTTTCTAAATAAAGCAAATGCTTAAGCTATGGCAAATCAAGTAATTCCCTTGCTTTGCTTCCCCATCTTTCCTACAAGAGTCTCTCCCCTGGCTACTGTCGGTGAAGCACCCCTAATTACTTCCAGTGTGGCACTGCCAATTAAAATAGACTCTTGTTCAAATAAACTCTTAAAATTTTAATAAGTCTCAGTTTATCCTTTAACAGTTCCCTTTTATATCTCAAAGGCAATTTTGGTCACCTCTTAGAGTTCTCCATCCAAGCAAAATAACTCAAACCCTAAGGGCTCTTTCAATTTTTCTTAAGATTTATTTATTTATCTGTGGGGGTGGGGGTGAAGAGCAGAGGGAGAGAGAGAATCTCAAGCAGACTTCTCACTGAGCATGGAGCCAGACATGGGGCTCAATCCCATGACCCTGAGATCATGACCTGAGCTGAAACGAAGGGTTGGATACTTAACTGATGGAGCCACCCAAGCTCCCTTCAACTTTTTAAAATAATTCTGGCACATTTTTCTTTCACTACTTAGATGATCATATCCTGTTAAATTATAAAGATGGGCTCTAAATTCGTGTGATGTAGCAATTCCTGAGTATGGTATACTATGAGAGGTAAAATACGCCTTTTTTCATATAAGTCATATATTGGTTGGATTATAGGTACAGTTGGCTGGGAGCATAAGTAGAAAACACATGTTCTTTACTTTTTTTCCCCCCTCTTAGACAATATTCAACAACAGTCAGTTATCTCTGCAAAAAATAAAACCCCTGTTTACATGGAGAACAGGATGCATTTACTGGGTGTAGAACAACAGCATTTTCCACCTAACGCTGACATTTAGAGTAGTCCTCCTTGCCCTGAAGTACCCCCTTTCTTTTGGGAACCCGAGCAACAGTCCTATTGTTTTCAACAATGAGTATTCTGGGCACAAAGGGAGAAACTGTCAGTTTAGGCACAGATAGGAGTTTAGACTGAAGATTGCAGTGGATCTGTGTGAATTTGCCAATACTTTGACCTGGATCCTTCTTTTTGCTCAAAGATCAAGAAATGAAAGTAAAAATACAGCAACAAACCAGCCAAAGGAAAAGCCAGCCATTCACAGTTAATGTTTCTGAGGGGCCATTGTAGAACTGTAATAGTGTGGCAGAATTCAAAGTTGTTTTTTTTAATGGTTTTTTTTTTTTTAAGATTTATTTATTTATTTGAGTGGGGTAGGGAGGGGCAGAGGGAGAGGGAGAGAGAATCTCAAGCAGACTCCCCACTGAGCATGGAGCTGATGTGGGGCTGGATCTCATGACCCTGAGATCACGGCCTGAGCCAAAACCAAGAGTGGGAAACTCAACCGACTGAGGCACCAGGTGGCCTGCTTCTCAAGCTGTTTATTTATTATTATTATTATTTTTAAAAGATTTTATTTATTTATTTGACACAAAGAGAGGCAGTGAGAGAGGGAACACAAGCAGGGGGAGTGGGAGAGGGAGAAGCAGGCTTCCCGCTGAGCAGGGAGTCGAAGGCAGACACTGAACAACTGAGCCACTCAGGCACCCTCAAGCTGTTTATTTTATTTTATTTTATTTTTTAAAGATTTTTTATTTATTTATTCGACAGAGATAGAGACAGCCAGCGAGAGAGGGAACACAAGCAGGGGGAGTGGGAGAGGAAGAAGCAGGCTCCTAGCAGAGGAGCCTGATGTGGGGCTCGATCCCATAATGCCGGGATCACGCCCTGAGCTGAAGGCAGACACTTAAACGCTGTGCCACCCAGGCGCCCCCAAGCTGTTTATTTTAAAGAGAAATAGATATAATAAAGAAAATTAGTGGGTGTGAGGGTTATACCGACAAGATGGTGTCACTGGTGCAGTTCTCTCTACTCATCAAGATTGGCTGGTACTCTGCCCTGTTCCTCCGCAGGCCTACAGAGCCATGTGCTGTAGTTACCTGAAAAAAGGAAAGGAAAGGAGGAGAGCAGCTGAGGAAAAAAAGAAGCAGGATGAACAGAAATGGAAATAAGAGAGAACTGACAGAAGCCTAAGATTGCAGCATACTGAAGTGAGCCTGCCTTTCTCTGGTATGGTGTGGATGAACAATGCTTTCTGTACTGTGTTATGCTCAAAAATGAACGAAAGAAAAAGAGAGAGAGAAAAAGAAAGAAAGAAAGAAAGAAAGAAAGAAAGAAAGAAAGAAAAAGAAAGAAAAGGAAAAGAAGGAAAGAAAGAAAGGAAGGAAAGAAGGGAGGGAAGGAGGAAGGAAGAAAGGAAGGGAGGGAGGGAGGGAGGAAGAAAGGAAGGAAGGAAGAAAAGTAGTACCATTTGTCCTTCTATTGTCCCTGTTGGAATTTTCATAAGACTATTCCTCTACATGCCCGTCTAGTTAAATTTGTTTTTCTGTGACTATCAGCACCCCATATATGTTTTTTAAAGGTACTTTCTTATTTAGTTGTATTTCTTTTTTGGCTACTTAAGACTTACCATTATTATAACAATATTCTGCTCTTATTCACTACAATGTACATATTCTGGGTGAAACAGGTTTTATGAACTCACCTAAAAACCTAAGTGCCCCTCTTAACCTTGTTTCCATAGGGAAATGCATTTCAAACAAGCAGCTGACATACAGACTGCTAGAACACAAGTTGTACATCACTGACTATCTGGAACGTCAGGGCCACACAATACGTAGCAACAAAGCAGTTACATGTGCTTTTTCACTTCCGTGATCATCCTTCTCCCAAGTGCAGATGTTTCAAGGTTTCTGTGAGCTGATGGAAGAATAGAAATTCTCCAAAAACAACAACAAAGAAACCACAATAAATCAACGAGGGAAAATAGACATTAAACTCCTTATGAGATTGGCACATTATTAATCCATCCAAAGAAAATTTTACGGGACAATGTGCAGATACAGATTTCTTTAAAAAATTTGTGTCTTTTCTGATTCAAGGCATACATCTAAGAAAGAATGCTAAGAACTCAGAGGTGCCAAGTAGCAACAAAACTTGACCTAAAGGCAGTGTAGGTATAAAATGGAGGATATAGAAAGTACAGAAAAATAGCAAATACAGCCAATTACTATCTACTTTATACTAAGCAAATTAAAATTAGATAATACAAATTCAAAATACGTTATTTTGATAAATATGAATTTGTACCATTCCGGGCTTGGGGAGACCGTATTAGGGTAACAGCAGCTTAACTGCTCTTTGTGGAATTTTCCAAAACAGTTACAAGGATTGATATAAATAACTGTACTAGTCAAATTTTGTATACTTCTCTCTCTTTTGCAAGATGAAAAGAAGTATACGACAGCATAGACAATAAAAAGGACCTGGGTCTGCAGCTGGTTAAGAGTCCAACTCTTGGTTTCAGCTCAGGTTGTGATCTCAGGGTCGTGAGATCGAGCCCTGGGTCAGGCTCTGTGCTCAGTGGGAAGTCTGCTTGAGATTCTCTCTCTCCTTCTCCCTCTGCCCTTCCCACTTGTGCATGCTCTTTCTCTAAAAATACATAAATAAATCTCAAAAAAAAAAAGGGGCCATCAACTATTAAAACATTTTTGGCACATAGGAAATACATGTAAAATGGAAATAAAAGGAAAGTAGTGCCAGAACAATCAAGATAGTTGTTATGTTTCCAAAAACCTTAAAGTAACACTCCTACATGATGTCCGGAAGCCACATTCAGCAAGGACAACAAATAAAAAAGATACCTAGAAAAATCAAAGAATGACCACATTTCTGAGACTGTTTCTGAGATCCACAAACACAGACAAAAGACAAAGATTAAAAATAACAAAACCTGGTTTGTGAAATAGAAAAATGGAATAAAAACAAGGAACATCTGGAAATAATGGATGATAAAAGAATGCCAAAGTGGATGTTGTTCCAAGAAACTATGAAAAGACCAAACTTATGTTGAGCATTTAGACACAGGCCTATTCACCGAAACCCATGATCTGCTCTGTAGTGGTGGCTGCTGCTTTTGAGAGCTCCTGGGACCAGTGGGGGAAGAGCTTGGCTTCAGAGAAGTGACAGAGAACTCCTTGAGGCTTAAGCCAGGAGCTCCCTCTGCACTCATTTATGTTGCAGCTTTAGGATACAACATAACAGAGCTCAAGACAACAGCATTGGCAGCCCTTCTGGCTTGACTATCTTTTGTTGGAGAAATCTCATATTGGGGTTTGGTGGTTGAAAGACTTATTTCCCCATTGGGGAAAAGATGAGGTCCAGGTAGCTTCCAGCCCTACCTAGACATATGTGACCCTAGGCCAACCAAATGGCCATAGGGAGTGGAGGGTTTCATTCAGTGCATGCACCAAAGAGGATTTCAAGGATAGAACTGTACTACGGTGACCAAATTCTGTAAAATCTCCAAATGCCTTTGACTTCCACTGTAATTTAAGAACGCGTAAATCTAAGCCTATCTGGGGCAGTTGTAAAGATGACCCTCTTGTGAAACTGGCCAAGTGATCAGTGCTTTGTCTACACGTGCTGCATCAGTTAGGATGCTTTTGGTAGCAGGCAACAGAAAAATCAGACTATGGCTTAAACTACAAGGACACCGATACTTCACTTAGAAATCTAGGTAGGCATTCCTAGGGTTGATTTGCTTGTTCAGATAGGTCATCAATGACTCCAGCTCTTTCTATCCCCGATGGGACTGCTCTCAACACATTGGTGTTAACCCTCATGGTCACAGTTCCAGGCATCACATTCTTATATTACAGTTTTCAAAGCTAAACTTGGAGGACAGTAAACAAGAACAACTTTTTCTTTGCATGCTGCTCTTACCAGAAAGGGCACATTTCTCCTGAATTCTCTGGCAGATTCCCCTTCGATCTCACTGATCAGAACTTGGTCACATGCTCACTCCTGGGCCAATTACTCTCAAGGAGAAACCAAGTTGTTAATAATTGGCTTAGACTATTAGTTGGGCACATGGTAGCTAGGATGAAGTTGGGACTCTGCCATCAAGGAGTGGAGAAGAAACTGCCAATTTGGCCTTTGGGAAAAGGTAAATAGGTAAATAAGAAGCCTAAGCAAGATGTTATACAGACTACATAAATGTTTATGATGCTGCTGTGGCATGGGTAGAAACATGCAAGAGTCTGGATAGGCTAAGTCATGCTGCAGAAACAAATAATCCCAAGTAAACAGAGGTTTATTTACAGGTCCATCATGCATCCACTGCAGCTTTGCTCTACTCACAGGCCCAACTCACAGACCACTTCCTGTATGAGATGCCGCTGGTCTTGCAGCAGAGGAAAGAGACCACAGTGAACTAGGTGCTGGCTCTTGATGTTCCTGCTCCAAAATGACACCTGTCACTTACGCTCACAGTTTATTACCTAAAGCAAGTCATTTGGCCATGCCTGGGTTCGCTAGCCAAAAGGGTCATCCTCCTGTGGGAAGGTGAGCTCAGGGAGGGGGCAACAGATATTTTGAGTGAAAATGCAATCTATCAAAAAGATGATTGTGTCATTTAGGCATTACTCACGCCAATATGCTCATGCACATTTGTGACTCAGCACTAAGCTTTTGTAAAACTTGGTTCTTTCTGTTGCCATTGAAGCACAGTGGCCAGACCTTACTATTTATCCTATGATGATAAGCCACTCAAAGAACCACGAAAATGTACAATAGCATTTATTGTTTTCTCCTTAAAAATGTTCAATAAACAATGCATCCATATTAAAAACAATTTAAAACAGCCACAAAAGATCTCATTTCCTGAGCTCCACCTCCCCTTTCCCCTTCAGCTTTAAGCCCTTCTGAGTGCAAAAAGGATTTTAACTGTCTTCCAACATATCGTGTTCTCTTTTTAATCTAGAATTAGGCCGGCTCAAGGGATAGTTCTGACACAATCACAATAGCCTACTCTTTCACAGTTCAGAGCCTAGTTGAAAAAAGCATACACTTTATTGTTGAGAAGCTCATTTATACTGGGGGCAAACCCCACACCTAAGCTCTACTCTAGTCCTCCCTGGACACAGACTGCCTGATAGAGTCTTTGCAAAGCAACTCTCTCCCAGAGCATTCTTTCCTTCACATTCAACTCTTGCATCCTCAGGATAAGAATTGGGGCAATTATGTAACTATATGTGATTTCTCTGAGATTAATTATGGGAGGAAACATTGCTTTCATTGTTGTCTAGGGCTTTGCAGAAGCATTTAAAGCAAGCTTTTGCACTTAGGGCTTATTGTAACTTATTGTGTGATTAACAAAGTTCTATAGCAGGGCACCTGGGTGGCTCAGTCAGTTAAGTGTCCGACTCTTGGTTTTGGCTCAGGTCGTGGTCTCAGGGTCCTGGGATTCAAGCTCCATGTCAGGCCCCATACTCAGCATGGAGTCTGCTTGGGATTCTCTCTTCCCTCTCTCTCTGCCCCTTCCCACCCCTCTACTCTTTCTCTCTCTAAAATAAATAAACACATCTTAAAAAAAACCCAAAAAACCCCACAAAGTTTTATGTCAACATATTATATAGAAATCACAAATGACTTTTTTGCAAGTTAATAGATTAACTTCTTTGTTCTCTAAAGAACTCAAAATGGATTTGAATAGGGCATACATAAGACATAACTCGCCATTACTCCATCCTGCAAACCACCGTTCTACTTTCTGCCTCTTATGAATTTGACCCTCTAGGTACCTCATATAAGTGGAATCAGAGTATTTTTCTTTTCTAACTGGCTTATTTCACTTCACATAATGTCCCCAAGGTTCATCCATGTTGCATCATATATCAGAATTTCCTTTCTTTTAAGTCTATTAATTTATAAATTGACATACATGATAATGTGTTTTAAAATTTTGCATTGTTTTTAGAAGTTTTAAAACTTACAGTCAGATTTACTTTCTTTGATGTACGGTTCTACATGCTGCAAGATAAGCACAAGTTTGTGTAATCACAAGCCCAATTACAATACAAAATCCCCAAAAGTTCCCTTGTTATGTCCTGCCCCACTCCAACCCCAACCCCAGGCAATCGTTAATCTGCTCTCTCTCCCTACAGTTTGCCTTTTCCAGGACATCATGTAAGTGAAATCATATAGTATGCAATCTTCGGGAACTGGCTTCCTTCACTCAGCACAACACGTGAGATATTTATCCATCTTGTATGTATCAACACTTTGTTCCTTTTCATTGCTGAAAAGTACTTCACTGTATGGAGCTACCATAGTTTACCCAGTCACCAGCGGAAAGCTATTTGTTTCCAGTAATGGACTGTTACGAATAATGCTGTTGTAAACATTAATGTACAAGTTATTGTGTGAATATAAGCTTTGGTTCTCTAAGGTAAACAGCTTAGAGTGGGAGTGCTAAATTTTATGGAAACTGTATATTAACTTTAATAGAAACTGCCAAACGGTTTTCCAAAGCAGGTGTAGGGGTGGTGGGAGAGAGAGAATCCCAAGCAGACTCTACACCCAGTGTGGAGCCCTACTCCAGGCTTGATCTCATGACCCTGAGATCACGACCTGAGCTGAAATCAAGAGTTGGATGCTTAATCAACTGTGGCACTCAGATGCCCCAAAGCAACTGTACCATTTTGCATTTCCACCAGCAATGTATGAGAATTCCAGTTGCTCCACATTCTCACCAGCATTTGGTATTATCAGTTATTTGTGTGTGTTTTAAGACATTCTAACAGGTGTGCGGTGGTATCTCATTGTGGCTTTAATCTGCATTTCTCTAATAACTAACAATGTTGTACATTTTATGTGCTCACTTGCCATTCATCTATCTTCTTTGGTGACATGTCTATTCAAATATGTTGCTCATTCTTGCATTGAGTTTTTTCCTTATTGCTAAATTTTGAGAGTTATGTATCATGGTTGAATCCTTTGTTAAGTATGTGATTTGGAAATATTTTTTCCCAGTGTATAGTTCATCTTTCACAGTGTATTTTGTGGGTCAAAAGTTTTTTTAAAAATTTTGTTTAAGGTTCACTTATTTTTAAAATGGATTGTATTTGGTGCCATATCTAAAAACTGCCTAATCCAAAGTCATGAAGATTTTCTCCTATATTTTCTTTCTATAGTTTTGCATTTTATATGTAGGTCTATTGGCAATTTTATTTATTTTAATTAATTTTCTGGTTTTTTAGAGAAAGAGTGAACAGGCGTTGCAGGGGGAGGGCAGAGGGAAAGGGAGGGAGAATCCTAAGCAGGCTCCACACCCAGCAGGGAGTTCAATGCAGGGCTCAATCTCATGACCCTGAGATCATGACCTGAGCTGAAATTAAGAGTCAGTTGCTTAACCAACTAAGTTACCCAGGCACCCCAAGTTTATTTTTATACAAGAAATGAGGTAGAGGTCAGGTTCATTCTTTTGCATATGGATGTCCAATTTTTCCAACATCATTTATTGAAAAGACTATCTTTTCTCCAAAGAATTGCCATTCTCCTTTGTCAAAAATCAATGAACCATATTTGTGTGGATTTATTTTTGCAATTTATGCTATTCCATTATCTATGCGGTTATGCTTTTTGTTAATGTCACACTGTATCTCTAGAGTAAGTCTTAAAATCTAGTAAGATGAGCTTTTCAACTTGATTTTTCTTTTTCAAAGTTATTTTGCCTTTTCAAATAAATTTTAAAACAATCTTGCTGGGACGTGGGTTAGAATTCACTAAAACTAAATCAATTTGGAAAAATTGACATCTTAATTATATTGAATCTTCTAATCCATGAATATCTTCATTTATGTAGGTTTTCTTTCATTTCCTTAGTGTTTCCAGTTTTGAACATAAAAATTCTTCAGAGGTTTTGTTAAATTTAAACCCAAGTATTTCATTTTGAAGTACTACAAAACCAGTACTTAATTATTTGACTTTCAATTGCTCGCTGTTAATGTATAGTAGTGTGATTGATTTTAATGTTAACAGTGTATCCTCCGTGGTAACCACACTAATTAGTTCTAGCAGCTTTTTTGTAGATTCCTTTGCATTTTCTACATAATCATATTGATTGTGAATAGAGCAAGTTTTGCTTTCTCCTTTGTAATCTGTACATCTCTTATCTCTATTTCTTGCCTTATTATACTGGCCAGGACGTATGATGTTAAATAGAAATGCTGAGAACAGACATTCTTTTCTTCCCCAAATTAGGAAAAAGCATTTTGGTCCTTTACCATTAAAAATGATGCTATCAGTCAGTTTTTTATAGCTGTCCTTTATTAATTTAAGGAAATTTTATTATATTCCTAGTTTGTGGAGGGTTTTTTGTTTTGGTAAAGAATGGATGCTGAATTTTGTTAAGTGCATTCTCTGCATCGATTGATATGACCATGTTGTTTTTATAGTCTGTTAAGATGGCAGATTACATTGATTTTCAAAAGTAGTACCAGCCATGCATTCCTGGGATAAATCCCACTCGGCTTTGATGCATTTTGCTTTTATTCAGTTTGCTAATAATTTGTTTAGGGTCTTTTTGTCTATGTTCAAGATATTAGTTTTGTCTTTGAAATGTCTTTCTCTGGTTTTGGTACTGGGGCAGTGCTGGCTTTCAAAATGAGTTGGGAAATATCTCTTCCTCTTCGATTTTCTGGTGGGGATTGTGTAGAATTGATATTATGTTTTCCTTAAATCTGGGCCTGGATTTTCTTTGTTGGAAGGTTTTTAACTACAAGTGTAATACCTTCAATGGATATAGGTAATTCAGATTATCTGTTTCTTCTCATGTGAGCTTTAGTCATTTATGTCTTTCAAGAAAGTGGTCCATTTAATCTATGTCAAACTTAATGTACAGAGACTTGTTCATAGTTATTTCCATATTATCTACCCTTTTAGTGTTTGTGTGTTCTATACTGCTATTATAGCTTTCTAATATTGACATTTTGTGTCTTTTTTCTTTGATCAGTCTGGCTAGAAGTTTATCAGTTTTATTGATCTTTTCATAGAACTAGCTTTTGGTTTCATGAGTTATCTCTATTGTTTCCTTCCTTTTGCTTGCTCTGGGTATTGTTCACTTTTTTTCTAGTTTCTTAAAATGGAAGCTTAGATTATTGATCTATTTATTTTCTGATATAAGCCTTTAATGCTACAAATCCCCCTAAAGGTACTGCTTCAGCAGTTTAGTCACTTCAAAATATTTTCCAGTCTCTCTTGGGACTTTGTCTTTGGTCCACGGATTATTTAGAAGTGTGTAATTTTACCCATATATTTGGGGGAATTCCAGGTATTTTTGTTACTGATTTCTAGTATGATTCCATTTTAATGAGAACATATTTTGTATTCTTTCAATTCTTTTAGATTTGTTAAGGTTTTATGACCAAGGATATGTCTATCATGGTCCATATTACATGTACACTAGAACAGAATGTATATTCTGCTATTTTGGGGTGGAATGTTCTATAAAAGTCAATTAGATCAAGTTGGCTCCTGATATCATTCAGGCCTCCTATATTCTTGCTGATTTCGGAATACTTGTTTTACTCATTCCTGGAAGGAATGCTGAAGCTCCCATCTGTATTTGTGGATTTGTCTATTTTCTCCTTTCAGTTCTATCAGGTTTTATGTATTTTGTAGCTCTGTTGTTAGGCTGCATACAGTTCAGGATTGTTACGTCTTCTGAGTGAATAGACAATTTTGTTATTAAATTACGTATTTACTTCTTATACTTGTTAATTTCTTTGTTCTGAAGTCTATGTTGTCTGATTAATATGGCCACTCCAGAATTCTTTTAGTTAGTCTGGCGTGGTGCATCTTTTTCCATCCTTCTCCTTTTTAGCTACTTATATTATTTAAAGTGGACTTCTTGCAGATAGCACATAATTGGGTCTTTATTTTTAACCAAAATGACAAACTGTCTTTTAATTGGTGTTTCCAGAACATTTCCATTTAATGTAATTGTTGACATGGTTAGACCTATAATTTTATTATTTCTTTGCAGTTTCTCCTTTTTCTTCCTTTCTCTGTTTTTCCTTTTCTGGTTTCTTTAGAATTATTTGAATATCTTTTAGTTTTCTATTTTAACTTATCTCTTGGCTTTTTAAACTCTATACTTTGCATAATATTTATAATGACTGCTCTAAGGATTAAAACATACTTTAGTTTTATAATCCACTTATTAATATTTTATTATTGCAATAAAATGTAGGATTGTCATATAGGCCCCTTTACATTACACATATGTTGTAGTTATCATATGTATTATATCTATGTACACTAAAAATCCTACCATTTAATATATTGTTTTCTTGCAACCATTATACATATTTTAAGGAACTCAAGAGGAGAAGAACAGTATTATATTCACCCATATACTTCTTATTTCTGTTGCTCTTTATTCCTGAAGTTTCAAGTTTCCCTCCTGTATCATTTCCCTTAGACTTGAAGAACTTCCTTTGAAATTTATTTTACAGCAGGTGTATTTGTAACAAATTCTTTTCATTTCCCTTCATCTGAAACTTTATTTTGCCTTCATTATTTAATAATATTTTTTCAAAATATAGAAATCTGGGTTGACATTTTTTTTTCAGCATTTAAAAAATGTTCTAAAAACAAAAAAAGTTCCACTGATTTCTATCCCTTGATTTCTGATGAGAAATCCACAATATTTTGGTCATTTTGCGTCTTATACATAATGTGCCACTTTTCTCTGACTTCTTAAAGTTTTTCTTTAATTTTAAGCAGTTTGGCTATGATACATCTGGGTAGTTTTTTTTTATTTTGGCTTACCTTGTTTGGAATTTATGGAACTTCTTGCATCTTTAGAATCGTGTTTTTGCCAAGTCATCCTTTATTTCTTTCAATATTTAGTTGTATCAATCTCTTTCTCCTCTCTTTCTGGGACTGCACACACATGTATGTTATATACACACACACACACACACACACACATTCCAGTGTAGTTAACGTTCAGTGTTATATTAGTTTCAGGTGCACAATATAGTGATTCAACAATTCTATATATTACTCAGTGCTCACCAAGATAAGTGTAGTTCTCAGTTTGTACATATCCATTTGGTTCTCCCCCACTCTAAAACATGCTTTATTTTTACTTAGAAATATATTATGTATATATTCCCAGCTAAGTACATAACAATTTATTCCTTTTTTTAAAAAGTTGTGGTAAAATACACATTAAATTTACCATCTTAATAATTTGTAAGAGTACAGTTCAGTAGTGTTAAACACATTCACATTGTTGTGCAACCAATATTCAGAACTCTTTATCTTTAAAAATTGAAACTCTATACCCATTAAACAACTTCCCATTCCCCACTGCCCCCACGGTTCTTTCTTAGAGCTTCTATTTCTCTACAGAGAATTTCTGCCTTTACATTCATTTCAAGAGTGCTGTCTCTTACTTCTTGGAGTTTGGCTATGCTAGCTGCTTTAAAGTCACTGTCTGATAAGTCTTAACAGTTGAGCCATCTTGAGGTTGGCTTTTCTTGCAAGTTGTTGAGATTTTTATTTTTTATACAACTATTTAAAAGATACTAAATGGCAGGGCCAGCACCAGAAGTGGTCTGTTAACTCTGTCCAGTGCTCTTCACACTGATCCATGGAACCTTACTTGTATGTACATCACATTCAGTCTCATTCATATTTTTTTATTTATAAAGATTTCATTTATTTATTTGACAGAGAGAGAGCACAAGCAGGAAGAGCAGCAGGCAGAGCCAGAGGGAGAAGCAGGCTCCCACTGAGCAAGGAGCCCGATGCAGGGCTTGATCCCAGGACCCTGGGATCACGATATGAGCCAAAGGCAGATGCTTAACCGACTGAGCCACTCAGGCGACCCATCATTCATACTGTAATGAATGATCAGGCAAGTCATAATTAGAGGGTTGTCTTTGGATCCAAAGTAAAGGCTGCTTAGTGCTATTTCTGCATATCATCATTTCAGGTAGAAATCTTGAGCTCAGTGAGCAATTTTTCTTTCCTCCTTCTATAAAGAATACTAGATGTCATGAAAAATGGTCCTTCTGGTTCCCATTTGGATATTTCTCTTGATAAAAACAATACTCGGTGATACATACATACACACACACCAAGGCAACCAAGATTCAGTGGCTGAATTCCAAGAACCCCTTTCTACCCAAAAGCTGTAAGTTGCTCAGCAAGTCCACTCAATGAGAAGCCAGAGGGAAAGGCATTTTAGGAAAGCAACCATCACAGATCTGAGACAATAAGAAAAGGTAGAGGAATGGCAGCTGGCATGTAAGGGTAATGACTACAGGCAGGAGCAAAGAGCATCACTCATGAGGTTATGAATTATTCACTAAAAGAGGACGAAGGGAAACAGAGAAAGAAGGGATAGACACATTCAGTGGGCATTTTAACCATCAATTCCTACAGCTATGTGCAGAGCAATCTTGCTTCATTAAGTGTGACAGTGCAGAGCTGATGAGGTCTTCTCACTTCTCCACTTTAGGGAGATATGAACACCAGCAGGTGCTGCCATCCCTGTGACAGGAATATATTCTCTTTCATCTAGATATTTAGTCAAAAGCTCAAGGGTAACCTGCTCAATCTGTGTCATGGAGCCAAAAAATAAATTGTATATACCAAGTCTTCTAGGATCAATTCACACATCTACATTAAAGGAAGGGAATTTAGAACACAGGTAAAAACCAAAAAGTACTGGGCCATTGTAACATTTTCCCAGTTGCATGATTTGAGAAAATTGTTATTCACTAAGAAGAAAAGACTCTGCCAACTGTCCCATCAGGATTTCTTTCTGTAACTACTCAAAAGATTTAATCTTAAATAAGAGTATAAGGATCTGTCCTTATTAGTACACTTATTCCCAGTAGTATCTAGTTTTATTCCATTCCCCTAGAAATTGTAAAAAGTTTTTCCATATTACTTTATATACATTTTAACACTAACTCTGCATTCATCATTTAAAGACTTTAACAATTCATGGAAACCCTAAGATTTCATCAAGTTCATCGTATGGTAAATGAAAAAGTATTTCTTCTATTTCTCTATACCAATCAAAAATTTTTACCTTTTAGTTAATTTCCCTTTCAAATTTAAGATGTTACTGAATCGAAAGATTGTGCAGAATGTTCTGGAATTCAGGTACTTCACTAATTCAGATGGGTATGTGGGGCTATGGCTCCAGTGAGGATGGCTCCAGTGAGGAATAAAGTAAAGTACTTTATTTCTAGGCGGCCCACTGTATTTATATATTGTGTAAACATCCAGCATTTTCAGGAAACCAGGTCAATCACCTGTACTGGTGCTAAAAGTTGCATGCAAGCTTGTAGCTCCTTCTGAGTAAAGTGAAGCTGCCATTCTGGACAGAACTGACTGAACAGGGTGGCTGCTTGATCTAAGGATTGCTGCTTTTCAGGCTAGTCAGCTTGCCCGTGAGGTGGCCCAAGCCGAAACTACCCGAAAGGACTAATCACGACACACTGAGCCAATCACGTCTGCCTTCCTAGGATGGCTGAAGAACAAAGTAAGTAAGAAACTGGGAGTAGGGACAGAAATGGACATTTCTGGAGAAAAGGCAATAAGTATAAGTGACGGGAAATCAGAGGCCAGAGAACAGAGATAAAACAGAGCAGAAAATATGTCAGAAGTAGCAGAAACAAAGACAGAGAAAAGATGATTCAGTGAAATGACTGAACAGCCGTCAAGTAGGAAGAAACAGAAGCCTATTGCTGATGAAGTAACAAATAAAAGAACCAGAACTGTATATGCTGTATTCTGAAAATTATTCCAACTTGTCATCTTCTATTAGCTCAAGTTAAGCTGCTCTTTGTTCTCCTTACTTTCCATGTTTCCTTAGGTGTCTTTCTGTTCTTGCAACTTAAAAGAAGAGTCTACCACTATTAACTAAGTTTGCAATTATTCGTTTATGCACAGATCATTAAGTTTATGATAAACTGCTATTCTGAAGGAATCATTTTAATTTCAAAAGATCTTAACTCTGGTTGGGCATTCATGTAACATTTTATTTCTTCAGTTTTGGGGCTAGTAACTTAACTACCTGAATATATTTAGGTGCCTTGAAATTGGCCACCTATACTCACCTGCCACTAATAAATGTATTTTTATATTTAAACCAGATGCCTCGCAGTGTCTGGTACTTACCTCCGTAGAAAAGTTAATATTTTCAGCTTGCTCCTCCTCATAAATAAAGAATTGCTTTTTGTTACTGTAAGAGAACACTAACTCAAAAACCTTTTAATTCAAACCTTCCTCCAAGATTTCTACTTGACATAGGAGTGATTGTTCTGGGAGCAGTAATACTTCAAGTATAAGTTACACCACTGCCGACCAGCATTAATTTACACTGGGACCTGTTTACCTGTTGCTTACAAGGTGTGAGTCAATTCTTGGTTAATTTCTGACTAAGGCCATTCTGTTTTTGTACCTACAGCGAAAGAACATTTTAGAATCTAGCTTGTGTACTGATAGCAAAGCCACTGATTGTTGGAAAACTGTAGTGTCTGAGGTCATAAAACAGAGATGGTGCTTGGGAACACTCTCACTGACTCCGTTCCTGATTATTCTATACATTGGTTTGATTACTTAGAATATCACGAAACATTACCAGTATTTGAATGACAGACTACCATTAGAATACCATTATAGCAGAAAGCTTACGAACAGTTTGAGGAATCGTGCATGCTCTTTCTAGACACTCCTTTAAACCTCGTAACACAAAAACGCAACTTTAAATGTTTGCTTTTGCCTTGTACTCTGTTAAAAAGAAACCCAAAGAGTTTGGAGAAGTTAAAGTTATTTGCAAAAGTGGCTTCTTCTGATGAAGAATTTGAGGCATTATGGCCATGCTTCTTGAAACTCAATTCTTTATTCTTTAAAATAAAGTTTTCTCTCTGTACTTTCTGCTTAATTTTGCTGTGAAACAAAAACTGTGCTCTAAAAATAAAGTCTATTTTAAAAAATGAATCTAGATATAGACCTTACACCCTTCACAAAAATTAACTCAGATGATCATAAACCTAAATGTCAAATGCAAAGCAATAAATCTCCCAGAAGAGAAAATTGAGATGATCTTAGTATGCCAATGACTTTTTAGATGTAACACCAAAGGCAGCATTCATGAGAGAAATAGCTGATAAGCTAGACTTCATTAAAATTAAAAACTTCTGCTCTGCAAGACACAATCAAGAGAATGAGAAGACAAGCCACAGACTGGGAGAGAATATTTGCAAAAGACACATCTGATAAAAGGGCTGTTATCCAAAATATGCAAAGAACTCTTAAAACAGAAGAAAATGAACAACCCAATTAAAAAATGAGCAGAGGGCCTGAACAGACACCCCACCAAAGATATAAACGTGGCAAATGAGCATTTGAAAAGACATGCACCATCCTGTCAGCAGGAAAATTGCAAGCTAAACAAAGAGATTCTACTAAATGCCTATTAGAATGGCCAAAATCCAAAATACTGACAACACCAAATGCTGGCAAGGATGTGGAGTAAAAGGAACTCTCATTCCATGCTGGGAGCAATGCAAAATGGCACAACCACTTTGGAAAACAGTTTGGCAGTCTACACTAAATATACTCTTACCATATGATCCAGCAATTGCATTTTGGTATTTACCCAAATGAACTGAAAACTATGTCCACACAAAAACATGAGTGTGGATATTTATAGTAGCTTTATTCATCATTGCCAAAATTTAGAAACAATTATGATGTCCTTCAGCAGGTGAATGGATAAACTGTGGCACACCCAGATAATGAAATATTATTTGGTACTAAAAAGAAATGAGCTGTCAAGCTGTGAAAAACATGGAAGAAACTTACTAAGTGAGAGAAGCCGATCTGTAAAGGCTGTATGATCTCAATTGTGTAACATTCTGGGGAAGGCAAAACTATAGAGAGAGTAAAAAGATCAGTGGTTGCCTGTGGTTAGAGGAGAGGAAGGATTAAATAGGAGGACTACAGAGGACTTTTTGGGCAGTGAAACTGTTCTGTGTTATATTACAATGGTAGATACATGTCATTATGCATTTGTCTAAACCCACAGAGTGTACGACACCAAGAATGAAACCCAAGATGTACACTATATGCTTTAAGTGAAAACAAAGTGCCAGTGTAAGGCCATCAGTTGTAACAAACACAGCACTCTGGCAAGGGGTGTTGACAAGGGAAGACGCAGTGCTTGGGGGAGGAGCAGAGGATCTCTGTACTTCTGCTCAATGTTGCTGTGAGCCTAAAACTGCTCTAAAAAATAAAGTCTATTTTAAAAATAATAAAGTTCCCTGGGCCCCAAGCCAGCCTACCGAATCAAACAGAATCTTATAAAGGGGTGAAGATCTAAGGAATATGATTTTTAGCAAATGGTTTTGGAGACAAGATTACTAACATGGTGGGAGAGGTGAGAAAGGAAAAGGGGAGAGAAAAATGGAGATGAGATGAGGACAGAAATTAACACTGACTGACATTTCCATGTCCTAACCTTAAAGATTAAGATTCAATGCAGTGAGAGTGGTGCCTAGAAATATGCATTTGAAAAACTCCTTAGGTGATTCTAATAAAGGGAAGGGCACACCCAATTCAGTGAGGGAGATTCAGGGAAGTGGGGCTTAATAAAAAAGAGGTAAAATGGCATGCAATATTTCTGATGTAGAAATAAACTGTTCTCAATGTCCAAAAAAAAAAAAAAAAGAAAAAAAAGAAAAAAGAAAAGAAAGAAAAGAGGATATAGTTAAAGGCAATGAAGGCAATGAAGGGAGTATTTGAGCAAAGAAAAAAAAGAAAAAAGAAAAGAAAAAAAAGAGGATATAGTTAAAGGCAATGAAGGGAGTATTTGAGCAAAGGTCAAAAAAACCCAAGAAAAGATTCTTCCTTCCAAGCTCAATAATTATTTCTGCAAGAAGACAGCCCTGATGTGTGTCTTACACAAAGTCATGTAGGTGCACATCCTTCACCACGATTTCATAGAAACAAGGGAGATGACAAGTAATCTTCAGCAATGTAGTCTCAAAAGTAGACTAGGGGGGTGCCTCGGTGGATCAGTTGGTTAAGTGTCTGGCTCTTAATCTCAGGGTTGTGAGATGGAGCCTTGCCTCAGGCTACGCACAGGGAGTCTGCTTGCCATCTCTCTCTCTCCCTCTGCCCCTCTTCCCCTCTCTTCTCTCTCTCTCTTTCTAAAATAGATTACAGAACAAAACTCTAACATGCCAATTATCAGAGAGTCCTATTTTCTAAATGCCACAATATAAAGCATTTACTACAAACAGAAAAAACAAATAAAAATCAGTTCATACAATGAGTAAGAAAAAAAATGGATTTTTTAAGATGATTTAAAATCTATCAAGTAGGTAAAGTTTACCCATGAAGTAGGATCTATAACTGGGGCAACTATATAATGTATTATCTAAAACGGGACATTTGGGACTGAAAGAGATTTCCAGTAACTATGTCAGGAAAACAGGTGTAGACCAAGACTGTCCCAACCAAACCAGAAAGGATATCCCCCTCATGGTAATACTTCTCAGGAAATAATGAACCTAACAATAATCATATATACTAACTATAAAATGCTCCAAAGAGAATTGACCTTAATTATAAAGTTAGAAACCACAGATGGCATTAATTCAAGTTTCTTTCTCTCTCTACCCATATCCTTGGTAGAGAGCATCAAATAGCACTTTTATAATTACATAGCCCAGCGGTAATTAATATTGATTTTGGAACTTAGTAAAGGTCAACATTAATTTGTGTACCACACTGCATTTCAATCTAGCCTTTACTTTGGAATTCATTCAGTGGGCACTGTTTCACCAGCTCCATTACCACCCCAACCATGGCAGCAGGCTCAAACTTGAATAAAATGTCAGAATAAAAATTTTTTAATTTTAAGATGTAGTATACTTTTGTATGGATCTTGACTCCCTAATGAAATGGCATCTTGATTATGAAAAGAGTCTTTTCCTTGCGTTTCTAATCTGAAAGGGTTTGGGTTTTCTTTTCGCTTTCAATAAATAAGTTTTGGGGGGGGTCTACAGTATGGCATACTTTCCCCTAAGTGACAGATAAAGCAGAGGAGAGAGCAAATAACTGTCAATCCAAGGAGAAATAGTTTTGCCATTTGTCATCATCGAGAACAATGGCTCACAAACCTGACTGCACATTAGAATTATTTGGGGGAGCTTTAAAAAAGCAACCCTGCGTCTTGCCACATAAAACATTCAAAACAGAATTACTCATAAAAGCCAAAAAACGGAAACAACCCAAATGTGCCTCAGCTGATGAACTGACAAATAAAACGAAGTACATAGAGCAGAGCAGTTTGTAATAACAAAAAAGAATGAAGTACCCTTACCTGCTACCACATGAATGAACCCTGAAAACAAAACACTAAATGACAGAAGCCAGACACAAAAGACCATATAGTGTAATGACTCCATTCAGGTGAAAGGTCCAAAATAGGAAAATCGATAGAGACAGAAAGCAGATTAATGGCTGTCTAGGACTACGGATTTGGGGGAGGAATGAAGAGAGACTGCTAATGAGCACAGGTTTCTTTTTTAAAGTAATGATAATGTTCTAAAACTGACTGTAATCATCAGGGAAATGCAAATCAAAACCACAGTAAGATATCACTTCACACCTGCTAGAATGGTTATTATCAAAAAGACAAGCAATAACAAGCATTGGTGAGGATGCAGAGTATAGCCATTATGCAAAAACGGTGTGGAGGTTCCTCAAAAAATTAAAGACAGAACTACCATGTGATCCAGCAATTCTACTTCTGGATTTCTATCGAAAGGAAATGAAATTAGTATCTGGAAGATATTAGAATTGCAACCCTCAGTTTGGTTATCTGCAGTATGTACCCAATCAATTGCATTTTTCCTGCCAATCTTCATGGCCTTTGTGCTATCTTCCTAACTGGGACTCTGCCCCAACTTCCCCTTCAATGTCTCAGCTACCTGGCCAGGAAGGGGCCTCACTTGGAAATGCAGTTCAGCAGTGCTGGCCTTCTCCTCACCAGGCCTGACCTCTTGCACACTGAATGGCTAGCTGATACCCTGCTTCATGTTAAAGAATCGACCTTGTAATATAGTCCACATTGTCACTTGCCAGACACTGTGTATTGTCACTGCCTGGACACACTGCTTCAGGAGCTCATACCTGCTTACATGCTGACGCTGGCCTGCCCAAGCCAGAGATGGCTCAAAATGTCCACTTGGACATTACCACTGATTGCTGGTCCATGCAGCTCCCTCAGGCAGGGGCATGACATTCCCAGATTCATCTCCTTTTCTTGCTGGCCTGCCAGTAAGGTTACAGCACTACCTCCAAAATCTTGTTAGAAAGAATATAAAACATTTATAATCATACAGAGTATTAAAACACTATTTAAGAAGTATTGTTCTTTTTAAAATTTTAATAGTAAATCCCAAGAGTAAACTCTACTGTGAGACATTCTTGAGGATTTCACTGTGTTAGCACTTCTGAAGGGACCCTGGGATCAATCAGGTGGTATCACACTCTTAACTTCAAAAAGGCTAGGAATCAAGGGGCTACCATGTGAGTGATTCAAAAATACAGCAACCAACCACCCTTCCGCCTGGGGAGATTACACTGACTCCTGTGTCCAGGGGTCACTCTTAGGACCACTGGAGGAAACAAACTAAAGAAGGAGTTAGAAATCTGTCCGTCAAATGTGGGGAAGACATTTAACGATCAGGAATAACAAATGGGTGCGAAATAGGATGGAGAGCCTTTTTGCAAGATAACAGATCTACAAACAAAACCACAGGTGATGAGAAGTCAGGTTGTAAGTGCTGCTAAAACCTCAGGGACACAGATGAATACATGTCATCCTAACCATGTAGGGAGGGAGTGCGGTTAACTATCAACAAAGCTACATACTTCAATACAGGGGAGGTCATACGTTTTCTATACTGATTAACAGAAATGTCCAAAATAAACGAGCTCAGTTCTGTGTATCTGGTAGGAGCAGCAATCTTGGTTCCATAATTAAACCTAAAAAGTAGCAACTGCCAGACTGTTGAAAAACCCAAAATTCAACAAGGAAAAAAATCATTATTTTTAGCAAGTACTCACGAAATGTTTATTACCTGAATGAATGACAAATAATTTCATCAATAATCTTTAAATTATTTAAAACTGTGAGAGTATTTAACTTTTTCAAATTTCATATGATGTTATTCTTTCTGTGCTCACTTTCTAAAAGCATGATAATCTTTTTCTATTTCTCATCAAAAATTCTTATGCTCACAGTGAATAAACTGGTAGCATTATAAAATTTCTTTAGTTCAAATGAAAAGGTGTATTTCTGCTAGACATCTCACCCAGTTGCAAATTAATCTGAACTGGAAGAAATAAAAATATGAATTAAATTTTTCTATCACTCTCTAAAAGTTTATGTTAGGCTTCATTTAGGAGGTCAGATTTTATATCAATCTTATTATTCATGAAGTTTTCTAACTATGTAACAGAAGTCTTAATATTCAAAACTGTTTATACTTTTATAAGTCAGGATGACAGAAACTGGAACAGACCTTCTACACAAAAGGTCTGTTTCCAATGGGAATATACCATAGTTCTGATTTTATGCTCACATCACGCAAAGATAGGCTGTTACTGGAGAGTTGTTTTGTACAGACGGTACTTTTAATCTCCATGTTTTGTCCAAAAATGTCTTCGTTTTAATCAAGAAGAGAAGCCTGGAATTTCTTCCATTTCAAACTCCTCTCTCCATTTTTGCAGGTCTTTTGCATCATTTATCATCCATAACTTTGCAAAACACTTTAGCCTTTTCCTGGAGAGAAAAAAAATATGATTTATTTTACAAATGAAATTGTTGGGGTACAATACATTTCACTGAAAGCTATAAAAGGTCTATGACAGGGGCGCCTGGGTGGTGCAGTTGGTTAAGCGTCTGACTCTTGGTTTCGACTTGGGTCATGATCTCAGGGTTGTAAGATCGAGTCCCATCTTGGGCTCTGTGCTAGGGGCAGAGTCTGCATGAGATTCTCTCTCCCTCTGCCCCTCCTGCTTGCATGCTCTTTCTCTCTTTCTCAAATAAATAAATCTAAAAAAAAAAAAAAAAAAAAAAAAAAAAAAGGTCTATGACATTAGAATACCAGGCAGGGCTCTGTGGTTACAAGCTATGTCAGCGTCAGCCTTCTGGTGATGGTGTTGGAATCAAGGACTGAAGGTGCTGATTGCCACTACTATCTTCAAGGAGGGGAGAAGCCAGTTTGTTCTTCTAACTCAGGCCAGAGGCTATATATGCTCACAGGAGGAAAAGTAAAACTGATTTAATAAAGTAAAGCTAGCTAATGAAAGAGCAGAATGCAACATAACCTAGACATATTTTTTCTGTGGAAGACCAACCAGTTAAATGTTGAGGGTCTGGAGCCAGAGTGAGTTCCACTTACTGCTTCACCACTGACTAGTTACTGGACCCTGACATCCTGGTCGATTTCCTGCCCTTGCGTGGCCTCATTTTTCCAAACTATGATATGGGGATAACGCCAGTACTGGTATCTCACAAGGTTGTCATAAGGACTGAATTAATACATGTAAAGTGGTAAGAATAGTAACTGGCACCTATCTGGGCTGCTGCAAATGACTGTGTAGACTTGTACAGTAAGCATTCAATAAATACTAGCTGTTATCACAAACCCACATAAAGGGACAGGATTCCCTTTGGTTTCTTTGATCTTGCCAATGGGACTGATGTGATGAGCACTTTCAGTTAAAGGGTAAAAATAATGAATATAGTGTCCTAATAAATGATCAGATTCTACCCCATTGCAACCTCTTTTGACAATTCTCTGTCTTGTCAAGGTTATAGATTTCAAAATGCCACATGGTAGTTGGAAGACTTAAAATATTACAACCTGTGAATTTTATTGCTCTTGCTATTATATAAGCTATATAGCAGCAGTAAGTATAAACTACCTTATTTTATTGCCGTCTCGCATATATATATATCCCTTTGTAGTAAAGTTTTATTCTAGTTTCTCCAGGGAAGAAGAAAAATAATAATAATAAGATAACAAAAGAGGATTTGTCTTTGGACTTTGCAGAGAACTAAGGGCTTCTCTTTGAATTCTCATAATAAATAATTAGTTTTCTAATTTGTCATAGTGGAAATGATCCAAAAGAGAATGCCAATAGAGGAAGCTACATGTCATGCCATTTGTAGTATTCCAGCACTTTGGACTTGGTCAACCACCATTTACCACTGCTAAGTATAGAGTGGCAAGGCAGAACCACAAGAGGAAAGAAATGGAGAAGTTGATTGCACAACTGTACTTCAGTATACAAGTTGGTAATTGTTTAACCAATATTAGGTATTGCTATTTCAATATTTAAATTTCGTAATGATTTCCAGGACTATGAATTTTTCTTGTAGTATGGTGACCAGCCAAGATTTTCTATTTGACCAACCATCTGTTCCCTTGTGGTCACACGGTTATCAACCAGGGCGGTAATGTCTTGCCCCAGGCATATCAGACTTTCCAGGTAGCACAGGAGTGGGGCAGGAGATGGATGAAGAGATTATGTCCTTTTATCATATAATCTTGTATTTGGGGGAAAAAAGGCTGTAACGTATTATTTTTTAATATATTTTTCTAGGAATATCTTTCTTCCAAAGTATACCTCAGATAGATATTAAGATCAGTTAATATACTGACTACATGCTGGCTGTATATCAAGAGTAAAAGAATGCATTCATGTAAGCATTCTAAGTGACAGAGAGAAGGCAGTTTAAAGATTTATTTATTCATTTCAGAGAGAAAGAGCAAGAGTGAGCAAGATGGGGGGGTGGGGAGTGGGAGAGTGAGATGAGTCTTTAAGCAGATTCTTCACTGAGCACGGAGCCCAACAGGGGGCTCAGTCTCACAATCCTGACATCATGACCTGAGCCGAAACCAAGAGTCAGACGCTTAACTGTGACACACAGGTGCCCCAATAAAGCTGTTCCTTTTTTTTTTTTTTAAAGATTTTATTTATTTATGTGACAGAGAGACAGCCAGCGAGAGAGGGAACACAGCAGGGGAGTGGGAGAGGAAGAAGCAGGCTCCCAGCGGAGGAGCCCGATGTGGGACTAGATTCCGGAACGCCAGGATCACGCCCTGAGCCGAAGGCAGATGCTTAACGACTGTGCTACCCAGGCGGCCCCCCCACCTTTTTAAGTAGACTCCATGCCCAGTTGGAGCGCAACATGGGTCTTGAATTCATGACCCTGATATCAAAACCTGAGCTGAGATCAAGAGTCGGACGCCCAACCAACTGATCTACCCAGGTGCCCCACAGGTAGTTTAGAATGAAAAATTTGTCACAATCCACGAAAGAAGTGAAAGGGGGATGCCGACTACAATTACATCGTTATATAATACAATTATTTTCATTCATGTCCTAACAGAATTCTTATTTTCTGAATGCAATACATGAATAAAGGAAGTACTCTAAAGGTTTTAAATGTCATGGTTTCTTTCAGTAATTAGTTGTATAACTGAATGCTTTAAGCAACTAATGTGTTGGCACACAGTAAGGAGTTAACTTAGTTCTTTAGAAAAATGACTGAAAAACCAATTTAGCAACTTAACAGATAAAGATCTGAGTAGAGAAGGCGGACTAAATTCACATGAGCTTTTCAAAGATCTGTTTTCATTTTATTTTAATTAAATGTTTCAGAATATTTGAAAAAATGCTTAAAGGTAAATCTGACATTCATTTAAATGACACTCCTCTTCCTTGGACAACTTGGAAAGTTTCATTATAAACCAAAAAAGGCAACACAATCATTCTGACCTCTTCATATTTACTAATCCTTCTAACTCCTTTGACTTGCTAGCCGCTTTCGTTAAAATTTCTCCAGGAACATCTGCTAGTTTAGCCACATTTAGTCCATAACTCCTTGCTGCAATTCCTCTGGTTATTTGATAAAGAAAAGTGACAAAATCAGGGACTTGTTCTTCACCTACAAAATAAATAAAAAAAAAAAAAAG
The DNA here is from genome assembly GCF_002007445.2 of Ailuropoda melanoleuca. Lineage (NCBI taxonomy): Eukaryota > Metazoa > Chordata > Mammalia > Carnivora > Ursidae > Ailuropoda > Ailuropoda melanoleuca. The sequence goes on along the minus strand of NC_048220.1, from coordinate 55,498,340 downwards.
AGGAGATAAAGAAAACCATGCCTGCAAGTTCAAAGAAGATTACATAAGACATATAAATTCTTACAACTTCATTCAATTAAAATTTACAATCTGAAAAAGAAACACATTGTTCCTAATCACCTCTTAGTTCCATTTATCAATAGTACATATCTAGGAAAAGGGGAACACTGTTTTGAAAATTTTCTTGCATTTAGGATCTTGTAGTTCCTCTAAAAGGGTCTTTTTTGTTTGTTTGTTTTTTTAAAGATTTTAAGTAATCTCTACGCCCAATGAGGGGTTCAAACTTACAACCCCGAGATCAACTCTGCAGACTGAGCCAGTCATGTGCCCCACCCTACAAGAGTTTTTAACAATGACTTGGTGTAAGGTAAAGATTTGTTTTATGCTGCTTACTAAAAAAATTTCAACTAAAGTGCTATTATGAGGGAATGATTCTGATACACAGTATAATACAATTTTTCCTGTAAAAACACACCAAAAAAGTGTTATTTCAGTGAATGTGCTCACTGAACAGTCTAGTATGTAATACACTGTAAAGTAACACACATAAGAGATGTTTCTAAGAATGCTAAAGACAAAACAACAGCAAAAAATGCATAAGGGAATATAACATGTTGCACAGTTTAAATAACGACATTGAGAAATTCTAGTTTATTAAATGTACTGGATTAACTAAGAGTTCGATATATTCAAGTGGATGCTGTTCAGTTCCCCCCAGCTCCCAATTAGGACTAAAGGGTTTATTGCCTCAGCTGTCAGGAAGGTTGTCAGCCCACTATCCTCAGATGTATCCCCTCTTTGGGAGTCACCTCAACTTAAGAAGAGACCTGCTTCATCTGAGGTCATGTCCTGTCTTGGGCAGCCTGCACCGTGACTGGTTGCTCTGGGAGTTGGTAGGCAGCTTCTAAGATGGCCACCAAAGACCTTTGCCTCCTGATACTCATGCCCTTGTGTTATTCTCTGCCCCTGAGTGTGTGCAGGACCCAGTAACTTGCTTCTAACAAATAAAATACGGCAAAAATGTTGTCTTGTCACTTCTGAGATTAGATTACAAAATACTGTGGCTTCTGTCCTGGGCACTTTCATTTTCTTGCTTATTCGCTCTGAGGGAAGCCAGCTGCCATATTGTGGGCTGCCTTATGAAGAAGCCCACATGGAAAGAAACTAATGTCTCTGGCCAACAGCCATATGAGTGAACTTGGAAGTAGACATTCTAAAGCTTGCCAGCACCCATGTAAGAGGTCTGGGAAGTAAATTCTCCCCGTGAAACCGTGAGGTGACAACTGACCTATCCAACCTTGATTGTAGCCTTGGGAGAAACTGTGAGGTAAAAGTGGTCATCTAAGCTGCCCCTGTATTCCTGACCCAGAGAAATGATAAGATGATAAGTGTTTGTTGTTTTAAGCTATGTTTGGGGGTAATCTGGTGGGCAACAATAGCTAGCTAATAAATGGTATAAAGGCCAGGCTCCCTCACCCCAAGCTGAGGTAATTCTGAAAGACCAATCCCATCCTAGAACTCTCTGTAGGGTTGGCTGAAGCCTTACAACCACAAAACAGCCCCATCGTACCCAGTCCTGCCCTCAGGTGTTGATCATAAGAGCACGCCTAGTCAACACCTGGCACAAAAATCTCAGACTCTGCTTCCTGGCTATCATACACATACATACATATGAATTAAAAACTTCCAAAGAATTGGGATATAATGAAGTACAATAACAGAAAGACAAAGCTGCATACTGTTTAATCTCTGATAAATCTAAAGCACCTCAGGATTATGCAGCTTTTATTATGAAATTCAATCTCATTACACCGCGTTGCAAAAGTACCCAAAAATGAACCAGATTTTTAATAATTTCTGAGATCCCAATAAACTTATTATAAGTTTATCAAGAGCTTTTTCTCATACATTATGTCATTTGATAAATGTATATGCTTTATTCTTTTATCAGCTCAAAACTAAAAAGCATAACTGAGAAAAAGGATAATGGAATTTTCTTTAACCTCTCCTAAGAATTCAGCAACAAATAACACCTTTCTAAGGCTGGGTGCTGGAAGTGGGAAGTGGAAAGAATGCTGGCACTCTCAGGAATACAGACTAAAACTCACATTACAAAGCACTAAGAATACCTTTTGCCTCCAAATAAAACTCCAGGAACATAAAGAACAGGTGAGGAGGTGGGTGGAAAGAGACTAGGAAAGAAGCAAGGAGAAAACAGCGCCTGCTAACCCGGGTAATTTTTTGTTACTCTCCGATGCTCACATGACCAAAAGTGAAGCAAACAGTAGCAGGCAATCAAAAGGGCAAACTCTTCTCATCCTCAAGATAAAAAACAGTCTTTATCACTTCAACTGGCTTAGTTCTAACTGATGTACCTACCTCCAGCCTCTCCACTCCTTTATAATCTAGCCTCCATGCTGGTCTTTCCAAAAAAAAAAAAAAAAAATTCATTCATCTGTCTGTCCATTCATCATCCATCCATCCATCCTTCTATCCTTTTCTGGAAGCCCACTAATGCCACAAAACCCTCTTAGTTAAAATTTGCTTTGCTGATGGCTTTTTTTTTTCTTTATATATATATAACATAGAGTATGTATACATATACAACATAAAATATTATATTGCTCTGAATAACTTAACATACCTTAGTAAAACAGTTGCTCAATTTGTCATCATATCCTGGTCTCCATGTAGTACTAATTATGGTAGTTGTCACACCAACAAGGTAAATAATGTGACCACTCCTCTGTAATCACATTAGGGTTTTGTTTTTTTTAAGATTTATTTTTGTATTTGAGAGCGAGAACTCATGAGCAGGGGGAGGGGCAAAGGGAGAGAGAATCTCAAGCAGACTCAGCGCTGAGCACAGAGCCCGACATGGGACTTGATCCCACCGTCCAATGAGATCATGACCTGAGCCGAAACCAAGAGTCGGATGTTCAACTGACTGAGCCACCCAGGCCCCCCCCTCTTTAGGGAGTTTTTAGAGTTATGTTCTACATCAGGACTGTCCTTCGCCCCTCTCAGAGGGAAGAAGGGTAAAGAGTGTGAGTGTGTGTGTGATGGAAATGTGGCGGCGGACAAAGCCAAACAGGACAGAAGATGGTAAATAAAAGTTCTTGGTGAGGACTTTACTTATAAGCTATAACCATTTCCTAGACGGATACTACTGAAAAATTTATATGATGCTGCTTAGAGTCAGAGAAAGTAATAATTCATGTTTCTACTTGTTACAGGGGAACTTAGCAAAATCTGTTTGAAAGCCAAACTTCTGTAGGCAGTTATTAAAGAAATATGTGCTGATCAAATAGTCTCTGAAGTCACTTTTGGGACTGATTCATAACATTTTAGAGGTGGATGAGGTTAGGTAACTTGTCCAAGATTTTATAGACTGGAATAAAGTACATGTTTCTTACTGCTAGTCTGCTTTATCTACCTCACCATGGGAAATAACAGAGTTATCTTAAAAGCCACCCAAAAGGTCTTTGAGGTGCTTGACTGATGACCTATGCAATGGCCTCTAACTCAGACAGCAGAGGAGTTAGGTTAAAAGTCATGGATGAAACACAGATGTAGCTGGAACAGCACTGGAAGTAAGAAGACAGTGCACCAATGCTTCAAAATTCTGAGTGATAATTATTTTCAACCTAATATTCTAGCCCTAGTGAAATTATAACTCAAGTATGAAGGTATATTGGAGACATTTTCATTCCTGCAAAATCTCAAAACTTTTACCTCCTTTAGTTGATATTATTAGTAGCCTATTCAAAATCTTTTCCAACCCTAAGAAAACCCTGACTTCATATGGAATTAACTCACTGACCATTTAAGTGAGGGGGTAATGTCTTCATACCAAGCTCCAAAAGTTGATCCTGATCAAGCTAGGCTGATCAAAGTCACCCCTGTCATTGGCACTTCTAGCAAATGGTTTAAGAGTGAGCACGGGATTCACTTCTGAAAAGGAGAGGGGACAATGATGAGATGCTAGTGAGCATCTAAGAAAAGCTCCCTGGCTCCTAAGAAAGAGTCACAGGGAACACTGGTCCCCTTTTTTCCTTTGGACACTGTCAATTCTGGGTTTGATGCATGAAAGAACCGCAGCCACCCTGTCACTAGCCCGATGATGAAGCCAGCAGGGCAGGAAGACAAAGCCTGGAGAAGTGCAAAGAAGAGGAGCTGAAGCCCATTCTTCCTCTGAGGTTCCTGTAATGTGAGATTATTTCTATTCTTACTGTTGGCGCCCCTGTGAATTCCAGTGTTCTGTTACCTGCAATCAAATGCACAGAAGGCGGGATGAGAGAATTCCTAGGATGATGGTAAAGGCCGGTCTCAGGACAACAGCTGTGCAGCAGGCCTAGGGAGCAACCAGTTCAGATGAGCAGGACAAAGGGCTCCAGAGGAATGATTCCAGCAAGGAGAAGTGGAAACAGCAATTGGATCACATGGAAAAAAGTCTAGAGAGGTGTTTCACAAAGCTATTGGAGGGTACAGGGAAAGTCAGATATAGACTCAAATAAAAGAATGGAATGAAAACCAGGCAATTATTGCCTTCAAAAACACAGAAAACAAAAAGGTTGCCAAAGAAAGAAAATGCACTTGTCCTCATACCTGGCTCATGATTAAGCAACACTTACTGGCAATAACAGTGAAAACTATGAAAAGGAATGAGGCAGAAGGAACCTGGAATGAGTACACTGGAGATCAGAGCAGGAAAGGCTGAAGACTCCCATCCAGGACAGTGAGAAGCCAAGCAGTAATGTGTCAAGACACTGAACTGAGAGATGGGCAGATAAGCATATTCATTAGAGATATGGAAGAAACCAATGAAAGAGTTGAAAGCAGCTGCCTTGGGACCGGATGGGGAAGGGACATGGAGGGAAGGGACAGAAGCCAGGGTCTACTGCCTGCTAGCGTGAGCCTTTTAGCATCAGTTAATGTTTAAAATTATGTTCATGAATATAAATTTCAACCAGTAAGATAAAATGCCAGAACGCTTACAGGTTAGCAGTCAGTTCACATAAACACTTATCAGCAACCCTTCCCCTGCTGGTGAACTCTTGTTTAGCCCACTGGGTTTTAGCTTATAAGCTCCTCCTGTCACTTTGGATGCAGATTAATGGACATGAAACTGCTTCCATGAGAGAATTTATGATGTGTTTTTCAAGACTGCATGGTGGTGAAAAGAAAGGATTGCCTAACATTACATTTATCTCAGGTCCAGTGCTTTGTTTCATTTGGGCCAGCTGCCTGATTTCTTTTTCAGGTCCATCTTTATTACTTTTCCAAAATAAAATTTGGACTCTGGAGTGTCTTGGGTAATGGATTTTCCATTGTAGCACACCAACTGTGTAAACCATCACTGGCCCACAGGCTGGGAGCTTAAAAAAATTACTACTGAACAGGAAAATAAAATTACACTAAAATTGACTATATTACTTACAGCACTTGAATTTATTTCTATTGGCTAATGTTCTTTTTCATGAAACGTCTCATTTCTGTGGCAATGGTACAGGGTGGAAAGGCTAGGAAAAATAGTGTAGATCCCACATACCAGTTCTAGGAGTAGGAAAGAACCAGAAAGCACAATCCAAGATTCTCGGTTCAGTTCAGCCCCCACCCAGGTGGCCCACATGGGCAAGCCACTTGACCCGATGTTCAGTTTCCTTGTCAAGTTAAGATAAAACGTATGTCCAGTATAGAATACTGGGGATGATATTTAGGGAAATATATCAGGCATTTTGAAAGATGACTAATATACTTGACTGTTAGGGCATCCTTCCTGAGATGAATCTAAGAGTAAAACCTATACATCCCCCCTGACCCCATATTCTTCTTGTACAAAAATGAGGTAAGAAAGACCAGAGAAGCGCTCAGAGATGGCAAAGAGAAATGTAAATTCCACCTGACCCTAAGCTTAGAGAAAATAATTTGGACAAATGTCATTTATAATCAACATTCACAGCTTTTATTTTTAATAAGCAATAAGTTCATGTATTCATGAATTTTGAGTTATCAAACATGAAAACCAACAACATTCTAGTTGTACTTACTGCATGTGTATTTCGTACCTGGATCCTCTTTGCTTTCATCCTCATTCACCAAGAATCCCATGTGATAATTTCCCACCTGTTGTAAGTAACTTTTTTCTAATTCACAAACTGGTGGATAATGGGTGACAAACAGGGTTAAGGATTTCACCTAAAGCAGTAAGATATGACAAACATTATTATATTTTTATTTTATTTATTTATTTTAAATTATTTATTTATTTATTTGTCAGAGACAGAGAGAGAGAGCACAAGCAGGGGAAGGAGCTGGCAGAGGGAGAAGCAGGCTCCCCCCCCCCCCCCCCCCCNCCCCCCCGAGCAAGGAGCCTGATCCAGAACTCAATTCCAGGACCCTGGGGTCATGACCCAAGCTGAAGGGAGATGCTTAACCAACTGACCCACTCACGCATCCCCGTTATTTTTAAATTTTCTTTAAACTTTTCTCCAACTTTGTTTTGAGAAAGTTCAAACCTTCATAAACATTGTAAGAAAAGTACAATAAACATTTGCATATTCTTTACCTAGACAACCGTTACAATTTTGCCATAACACACACACGTTCTTTTTTTCCTGAACCATTTGAAAACTGCAGACATGACACTTCATCCCTAAATACCTAAAATTCTATCTCTTAAGAACAAAAACATTCTCCTACTAACCAGAATAAAATTATTACACTCAAGCAATTTAACAGTGATACATTACTATTACCTAACATTAGTCCACAATGTCCTTAACTGTCCCGGTAATATACTCTTTATAAATATTCTCTATATTAAAAAAAAAAATCAAGGATCATGCACGCCATGCACTTAGTCATGTCTCTTTAGTCTCCCTCAACCTAGAAGAGTTCCCAGCCTTTCTTTTACGTCTTTTAAGACATTAATGTTTTTGAAATATCCAGGAGTTGTTTTGTATAATATCCCTCCATTCGGATTTGGCTGATTGTTTTCTTCTAATAAGATTAAACCTCATTGCCAGAAATATTACATATTTATGTAGGTGCCATACTCTTTGCAGTACATCATATCAGGAGGCCTGATGTCAATTTGGCCCCATTATTGGGAATGCTAAATGTGCTTATTTGGTTTAAGTGAGTGCCCAGATTTCTCTACTATAATGACACCTATATCCTTTGTAATTAATAACTTGTGGAATAATACTTTGAGATTGTGTGAATATTCTTTTTTCCAACGATCTTTCATCTTGAAGTTTTGCCATCTATGGATCATTACTGCCTGATGATGTGGTGACCAGTAAATGCTGATTTAAAAAAATTCTCTCCATATTTATTAGTTGGCATTCTGTAAAGAAGAGCTTTCTTTTCTCCCCACCCTACCCCCGCTATTTTAAATTTTATTTTTGTTTTGTTAGTATTAATATGCATTTATGGATTCTATAATATGCATTTTAAAGCATACGTTATTATGTATTCTAGAAATCCCTAATTTCTTAAATCTTAAAAGAAGCAGACACCAAATCTTGGCCTAAAAATTAGCAGAAGAGGAGCCTGGGTGGTTCAGTCAGTTAAGCAGCCTACTCTTGATTTCAGCTCGGGTCATGTCAGGACCTGAGATCAAGCCCTGCACTGAGCTCCATGCTCAGCGGGGAGTCTGCCTGAGGAGTCTCTCTCTGGCCCCCTCCTCACTGCTCGCACATTCTCTCTTTCTCAAATAAATAACTTAAAAAAAAAAAAGATAAAAATCAGCAGAAGAGAGTAATTAAGTCAGAGAACTTCAGTTTTGATTCATCTGCCATTCACCTCATTAAAAGTCAGAACATGTGCCTTCTCTCCTATAACAATTACAAGAAACCTATTAAGGCAAGATTTCTCTGATGAGCTGCTCTTAGAATCTGCCCTGAAGTATCTCTGGACCAGCTGTTTCCATGATGCCCCTTCCCTGAGCCGACAGGCATTTCCTGCCAGCAGACCTAAGGGTTTGGGTTACAATACTGCTCTCCTCAAGGCCATTTTCAGCTTGCAGCCACAACACAGAGCCTCCCCATTCTTCTGTCTGCTCTCTCTTCCCCATCTCAGCAATCAAAGACACCATAAAAATACAGATTTTCATCCATAAAAAGGGTAGTGATTCTTTGCTCCTCAAGAATCCTCTTCAATGACTTACCTTGAACATACATTTTATCTCAAAATAATACTTTCTTCATTAACATTTAAAACATCAAAAAACCGCTATAGAACCAATGAAAACAGAAGTGACAAATTTAATTCTGTCATAATTTGTTCCTGAGGGTTCTTAGAGGAATCTTTAAAATATTGCCAAACTGCTTTTGGTAGCCAGCCTCCAACATGGCCCCCAAGTTCTTTACCTCCCAATGTTTGTGCTCTTGAGTAGCCTCTTCCACAATGAATCAAGGCTGGCCCTTGTGCACAACAGAATATGATGGCAGTGACAGCGTATGGCTTGTAAAGCTACGTCAGAAAATGCAATTTCTCATAAATGCATAAAATACTTCGGCCTCTTGGAATGGTTCCTCTGGGGAAAGCCAGAAGCCACTCAGATTCAAACAGCCCTATGAAGAGGTGCACAGGGAAAGGAAGTGAGAGTCCTGGCCAACTGCCAGCACTAATTAGCCAGTAGCAGCTGAGCCACATTGGAAGAAGGTCCTCCAGCCCCAGTCAGGCCTTCAGATGATGCCAGCTCTGGCTAATAACTCTACTGCAACCTCAGGAGAGAGCCTGAGCCAAAACCACCCAGCTAAGGTGCTCCCAAATTCCTTACCTCCAGATACCAGGAGAGATCTAACAGATGATTATTGTTGTTTTAAGCCACTTAGTCTTGGGGTAATTTGTTATACAGTCATAGTAACTGATAAGCAGCTACAGAGTAGGAACAACGAAAGCAAACTCAGAGGTGGCAAACTCAGTCTGTCATAATTCATTCCTGAATGTTTAAAATGTGTTTTGGAGGCAGTAACAGGACTTTACTGAACCTGAGATATTCAGTTTCTATAATAATTAAAGAGACGTTCCCAAGCTCTATCTTCTTGCAAATAATTTTTTAAAGAAAAATTAGAAGTATTTATTTTAAAGTAGAAAACATGCCATCATTAACTATGTAATCTAACTAAATGTTCAAACAAAAAACTGAGGCCCACAGAAGTTTAAAGAAAAGGGGAGTTATTTTTGCATCCTGTGCTATGCAAAGAAATAAAGCTAAAAAATATGCTTTTATTGGCTATGTAAGGAAGAGAAGAGGAAATGAAAATGGAGGAAAGACACAAAGGAAAGCGTTTAAAAAGTGGAGAACAAAATACAGAAAGAAAAACCAAAGAACAGACAAGGTTTGGGGCAGGTGCCAAGAAGGAGAGACAGAAGAGGAGAGACCAGAATGAACAAAGAGAGAGAGTGTTAATAAAGGGGAGAGTTTGATGGAGATGACAGGTATGGAGCGTTTAACACAAACAAAACTTCGCACCGAGATGCTCAGAACTGGACTCTGGAAAAACCAGATATGCACTGAAAGAGCACACAGAAAGACACAAAGTCATGAGATCAAAGGCCTTCTATTGAGGTCCTGTAGGATACTGATGAAAAAAGGATTTCATAGGTAAAAATGGCTCTATCTCCTTTTTGTTCTTTCCTTCTGGATTGGGTTGCAGGGTGGGGGTGTCCCTGCACTTGACTTAGAGTTTGCCAAGGATAATAACAAACTGTTTTTTGGGGGAAACAGTTTCCAGAGAGGCCTTTATCCTACTGACCAGGTGTATTTTGCTTCAGCAAAAGCAAAGACGACACATCAGGAATTACAGACAGGATGTAGGGCCAATCCATCTAAGTTCTATGTATAGTGTTTTAATAGTCAATTGCAGGTATAGGGTCACTTATAATAAGTAAAGATAATTCTGACTATCTAGAACCTGAGGCCAGAAAAACAATTTATATATTATGCACCATTCACATACATAAAGGTGTGCAAGATACTCACATCTCTAATAAAATGCTCGAGTGTAGCATAAGCAATGGCGATTCCATCATGAGTACTCGTCCCTCTTCCCAATTCATCCAAGATAACCAAGGACTGGGATGTTGCTTGTCTTATTATTTCTGCTGTGTCAGTCAGCTCTTCCATAAAGGTACTCTGTCCTTTATATATATTATCTGCAGCACCCATCCTACAAATAAGATGAAGACACCTTGATTTTTCCTCTAAATTTTATTATTCGGAAGCCAAGCATTACTGTAAGAATGATAAAGGATCCCTATAAGGGTCTATATACTTTGAGCCAATAATAGCTGAAATCATATTAAACAAAAGAAAACGTGTTGGATATAAAAGAGTGCCTAATGTCAAACTGCACCCTGTAGAAACATTGTGGATAGAGTCTGAGGTGTTGGACAGAGCTCCCCAAAAGCAGGGAAACCTGTGACCCCACCTTCTGAGCAATCATTCCAAACCAAAGTTTTAGTGTTCATGAGGGAAAATAATGCTTCTCCCTGTTGCTGTGTTTAAAAATCCATGAGTACAAGAAATTTATATAAAGGGTTTTTTTCTAGTATTACCTTAAGAAGATTGCACAATGCTTTACAAATTACAGGACCATGTTGAAATTATTTATTTATATAAGTTAAAAATTTTTACTAGGATCATAGATGTTTAGTAATCTCAGACACCTAAAACAGGTTCCTAAAGTGGACTTCATGGAACACAGTTCTTAGAGATGTCAAGAAATGAGTGCAAAAGATGTAAAGGGTTTCCTTTCTGTAAGACTTCCATGATCCTTTAATATGCTACTACACATTGTGCATTTTCTAGAGAAGGGTCTATTATACACCATTTCTCTAAGTCATTTAACTGTGGACCCTAAAACTCCCAGAGCACCTTGCGGCAATAATGGTCTCTACAGAACACATCTGGGAAAATGTCCATTTAGTCCAAAAGGATTCTGGGGGAGGGGGAAAGTGTGTTGGGGGAGAATCATTAAGCAATACGCAGTTAATAGCAAAACTCAGAATTCAGGTTTTCGACCCACTAACCAGCTTTGTGAGTTCTGGTTAACTACATTCTCAGCAAAATACCTTCATCAATGTAGGTTTGCTCTAATAGTTCACATGTGACCTACAGCAGCATAATGTAACTTTTCTTTCTGGAGAAAGTCATGGTGAAATCCAGCCTTAACCATCTCCAGGCTAGAGCCTTGTACTGGGCAGGGAAGATGGAGTACAATGTTTTTCCCACAGATTGGAAGACCCTTAGGAGAACTACTCCAGGAATCAGTGCCATTTAGAAACGGTATGTAACTCCATCTAGGATAACTCTACCACAGATGGGGTTAGTAAGGTTTCATAGAAAGTGCTTTAATTTTATACATTTTAAAATCAATAACTATAAAACATAATTTCTGAAATGTTGCTAACTTATGAGCATTCTGGAGACTTCCTTAAAGTTCAAATATTGCTATTTATATCAGCTTTCGATATTTATTACTATTTTTCCCCACCACAAAGGTTGAACTTTCCTATCTCTGAAACCACTCTGAATTCTTTAGAATCATAATGTTTGACCCCCATTTAACGTGGTTGCTTTTACTCCTGACAGGTTGCAAGCGGACAAAAAGAATGAATCTTTAGCTGATAACAAAGTGCTCTGATAAGGCAAATGTTGAGGGGAAGGGTCTTTGATTCTCAAGAATTAGAATAATAAGCAAGCACTAAATAAGATTTAACATAAACTATTAAGTATTACACTTATGTGTTTTCTAGAAACAGTAGGGTAACAGAGGGGTCTGGCTAGAAATTTCATGAACTGTAGGATGCTCTTGGGAAGATATTTTTAGGCAGATACACACATACACATATAAAACATTTAGGATATGACAAGGGAGAGATTTCTAATCAGTAAGGGAGGAAAGGATGAATGATCAATCCACAAAAACATGCCAGCTAGTTGGTTATTTCAAAAACAAAACAAAACAGAGGTGCCCTTGGGGCACCTGGGTGGCACAGCGGTTAAGCTTCTGCCTTCGGCTCAGGGCGTGATCCCGGTGTTATGGGATCGAGCCCCACATCAGGCTCCTCTGCTATGAGCCTGCCTCTTCCTCTCCCACTCCCCCTGCTTGTGTTCCCTCTCTTGCTGGCTGTCTCTATCTCTGTCGAATAAATAAATAAAATCTTTAAAAAAAAAAAAAAAAACAAAACAGAGGTGCCCCTACTCAAATTACATTCCAAAATAAATTTATGTGGATTTAAAAGTTTAATGTAATAAAAGAAACCATAAACATACCAAGAGGTATAAACCAGATTTAATCTCTGCATAGGTAGATGGGGGCTTTATAAACCTAGTACCAATACATATGTACAGCAAAAAACACAAAAGAAAAAGTTAAAGGCAAACCACAAACTGACACCAATAGTTGCAACATGTATAAAAAAGGGTTTCTATTCCTAAAACAAATACTCTCATAAAGCAAAACAAAATGGTGAACATTCCAACAGAGACAGGCAAAGGACAGGAAGAGTCAATTCACGCACACAAAAACTCATGAAAATATTCACATATTATGCAAGTTCGAACAGGAATAAAATGCTACCTTATATATAACAATTAGCAAAGAGATGAAAAAGAATGATGATATCTACCACTGTTGAGAGTGTAGGGGAAAGAGTATTCTTATGTGAAATTGAGAGTTGTTACAATCTCCCAAAACGCAATTTAGTGATGTCTGTCAGAACTCTTTCACAGCCCATAAATTTCACTCAAGGAATTAACACTACGGAAATTATCACAGAGGTATGAAAAATGCATGTACAAATATATTCCTTAATGTTATCCAGTGAAAAACTGGAAAAATCTAACGCCTAAAGAAAAAAAGGGGGGGGCACCTCGATTGCTCAGTCATTAAGTGTCTGCCTTTGGCTCGGGTCATGATCCCAGGGTCCTGGGATCGAGCCCTGCATCGGGCTCCCTGCTCAGCAAGAAGCCTGCTTCTCCCTCACCCACTCCCCCTGCTTGTGTTCCCTCTCTCGCTGTATCTCTCTCTGTCAAATAAATAAAATCTTTGAAAAAAAAAAAAAGAGCAATAATACTATGATGGAAAACTCTGCAACCAGTAGAACTGGCATGTTTGAATTTATGACATGGGGAAAATGGTTGCAACATATCTTATGTGAAAACACCACGTCACCAGAAAGTGTCTAGATTTAGAGGTGGGATGTGCTAGGGCAAGAGGCCTGCCCAACTGCTGAGGAAGCACGTGCCAGTGCTATGAACACCTGAAGTAGTGTTCCATGTACACACATGAACAGCATCCAAAATTAAAGAAAAATCTGAGGAGAATTGAAGAAAACCAACAGGATGAAAGAGGAGAACTGAGAACAACCAACAAAACAACTACCACAGAGGAAATGAATAAAAATATAATTCACTAAACAGAATTAAAACAAACAAAACCTATTTGGTATCCTCAGAGAGATTAAGAACACTGCAGCCTTAAAATAAAACAGTCTACCAAAAAAAGGAACAGCTGGAGAACAAAAAATCTTGTAAATTAAAAATATGATCACTGAAAAAATTCACTGTATAGGCGGGATTAAAATTAGATACTGTGGAGGACCAAGATTTAAATCTGAAAGTTAAATTCAAAGAAATCTCTGAGCACAGTAAACAGATCAAGCAATGAAAAATACACACAAATAACTGTAACATAGCCAGTTCCCGAGGGTTTAAAGTCCACCCAATAGGAAGTACAGAAAGTAGACACAACAAAAGTAGTAATGTCATAGAAGAAATTACTCCTACACTGAAATAAGACATGCATCTTTAAATGGAAAGTTTCCACAAAATGCCAAGTAAGATTAATAAGATTAATAAGATGAATAAGAAAAGACAACTATTCACTACATCTCTGTCTTTGGGGTAAATACCCAGTAGTGCACTTGCTGGGTCATACGGTAGCTCTAATTTTAATTTTTTAAGGAACCTCCACTGTTTTCCAAAATGGGTGTACCAGCTTGCATTCCCACCAACAGTGTAAGAGGGATCCCCTTTCTCCGCATTCTCACCAGCATAGATGTGGTCCATATATACAAGGGACTATTACTCAGCCATCAGAAAGAATGATTACCCAACATTTGCATCAACACGGATGGAACTGGAGGAGATTATGCTAAGTGAAATAAGTCAAGCAGAGAAAGACAATTATCATATGGTTTCGCTCATTTGTGGAACATAAGGAATAGCAGGGAGATCATTAGGAGACAGAAGGGAAAAATGAAGCGGGGGAAAACAGAGGGTGAGATGAACCATGAGAGACTATGGACTCTGGGAAACAAACTGAGGGCTTCAGAGGGGAGGGGAGTGGGGGGATGGGCTAGCCTGGTGGAGGGTATTAAGGAGGGCGCGTATTGCATGGTGCACTGGGTGTTATACGCAAACAATGAATCATGGAACACTACATCAAAAGCTAACGATGTACTGTATGGTGACTAACATAACATTAAAAAAAAAAGTAGCAGGTACATATTAGACCCTCAGTAAGTACTAGCTCAATATATACTTAGTCCAAGTATTCTGAGAAAATGAAACTTTTATAGCCTAGATTAGTTTGAAGACCCACACTGAACACTTGTTATTAAATATATATGTATATCCATATAATATAGCTATGTAAAACATTTCTGGATAGAAAATAAAATATTGGAGGTAGAAATTAAAAAAAGACTTTCAACTAGAAACATACCAGTAAAATTTTAGAAATGAAAGAAATTTTTTAAAAAATCCTGAACACTTCAGAGAGAGAAAAAAACATTCCTAACAAAAGGATGAAAATAAGATGCCATGAAACTTCATATCTAGAATGAACGCCAAACTAGAAGATAAAGGAGCAACTCCTTTATATTTAAAATCTGGGAGTATATATTCATTTAAACTTTCAAAACAGGTATGAAGACAAAATAAAGCTTATCTTAGACTTTCAAGAACTCAGAAACTTTGCCACTGTGAGTCCTCACGAATAAACTGCTTAAAGAGAGATAGAGACCAAAAAGGGAAAATAGCATTCGTTCGAGAGGAAAACGTGAGACAGAGAACAACAGAAGTGAAAAAAGCTAAAAAGTGAGAATTTTAGACTGGGATGCTTAGGAGGGGCCCCTCTGGCAGTCTAACACCTTAAGGGTTACATATTTTTTAAGCTCTCAAGTAAATGTGAATGTAACATATACACAAATCCTAATAACAAATGCTGATTATTGGGTCTTTGTAAACTAGCCTATGAAAAAGAATGAGATAATTATAGCAGGACAGATGTTGAGAGCTTTTGGAAAGGCACAAGTAAGAACAGTTTTAAAAATGGGAAGGCTCATGGTGTGATAAATGATTTCTTTGTATTTGTAGCCAGAAGTTCAACAGATACTGTCTAAAGTAAATAAATCTAAAATTAGAGTGAGGAATATTTTAGAGACATTGTAAGGTTAACTACCAGCAGAACACAGGTGGGACCCCTCGGAGCGACTGCTTCCAGTGCACGGTCTACGGTTCCGTGCCAGAGGTGCTAGGAGGTTGGGGGGAGCCTTTTAGTTTTCAACCTGTACTGTTTGAGTTCCCGTCTACTGTGACAGGCCTTGCTTTTGTAATGATAGTTTTTTTAAAAAATGTTATGTCATTTTTATTAAAAATTACCTGTGCAGAAAAAAATATAGAAGGTTATCAACATGTTAGAGTTATTGTCTCAGGGTGGGAGAATTACTGGTCACTTAGTGACCCCTTCTCTTCCTCCAAGCACCTAGCAAAACACCTGGTACAAGGATGGAGAATGATAAAAGAATATTAAATCAAGTTTTCTTTCCCAACGCCAGTGCTAAGACATGTAGGAAATATTGGCCTAACACGGCTGCTAACAAGATTCTATGTTTTTTTTTTTTCACATTTAACGATGCTGTTTAACAGTGTTTATTTGACGGTGCAACCTACAACATTCCAATAATATCCATGAACATCATCACAAAGCTAATTTGAAATTTTTATTAAAAAATCACATTAAAAAAAAAAGTCCAGTGAAAAGAAGTCATTCTTCTGAAATGGTGGCATGTGCTGTGTGGGAGGGGGGTGCCCGCAGGACCCGGCAGTCACCTCTGCACGTGGACATCCAGGCGGGGCAGCGATCACTGGGCTGGGGGAACCGTGAGGCCACCATCCAGCAGGAAGACCATGGCCGGCCACAGCCCGCATGGGGACACGCTCCCATGAGACCCACAAGCAGTCCCTGTCACTACAGAATGGATTACTGTGTGTGATGGGAACGTCCAGTCCCATGGTGGGGACACAGTGTGCATGGCACTGGCAGTGACTGGTGCTGGCCAGAGCAGGGTGTCTGTCCGTGGGGCCGTCTTGTTCCTGCTGAGCAAGGACCAGACGGGAAGGCCTGGGGAGAGAGCGCGGTCAGGAGGGCGGCGTGCCCGTGAGTCCGGCCCCAGCCAGTGCTCGGGGGAGGGTCCTCACCTCCCAGACTGCTCGCGTTCGCATCACCGAGCCTTCCCCACGCGGCCCTGCCAGAGACGCAGCCTCTCGCTCAGAGGTCCCCGGCGCTCCGTCCAGCCCTTGATTCTATGTTTTTTAAGTGTTCATTTCATTACTATCATTGAGGTGCTTTTAGGAATCAGTTCAAAATAAAATATAGAGTCAATAATTATAGATATATGTATACATATAAGCCGGTAATTTAAATTTACATTTAAAGAAGCAAATCACATTTTACTTTATACAATAGAGATGTTCAGAAAGGCAGAAATTTAGTCACTAGAGATAGGTGAATTCTTATTTTAGGCCTTAGGCCTTGAACTTGAACTTTCTATATATCTATCTCTTGGCATTAAAAAATTAGCTGTCACATTGAAAAAGGAAGTTCTGGCCTAGAAGATGGAGCGAAAACTTTTAGAAAGTCATGCAATTTATAAATTATGTTATGTAGCTAAATATGGTAGAAGTATTAGTAACTTGAGGGAAGAGACCAGTGCTCTAGTCCTGGCTTGGCCACTAAGTACTATGTCATCTTAGCCAAGTTAGGTAACTTTCCTGTGTGGTCCTAGCTTCCTTATCTGTGAAATGGGGAGGCTGGAATAGTAAATCTCTATGGGCCCATCCTCTTCTCAAGTCCCACGATTTTCACGAATGTGTTCTTTTATGCTCATACTGGCACAGCAGAAAGTCCATTAGATTAAGTTTCACATTCTGAATATCAACTTCAACTTATTTAACTTGGGCATATCCTTCAATTGAAACTTAACTTTTCAATTAGTTATTCTTCATAGCGGCTGAAGCTCAAATGTGATAATGCGTGTGAGAAAGAGTGAGCATTTTACTGTGTTCTGGGCACCCACCTGAGTGTATTACCCGCATTATTTCACTGATTCCTAACACCACATGAGATAGACCTTTATCCTCATTTACAGACGAGGAAACAGGTTTAGTGACCAAAAGTCATGGAGTCAGGAATCAAATCCAGGTCCGTCCGATGCCAGAATGTACACTCTGATCTCCCTGCTGTACATGTTGTAAAAGGCTGAAGTATGTGTGGTAGACACACAATAAAGTGACCCCAATGAACTCTGCATTCTGGTGTTTACCCCCTTGCATGATTCCACCTCCCCTGAGTGTGGGTGGGGCCCGTGACTTGCTTTCAATTAACAGAATACAGCAAAAGTGATGGATTTTACTCCCTAGATTATATGATGTTATATGAGACTATGTCTTGCTATGAGACTGACACTGGAGACTTTCTCCCTAGCTGGCTTTGAAGAAGCATGCTGCCATACTGTGAGAGGACCATGTGAAAAGGATGTGTGAGTGGTCTCTAGGAACTGAGAGCAGTCCTTAGCCAACAGCCAGCAAGAAACTAGGGAGCTCAGTCCTATCACCTCAAGGTGAAGGATTCTGCCAACAACCCGAATGAGCTTGCAGGTGGATCCCCCTCAGTTTAGCCTCCAGATGAGAACTCTGCACAGGACCCACCTAAACTATGCCTGGACTCACAAACCACAGAAACTCTGAAATAATACGGTGTTTCTTTTACCTGTTGAATGTGTGACAATTTGCTACACGACACAGAAAAATAATTAGTATCTTTACTCTGTAAGTATGAAAAATGAGAATTTGGTGTTCTCTTGCTCTCTTAACCTACAATATCCAGTCCTTAGTACTCTTCTTTCAATCCCACTGACATTTCACTAATTTATAATCTTTGATGTGAGTTATTCCGATAATGTAACTTTGCTATCTTTACTTTCTCTAACACCTATTCTATTTTCCACCTTACCAGCAGACTCCTATTTTAAAATCAACTGAGTCATATTGAAATAAGTATAAGTCAGTCACAGAAGAACATATACTGCCTGACACCACTTATGTGAGGTCTATAAAATAAACAAACTCAGGGCGCCTGGGTGGCTCAGTCGGTTAAGCGGCTGCCTTGGGCTCATGTCATGATCCAGGAGCCCCAGGATCGAGCCCCACATTGGGCTCCCCAAAAAATCTTTTAAAAAATTAAAATAAAGTAATATAAAACTCATAGAAACATAGAAGTAGAACGGGGGTTGCCAAGGGCTGGGGTGGGGGTGGGGAAAAATGGGAGTTGCTAATCAACACGCATATAGTTTCCATTACACAACTTGACTACGTGATAGAGATCTGCTGCACAACACTGTTCCTGTAGTCAACAAATATGTGTTGTACACTTAAAAACTTGTTAAAAAGGTAGGTTTCAGGGGCGCCTGGGTGGCACAGTGGTTAAGCGTCTGCCTTCGGCTCAGGGCGTGATCCCGGCGTTGTGGGATCGAGCCCCACGTCAGGCTCCTCTGCTATGAGCCTGCTTCTTCCTCTCCCTCTCCCCCTGCTTGTGTTCCCTCTCTCGCTGGCTGTCTCTATCTCTGTCGAATAAATAAATAAAATCTTTAAAAAAAAAAAAAAAAAAAAAGGTAGGTTTCATGTTATCTGTTCTTACAAAGCATTTTTTTAAGATCTATCATAAAAGAAAAATAAGAAGATGTCCTAAACTGGACAATAGCTTTTTCTGCAATGTCAGTTAACAGCTGATGCTGCATTAATGAATTTAAAAGTTTATATGTACTTTTTTCTTATCTTACTACTAATTACTGAGTTTAATCACGAACAACTGCTGCATATACATACAGACTGAATCTTATCCAAGAGGAGGCAGGACACGATGGCTGAGTGTACGAGTCCCAGTGCGCCATGCTTCAGTTTCCCCATCTGTAAACAGTGACGATAATAGTGCCTGCTTTTCCACTTCTTATGATGGTTATGAGAAATAAACATGTTAATATTTATAACTTTTTAAAAAGCAAAACAAACTTACAATGGCTTCCTAATGTCTGGAAAATGAAACCCTAAATTCCTAGCATGGTTTACAAGGCCTTCTGAGTCTCTGTCCTTAAACCTCTCTCCAATCTCTTCTCCTTCTACCCAACCCAAATGAGTCAAGAGTAAACAACAATGTCAATGTCCAAACTTAAAGTTAACAAAGGACTGACTGATCATTTGTGGCAAAAGTTGCAAGGAGTGAAAGGATTTAAACTTATGTTCTCCTTTGTGCTTCCATATAAATTAGGGCTATCCCTGTACACTGTTGCTGAATTTATTCTAAAATTATAATGTATAAATCTAAGGAACATGAGAGAAAGTTAAGTTTTTAATGGATAGAAAAATTAATGTTAAATATTTTCACAGAAAGCTTAGTACAATAATATGGTACCTGGAAATTAAAAACTAGCACACAATTGTGGATATTGCTGCTATGAACACTGGGGTGCCAATGAATGGATAAAGATGTGGTTCATGTATACAGTGGAATATTACTCAGCCATCAGAAAGGATGAATACCCACCATTTGTATAACATGGATGGAACTGGAGGGGATTATGCTATGTGAAATAAGTCAAGCAGAGAAAGATAATTATATGGTTTCACTCATATGTGGAATATAAGGATAGCATGGAGGGCATTAGGAGAAGGAAGGGAAAAATGAAGGGGGGAATTAGAGGGGGGGACAAACCATGAGAGACTATGGACTCTGGGAAACAAACTGAGGATTTTAGAGGTGAGGGGGGTGGGGGGATGGGTTAGCCCCGTGATGGGTATTAAGGAGGGCACATATTGCAATGAGCACTGGTATTATATGCAAACATCAAAAACTAATGAAGTACTGTATGGTGACTAACAAAACATAAAAAAAAAAAAAAACTAGCACGCAATCTGAACATAATTCACCTGTATTTTCCACTCAGTTTAAAGACACTGCATTTAAAAGAGTAATTCCAATTCTCATGATAACCTATTTCATGTAAAAATGCTTTTCCTATGCTAAATTTTTAGTGGTAAAGTCAAACTCATGCTGATGAAGTATAATTTTTAAAAATGCTATTTGGTTTCTGCTTATCCAAACTACCCTTGCTAATGTCTTCAAGGCCTTCCTGAGAAGACTAAGAAATCACCCATTCTCCATCCTGACCTTCTTGGATTTTGTCACTGATGATGACCAATTGTTCTTTAATGATCTTAGCATCAAAGCCCAGAGAGCCTCTCAGTCACCTCAGACTCCACACTGAGCATGGAAGCCTAACATGGGCTCAATCCCGTGACCGTGAGATCATGACCTGAGCCGAAATTGGGAGTCGGACGCTTTACTGACTGAGCCACTCAGGAGCCCCTCTCAGTCACCTTTTATACAAAGCCCTTGCTGCTCTCACTGAATCTGTCCTATAGGATCTGTTTGCTTAGATGAGCTGTAGACACCAAAAGATGATTGCTTCAAACAGATTTACTTTCCCTCCCCCTAGTTTTGTTTTTTTTTCTTCTATGTCTACATTCCCTACAGAGAACTGGGTCACTTCTTTCTCCAATGGTTCCTTCCATGTTGATAGAAGGTTAGAGCCTGCATGATAGCAAAGAATTTTCCATTAGCAAACCAAGAGAAAGAGTCAAAAAAGTCTTATTGCTGGCCAAGTTGGTAGTAATCATTTTATACTCTCATTTGACAGATGAGGGAAGACACTTCAAACATCAAGTCACTTTCCCAAGGTGACATGGTGAATTCGTGGCAGAGAAGAAAAAAAATACACAGGCCTTCAGATTCCCGGCTTGCAGCTGAATTACCCCAACGTGCCTCATGGTATTACTGGGTTTCTGCCCTTAAGGACAGCAGACCAGATTTCAGGGGATCTTAGATGTACTTTTATTATGCAATGGACCTAACTCTACCCTTAGGCCAATGATTTCTGTATTTCTTTTTAGCTGTTAAATCCCTTGCTCAAATGAAATTTCACAGAGAAACACTACAGATTAGATAAAAGGAATGCTGATTTGGTCACAACACAGCACTATTAGGCCCCATTTCCTCATTCAGAGGGGGCTCTGGGGGACTCTAAACATCTTGCACAACAGCTTGAAAGCCATTGCCTTAGCAGGCAACACATTTTCTATTACAATTCTCTTTTTCCACAGCACATGATGAGAGAGGAACAGTGCTCCCCGGCAGACATTGAAGAAACGCCAGCTTGTTAAACCGTCACTGAGGCTACGAGGGAAGCGTGCGCTTCTAACTGTGGCAAATGTTTACTGATAAAAATATTTTCTGCTAACTCCCTTTAAGAAATATAGTTTATTTTTCCAATAAATTTCAGCACTATAATGATTCTGATGGACACAGAATTTTATAACTAAACACACTTTCCTTTTCACCTTGGTTACTAATAACACTTTATAATAACAAACAGCAACTCTCACTTTCTTATTTCTCCATCCTTACTATCTTATGTTTCTCTCCTTATTTTCTCTTTATTCCAGGGTCTTTAGATACCATTCTACTCTCTTTTTTTTATTATCCTGCTATATTGTACATATCCCGAGAAAGCACCAAAAGTAAGTTTTTGAAGCAAGACATTATAAATTAAGAAAAATTTTTATAACTTTTTATTACTTCAACAAGCATTTTACAAGACACAATACTGGACAATGATTCTGAATTTTTTCAAATGTTGAAATATGTTAGAGATTTAAGGAATTCTAGAGCACATGTAATTATTATTCTGTCTGTATTTATATTCAAAAGTAGTAAAAAATGGAAAATGCATTCTTTAGGTTTCATCTTAGAGTTAGTTTGCTCTGAGTAGGCAGGTTACAGTTATGTGATTAAGAAAAAAAATCACTGATATTTTTAGGAGTGGCGGTTGACTAATCTTTCTAATCCCCTACTCCCTCCTCGCCTATAACCCTTATATAGGTCAACAAAGCTTAATAAAGCATTAATGGAGAAAAGAAATTAATAGTTTTAAAAATCAGTTTCTAAAATAAAGAACACATGAAAATTTGAACAAGAGTTTGTTTTTATGAGATCTTGATATTTTGAGATAACGTTCTAGATGTTTTTCAATTGTAGCTAATAGGGTGGGTCTCTGTCCCCTCAAATCACAATTTCTGGGTCTTTCACAAGGAAAATGCTATCATGAGGGAGAAGTACTGCAATTAACAAAGAAAAATGATTTTTCATATTGAATGATCAATACTGGAGCTCAAATATCAAAATTACTGAATAGAGGCAATAATTATTGTATTGCATTAGGATTTTTGGACATACTTGAGTGCTTCAAAAATTGTGGTAAAAATATATATAAATAAAATTTACCATTTAACATTTTCAGGTATACGATTCAGTGGCATTAAGAAGCACATTCAAATGCTGTGCAGCCATCACCGCGATCCATTACCAGATCTTTTCATCACCCCAAAAAAGAAATTCTGTACTCATTAAAAAACAAACTCCCTATCCTTCCCGCCAGTCCATGGTAGCCTCTATTCTACTTTCTGTCCCTATGAATTTTTTTTTTTTTAAGATTTTATTTATTTATTTGACAGAGACAGAGACAGCCAGCGAGAGAGGGAACACAAGGGGGGAGTGGGAGAGGAAGAAGCAGGCTCCCAGTGGAGGAGCCTGATGTGGGGCTCGATCCCATAACGCCGGGATCACGCCCTGAGCCGAAGGCAGACGCTCAACCGCTGTGCCACCCAGGCGCCCCTCTGTCCCTATGAATTTGCCTATTCTAGCCTCCTCAGGTAAGCGGAATACCTTATTTGTCCTCTAAGTGCTCTGTATAGGAGGAGGACTTCTATGTTAGGTTATTTTGCCTTCTTTTTGAAATTGAAGATGTTCTTACTTACTTCACTTCGTTAAAAAGTTAACAGAATTCTACACAGAATACATGTCTAAGCTTCTTATTTTTTGAATAATATGTAAATGTAAACAAGGAAAATAATCTCCTAAGTAACAAAGAACTCTAACTTTTCAGGAGGGTGGTATAAGAAAGAAAAATTTAAAAATTATAGTCCAAGAAAAGAAAAAGGCACAAAAGGATACCAATTACTACAAGATGTGGATATTGGATAGTACTTAAAGGCATTTTTTTAAAAATTGTGTTGCATTTAATTAAACATAAACATTAACCCAGAAATGGAATGAAGTCACCAATGATTTACCACTACATTGTATGCATTTTTAAAAGAACCTGAAAAGCCAAATACCTAAACAACGATTTCCAGGTGGTAGAATTACAGGTGATTTAAATTTCTTCCTTTTTTGAGCTTTTCTATTTTTAAATTTGCACAGTGAACAAGCATTACAGTGTAATTAGAAAACGTGTTATTTTTAAAAATCACAAATGATACATTTAAGAATACTTTTATTGTACCGTTACTTTAAGACAAGGGAAAAAGAAGGTAATTACCAGGTTAAATAAGCAGCTTTCTTCTAGCAACATCAAAAAATATTTTATTAGCAGCAATAAAATTATTATAAAAGAAAAAAGTTTCTTTCTTTCATATAATTGTTTCTAACGGTTGCAGTCAGATCACACTACAGTATTTAAAATTAATTTATAAAAGTTGTAACACTGAACTGCATATATAAAACCAAGCAAAAAATATTGTTAGCAATCTTTCAATTTCAATGGAAACACTGCTGAGAATCAAGACAGCAATCCAGGAAAATGCCAAACTTGTGTTGGCTCTCATGAAACCATGTTCACTGCAAGTATCTACAATCACATGCAGGCCACTTATGAAGGACATGGGCATTTTCCTATCAAAGGGAACCCAGGATGTGCTGACTCGGGCAAACTATTCTCTAACACATCTATTAGTCCACTCTGGGGGAAAGTCCCAAGAATTTCAAAAGAAAATAATTAACAGGGCAAATGTTCCTTCCCAACCTTAACTGTATCTGTGAAAGCTACAAATAATTAAGGCCATCAAAAGAAAAAGAGGATTAATCAGTCATCAGGAATAAGATTAATCAGATTAATTAATATGATTAATAGAGGGGAACCTGACATAACCAGAGGGATGCATCCTTATAATTAAACACACATTATGAGCTCAGGCAGGCAAAATCACAATCTCTCTGATTCTGCTGTTCTCTTTGCAAAATGTCAGGAGCTGAAATTGAACAATGGCTCCTAAATCTGGATATGAGGTTCTTAAATAGAGTCCAAGAGTCCCCTTCATCACACCAATTACAAAACTATCTCCAGGGGATCTGTGTTCAAGGGAACTGCTGAGGGTCTGCATTTCAAACCAAACCAAATCCTCAGGTGACTGAAGTATTAAATTCATACAACCACTTCCTATCAAAAGATGAAGTGAGGCATCTCCTGTTTGGCAA
The DNA here is from genome assembly GCF_002007445.2 of Ailuropoda melanoleuca. Taxonomy (NCBI): domain Eukaryota; kingdom Metazoa; phylum Chordata; class Mammalia; order Carnivora; family Ursidae; genus Ailuropoda; species Ailuropoda melanoleuca. The sequence goes on along the minus strand of NC_048220.1, from coordinate 55,473,612 downwards.
ACACAGCTGTGGGAACTAAATAAACAACAGAGATATTCATAGGCAACATTTCTGATGCCAATAGAATTCATAACAGCCTACTCATTTAGTAAAATATCACTTATCATGTGGTTTTTAGTGCTGGTATTTACTACCAACTAGAAAACATGCACTGAATCAAGATGCTCTCTTTCTGTCCAAGAAGGATCTATATCTATCTATCTATATCTATATATAAAATATATATTATGATATATACATATATATATAAAATATATATTAGGATATATACATATATATGTATATACAAATATATATTATATATATTTAATAGAGTACAAATACTCCACAGTAGGTGCTCAATCAATATTTGTTGAATTAAACTAGACTGGGCAAACAAATCAGTAATCATCTGCACAGTCAAAAGCAAATATTTAAAATAAGTTAAGCATTTGGGGCGCCTGGGTAGCGCAGTCGTTGGGCGTCTGCCTTCGGCTCAGGGCGTGATCCTGGCGGTCTGGGATCGAGCCCCGCATCCGGCTCCTCCGCTGGGAGCCTGCTTCTTCCTCTCCCACTCCCCCTGCCTGTGTTCCCTCTCTCGCTGGCTGTCTCTCTGTCAAATAAGTCAATGAATCTTTAAAAAAAAAAAAATAAAATAAAAAAAAAAATAAAATAAGTTAAGCATTTGAATGCCTGTTACTCTCCAATTCTCTCTCAAAATAAACACACTGTTGCCATTTTGAGTACACAGCATTCTTGAAGTGAGGGGCCATAACAGAGTTTACTTGGGTAACATGGCAAGAAAATTATTAACCAAGTGCCACTTAATGTAAATACCCCTTTCTACCAACATTTAATTGACATAAAAGAAGTAAATGATGCCGAGAGAAGACAATTGTTTTGCTTTTTTCAAACCAGACTTAATAATTCATTGCTTTTCTAAAAATAAGTGAGTCTAAAAAGCTGAATAAGGTTTAAGTTTGCATTTGTCAGGATAATAAACAACAAATCTTATATTTTAGTGATGCACTCAAACATGTTAATGATCCTTGGAAATATGTGTCTAGAAATATTTCACTGATAAATACATATATCACAATATACTGATATAATTATCCTAATTAGAGCCACATGTATATGTTTGCCAAAATTCTACTTTTAAAAATAATGTTCTTATTCAGGAAAAGGCTTATACAAGGTTACAATACCCAGTAAAAAATATTCCTAAAGCCTGACTGTTCACAGCTTTTCACATATTTATTTATTCCTCTTACAGCACAGCACATGGCACACAGTAGGCATTCAATGACTATTTACAGAATCCATGAATTTAAACCCAGTGTCATAAATGTCCAATCAATAATACAAAAATAACCAATTTAAAGATAAAAGTTTGGAGCCAAATTTAATGCATATATCTCACTCTGCTAGATTTTCAGTATTTCTTCCATTGGGTACAAAAAGGATTTGCAATGATTTAGAATAACAACATATCTCTAATGGAAGAATTACAATGAATATGAAACTAAGATCATAAGCCATATAGTAAATCTTCACATTTAAGACAGCACATTTTACATGAGCTTTGAAAATGCTAATTTTGGGGTCTCAGAGATTCCAATTTAATAGGTCTCTGATACAGAGCTTAGAAAGTTCTAAATGTTTGAAACAAGCATCTCTATGATTCTGAGGCAGCTGTTATTAAGAACCGTTATTAGAGAAATACTCCCATGTATGAGAAGGGGAAAACTGAACCAAATTTGTTTCTGCACCTGAGCCTTGAATTTAGCTCTTGCTTTCCTGGCAGCCAAGACAAAAAGGAATTAAAGAGGAAGCAACCATTGGCTCATGAGAGGAGGCCTGGCAGTTTGTCAGAGAAGGCCAATAAATCGCTTCAAATCTTTTTGTAAACAGGCACAGCATGCACACGGAGGGAAAACAATTCCCTAACTTTAACAAAAAATGAGTTATCAGATGGCATTTCATGTAAAAGACAGTAAATAATAAATATGAAAATTTATGAGCAATTCTGAAGACTATATAGAAACATCATCAAATGGGTATGTCTAATTTTATTTTATGTATTTATTTTTGAAACAGAGAAAGCGCAAGCACACACATGCAAATGCATGCCCACATGCCTGTGCTAGTGGTGGGGGGGGTGGGGGACAGAGAGAGAAGGGGAGAGAATCCTAAGCAGACTCCACACCCAGCATGGAGTCGGACGCAGGGCTCTATCTCACAACTATGGGATCATGACCAGAGCCAAAATCAAGAGTCAGATGCTTAGCTGACTGAGCCACCCAGACACCCTTAATTTAATTTTAAAGTACAAGTACAAACTTTTACATACTGCTGGCAGCCTCTCTGAAGAACAAGAAAGATGCACATTCCTTATATTCCACAGTCCCACTCCTAGATAACAGCCTGGATTCAGAAAACTCATTCATGTGCACCAGAAGATGTGTGTAAGACAAGTACCAGTACTGTTTGCGTTTGCCACAAATTTGAATCATGTTAAGTATCAATCAAGGAAAATAGATAAACTGTGGTAGGTGCATACACAATGGAATATCCATAATTATAGCAAAATGAATAAGCTAGAATTTATGTATCCATGCGGATGAATTTCATAAATATAATACTGAGGGGGGAAGCCACTTGCAGAAAAATACACAGTGCGATGTGATATATATAAAGTGTAAAAGCATACCCAATAACTCTGTGTTGTCTCAAAAACATACCTATGTAGTAAAAATACAGAGAAATGCATGGGATGAAAACAATAGTCAAGAAGGGCAGCTCCTCTAGATGGAGTGGAAGGGAAAAGAATTAGGGAGAGTTATGGGTTCAGTAGTATTGGCAATGTTTTATTTCTTTAGTAGGTTGGTAGTTGTCTGGGGGATTGTTATATGTCTGAATTATTTCACAATAAACAAATGAAAAATATGAAAGCATAATATCACTCCATATTCTAGTAAGGATCTAGGATATAAATGAATGTGGTCCATGCAGATTCCTTTCCAATTATAACAGGAAGAGAGGATGAGGACAGAAGAAAAGACAGGGAACAGGGTCCTTATACTAAAGCAGTGCATCCCAGATACAGCCCTCTGGGGTTAGAGATATCTGCATAGCAGATACCTTGCAGCCATTAAGTCATGTGAGATTAATCAGCATGAACTGATAGAGAAATATGTCCCCCACATATTAGGAAATAAAAGCAAGTTGCATAGCAGTAATGCTTAGTACAATAGCATTTATATAAGAGATTTACATATACTTGTACATTTGTGGGAACTTATACAAAGAACATTAATAGTTGTTGACCTGGGCAGAAGGAAAAAGTTCCACTTTATACCCTTTATATTATCAAGCTGTTTTCATATTAAGCATTCATAATTTTTAAATTAACTTTTTTTTTTGTTAAAGATTTTATTTATTTGAGACAGAGAGAAAGAGAGCACAAGCAGGGAGGAGGGTCCAAGGGAGAGGGCGAACCAGACTCTCCGCCGAGCAGGGAGGCTGATGCGGGGCTCGATCCCAAGACCCCAAGATCATGACCTGAGCCGCAGGCAACCACTTAACCAACTGAGCCACTTAGGCACCCCTAAATTAACTTTTATAATTAAACAACTGAGCTCTCCAGCAAGGGCTTGGGGAAATGCTTCTCAACCTCAGCTGCACTTCAAAACCATCTGGATGCTTACATAACTCAACTTCCAGACCCCAGTCCAACTTAGAACCTCTGACGGTAGGGTCCAAGTATCACTATTTTTTAAAAGCTCCATTACAAAAAAAGTCTAATGGGGGTGCCTGGGTGGCTCAGTGGGTTAAATGTCAGACTCCTGATTTCAGCTCAGGTCATGATCTCAGGGTCGTGAGATTAAGTAAGCCCTATTTGTCTTGGGCTTTGTGCTAGGTGTAGAGCCTGCTTTAAGATCTACTCCCCCCCAGTTCCCCTGCCCCTCCTCACCTTTGTGTGCACATGCACACTCTTTCTCTCTCAAAAAAAAAAAAGCGTAATGTACATTAAGGGTTAAAACTCATTGTTTTAGATGTTACATGTGCAAATGACAATGTGAGTTATGAAGATTAAAGACACCAATCTTATATACTGATCCAGACAAGAAAACCATCAATGTCTAAAGGAGGAAGAACTAAGGTTATATATAGGGTGGGTTAAAAACTTTTTGGAAAAGCTCTGATACACTGAAGTACCTGGGAAGGTTTACACTCAGAGCCCCAAATTCCATTCTATTGAGTAGGGAAGAAAAATTCGCCCTGGAAAAAAGTGTTCCCAGACAGTGACCGGATAAGCATTTCACTAGACTCCTATAAAACATCTCATTTCGACTGGTACTGCCCTTAACTTGAGGTTGTATCTCTGTTACATATTTATTTCAGATTTTAAAAAATATTAATAAGCAGAAGAAAAGAACACTCACCATAATCCCATATCCCTCATGATATTTTGGAATATAAGCCTTCTTTTTAGATGATTTTCTCTGCATATATTTACATACATAATTTCTCATACAAAAGTGGAATTATACTGAATGTCAGGCTTTGTAACCAGCTCTTTTTTGTGTATTATAACAAGAATACTCTTTCATGTAATACTGCCTCTGGATGGGCCCATCAGGACCAGGTAACTGTAAAATGTATCCCCAAGTAGCTGAAAAAAACTGACATTTGTGGAGTTAATTCCGAATGAAAGCTACTCTACTGAAACAAAGAATTCGGTGTTTGCAAGGTTTACAGCTTAGTTGTTGCATTACGCAGTGATGGTAATCAGTCCAGCTCCTCAAGGCTGCTCCTGGTTCACGAGATAAAGGCACGTTATCACGCCATCAGCACGGAGGGAGAAGCTCATGTTCCACACAAGCACCTTCCAGGCCAGCTACTAGCTGTCTTACTGCTACAAATCGTTGTCTAACACAATAAAGAGGTTTCTTTAAGCTGTTTTCTTTAGCAATTTATTTGTTTTTCTAGGTACTGCGAACTATTTTAAATGAACAAGTTTACCTTTGTGGAAAACTCTGAGACAAATCTGTGGCTTCCCCACCACAGTGTTGGTGATAAATATTTTAAGCTTCATTGCTGGCTCCATTTTAAGCCCTCACCCTCATTTTTACTTATGCTATTTGGAATCTTCTGCAAACCAACACTTAGTTCCTTTCTGGAAGATGGCAGGATAAATATGAATGAACGAGCAAGCAAATATATACACATATATACAATCACTTCTCCGGCACTGCATGGTCTTACCGCATTGTAATGCCTTGTGCCTCCATGTCCCTTACCACACCCGAGTTTCTGGAGGGCAGGTCAAGTGGTCTCATTTGGCTTTGTATCCCTAAGGCCTAGCATCAAACTCTGATACACGGTAAAGTTTTAAGAAAAATACGTGTTCAGCACACTAGAGTTTTGGCCTCGTTATTGAGCGACTGCTCAAGTGTCCTAACGGCCTATAGTTTGTGCTTACAACACAGAAATGTAATGGCCATCTTATGAAGTAGCCTCCTTGCTGTGCTACACCACCATTCATTCACTCCTCTTGGTCACCGAGGCCTGATGCCTCCTTGTCTCTAGTTCTTCATCTATCTCTCTTCACCCACTGGAGTTACTAGGGCCTGTCAGTTCCAACCCTGCAACATCTTTCCTCTGCCCCTTGCCCCTTCCATTTCTATCAGTCTAATTAAGATGCTTAGGATCTCCCCAAGAATTACTGCATGATATCACCCCTTTGTATAGTCTGTCTTTCACAGCATGGCCAGATTAATCTTCCTAGAACCTCAAAGGTAGCTCTGATCACATCACTTTCCCACTCCTACGTCTTCAAGGACTTCCCACTGCCCATGGGATTAGCTTCCATTTGCCTGATCTTGACTTAAAGTTCCATTCATTCAAAAGCCCTGTTCTTGAGTATCTGTAATGTATGTACAAAGTAGAGAGAGGTCCAGGTTCTGCGAGGGAGAAGGGAAATGTACGAAACATGAAACTCATCTTCTGGGACTGGACCACACAACAGTAGAGGTAGACCTGTACATGAAGAACTATAAAGCTAAAAGTGGTAAGAGCTTTAAAACAAGGCAAATACATGGATGATGGAAGTACAGAGATGAGAAAGAAATTCTGGCTATGGGAATCAAGGAAGACTTCATAAACGAAGTGGAATTTTAACAAAAAAAAAAACTAACAGAGTATTTCTGGCAGAGGAAATAATATAAACTGAAAAAAAGACAAATGGGAAAGTATATAATAGCTTCCTGTAATTCAGAAGGAAGTGCTGGGTCGACACATAGGTAGGTAAGGGAAAGAAACCGAAAACAAGACTGAAAAGGTTGGAGGTCATCTGGTGGTTCCTGACTGACATACTTGGACACCTGCATTAGAGGTTTAGCAGCAGAATGACTTGATCATAGCTGTGCTCAGAGAGGCACCTCACAAAGGCTTAAAAACTGACTGGGGAGAGGAAAAAAGAAAGAGTGAGAGAGCAGGGAACCAGTTTCTGCAATAATATGTAGTAAGTAATGGGTGCCAGGATTAGACGTGAAGCAGGAAAAATGCATCACTGGCCAAAGTGCACTCAGCAATACCCACTGGGGTCAATGCAGTCACACTCATGCATATTTTACCTGTTTCTTTCCTGCTTGACTGAGTTGCTCCTGAGTCCAGGTGAAACAGTAGGTGTCTCAAGTTTAAAGGCCACAACCAGCCAGCCCAGTTAGGCTGCTATGTGTGGCACCTACAGCTGTGGACCCACCACTGCCCAGGCTCGGGGAGCCTCGTCCCAGGTCCCAACCTTGTCCTTTCCATGCTCTCATCAGTCAGAACACGGTGTGTCCACCTCTGTGGCTCTTGGAGCCAACATCAAGTCCATACTGCTCTACACTTGCCAAGTTTTATCCAACTCTCTACCTCACTCATCTCCTAAACCCTGACACTGGGCACCTCGGAGTACTGCCAGATAACCAGCCAACTCTCCTATGTCCTCGCTCTCTTCTCTGCAGGGGCATTCCCTCCCTTTCCTCTCTAGTCTCTCCCTTGCAGCCCTCTCCAAAATCAGCTATTCATTTCCTTGCCTCCTGTGACACCTCAAGGATTTTCCTGCTCACCACTCTTACTTCTAGTAATAAAAACTGCCCCTTTGAGGTTATACCGTTTGACCATAACATCTTCCCTTTGCCCATGTTGTCAGCTATTTAACTTAAAATCACTCCCCCTCATTCATCAAAGTTGTTAACATTTGGTGTATATTTTCTCCTCTGCCCCAAGAGCCCTGCCAACGCTTCTGGTAGCACTGAGGGTCCGTGTAGCTAAACGAGCCACCACCTAGATCGATCCTAGATCTCCTCTTAGCCACTCTCCTCCTCTCTTCTACCTCAGCCATCCAACACCAGGGGCACATCCTGGACGTCAGCAGAGACATGAACTGTTTCACCTCAAAAGCTGCCCATTCTGGCTCACACAGCACCTTTACAACTGCTGTTCAAACCCCTCAGGACTCTAGCCCACCTACCACTGTGCCTTCCCCTGGGCCCTCTTCTTTGTTGACATTCCATGGTCCAGTATTCCCAACATACACTTGCCAGCTATTTTTTTTTTTTTAGATTTAAAGATTTTATTTATTTATTTATTTATTTATTTATTTATTTATTTATTTATCTGACAGGGAGAGCAGCACAGGGAGAGGGAGAAGCAGAGAAGGGAGCCCAATGTGGGGCTTGATCCCAGGACCTTAAGATCATGACCTGAGCCGAAGGCAGACGCTTAATGGCTGAGCCACCCAGGCGTCCCCACTTGCCAACTCTGAAACTCCCTCTGTTTTTTCATTCACTTTTCTGGAAAAACTCCACCCTTGGAGGGGTTGCAAAAAAGGGTAACACTCTAATTCTATCGTTCCTTCTTTGCTTATTAGCTGGGGTGCTTCTATAATGAGAAACTTCCTCTCATCACCTGTGTGGAAAGGTGGGATAGCTGCTTGATTCTCTATTTATTTTTCAATTTTCATTCTCCAAAGTGATTAATGATTTTTTGTTGTATCATTAACTTATTCTAATGTCCTCCAAGGTAATCAGTGCATTTTTTAAATCATAAATTTATGGATATAACATATCCCCCTGGATATCCCACTGAAACATGTTCAAGTCTACCATTCAAAACAAGACAAGTCCCTCACCGGATCTCTCACCTCCTCCTTCCAGCCTGGCGCCCCTGTACAGTCTATTTCTTGACCTTTCACTCATCCTTTACCATCTTTAACTGAAGTATGGTCCCACCACTCCACCGAAATAGCTCTTGCTGGGGCGCCTGGCTGGTGCAGTTGGTAGGGCATTTGACAATTGGTTTTGGCTCACATTGTGATCTCAGGGTCATGAGACCGAGCCCTGAATCAGGCTCCACGCTCAGCACAGAGTCTGCTTGAGATTCTCCCTCTCCCTCCGTCCCTGCCACTCACGCTCTTTCTCTCTTTCTAAAATAGATAAATAAATCTTTTTAAAAAAACGAACAAAACAGCTTGTGCTAAGATCACTAATGACCACCACTCTGTCAAGATCAAAGTTGACTTTTCAGGTTTCATTTCACCTGACCACTCTGTGCTGCTGGCCACTTCCTTTCTCCTTGGAGGAGTCTTCCCCTGACAATGTAACATCTTGGTTTTTGTCCTCTGGTCAGTTTTTCTAGCTTATCATCTTACTCATCTATGACATGTGGGCAGTCCTAAGGCTCAGTCTTCGAACCCTATTTTCTTCCCTATACTCTCTGCTGAGATGATCTCACCTACACCCAAGACTTTACTTACAGCTTATGCAAAAACGTCTCACAGCAAATTTATATCATTACCTTTCATCTCTCCCTCTGGACTCTATATACATAACTGTCTATATACAACTGACAGCTCCCCTCAAATGTCTCAGAATATTTCTACTTACTATGTATAAAAATAAAGTGAGGATCTACGGAAAAAAGAAAATCACCCTCTTCCAGTAAATGCCAGCATTGTCCAACCAGACACACAAACCACTGTCATCTCTGACAACTCCATTTATCTCAGCTGCATATCCCTCCTATCATCAAGCTCTGTTGATTTATTTCCTGAACAACTTTCAAATGTGACTCCTTCCCATTCTAATACTACAAATCTCATCCAAACTACTGACACCTCTCACTAAGACCACTACAGGAGTCTACTGATAAGGTTACTACTGTGTCTTTTCTCCAAACATTCCCTGCATTGTAGTCTGTGTAGATGTGATCATGCCAAGCCTTGCATAAAACCCTTCAATGGTTTCCCACGGCTTAGAATAAACTCCCAACACTCTACACTCTGTGTAGTTTACCCCAATCTATTCTTCAGCTTCACGTAAAATAACGCTCCCCTAGAGTCACTCTTCAGTCCCTTATCTATGATTTTCTTTTTTAAATGCTAACGGGCCTCAGCACACATTGTCCCTCTACTGCAATGCTCTTTCTTCCTTTGCTTAGTTAGCTCACCCTTCAGATAGGCCTGAAGAGTCACTTGCTAAGGGAAGCCTTCCCCTGTCCAGATCATACCCTAGTCTCACAGGCTGTCATGGCATCTTGTACACAGCCTTTATAGACTTGCCACAGCTGCAATTTCACATTTTTTTCTTTACAATTTTTTGGGTTAATGCTGATCTTCTCTAGCAGGTAAGTTTTTTTTTTTAATAAAAATTTTTTATTATGTTATTTAGTCACCATACAGTACATCTAGCGGGTAAGTTTTACCAGCACAGAAACTATGGTTGCATTATAGTCCTAGTGCCTGTCATATATTAGATGCTAAGTTAGTATATGTTGCATGAATGAATAAATGAAAATGAATGAATACCCATATTTCTTTTTTTTCTTTCTTTCTTTTTTTTTTTTTTTTTTTTAGTTTTTTTTTATTTATTTGTCAGAGAGAGAGAGAGAGAGCGCACAAGCAGGGGGAGTGGCAGGCAGAGAGAGAAGCAGGGTCTTGAGCAAGGAGCCTGGCAAGATCCCAGGACTCTGGAATCATGATCTGGAGCCGAAGGCAGTTAGTTGCTTAATGGACTAAGCCACCCAGGCATCCCTAAATACCCAAATTTCTTGAAATTAGTGTGGTTTGTCCTTTTTCAGAAGGCTTATACTTGCTATCACTGAATGTACTTTATATAAAGTATTGAATGTAAAGGGCACAGGGCAGTCCCTATACATTGATAAAAATGTTTGTTACACTATTATTTTAAATATGTTATTATTATAATAAAGTTTAGCTATTTTTATTATTATCACATTTTTTGTAGGCAAAAACTATTTCCTGATTACCTCTGAATTCATTCCCAAACATCTGCCTAACTCCATGAGGAAAATTAGACAAAAGCAAATCCTTACTTTCTGTTTCCCTTGCAATTACAGCCATGAGACATAGGTCTGGTTAGTGAAATATTAAGTGGAAATTTTCTGAGAGGCTTCTAAAAAGGTTTTGATTTCCTGGGGGGGAAAAATGGTGTGTGGGGTGGGAAACTGTGGCATTCTGTCTTCCTTTTTCCTCATGTGATGTGATGTCCGGAGTCATAGCAACTATTTTGCAACTATGAGGGTAAGGCCAACAAAACTGCAGAACCACTGAAGCAGCAGAAGCAGCAGCCCATCCCAAGCCTTCTCGTATGAGAAAAGTAAACTCTTACTTTCTTTTCTATTACTTGTATCTAAAAACATCTGTAACTGACATTCTGCTCACTAACAAGCTTCTCTTTCAGATAAACCACCTTACTTTGCACAAGAAGTCTTTTTCTCTTTCTTTTTATTTTTCTCTTCTCCTTTTAATCTTTTTTCTTTGTTAATTTCTGTCACTCTCCCTAATAATGTAACCAAAATAAAATAACAAGTGTGTGTGTGTATATACATATATACACACACTTTTTTTTATAAAATAAAAAAATTAATGACAATTTAAAAAGTAAAGAAAGAGTCCTTAAATTTCTTATACTGAGTTGATCTACAAATATACAGAGATCAAAATAACATCTCTTTGGTGATATGGCATCAAACAGACTTTAGTCTCTTTTGCTTTGCTCACTCTCAGACTAATAACCAAGCTCTAAGGTACAGTATTTTAATGATATATTCTGATGTAATTCCAAAGTCAAGTATCATATAAATGTGCAGCTAGACAATAAATTAAACATTTATACACAAAGCTTGAATACACATATATAGACTATATTTAATTTTTCCAAAAATGTATATGAAAGAAATATAATACTTTAAGAACTGATATATCTGAATAAATAGATTAAACTCTGATTTTCCTATTAGTGAGACCAGGATATTTCACCCATATTCCTAATATGACCTGCAATTTAGATTTATAAACTACAGGTAAGACCTAGTCGGTTGTAGGGAATGTTCTTAGAGTAAAAAACAAAAACACAAACAAAAAAAGAATTAAATTATCTTAAGCCAGTGCCCTTTTCAGTCTGTTCTCAGTCCCCCACCTACAAAACAAGGATAGTGGACTGGTTTCCAGACTGTTCTCCACAGAGCCTATCCAGGCAAGTCTGCAAACCTTCCACTCTGACTCAGGCAGAGCCGATCTGCTTTTATCTGTTTAAATATTCATCTTTTATATAAGATTTTTGTTAAAGTAAGAACTCAGTAACTAAAAATAACTTGAAAATTAACGGACAAAATGCTCTCCTTGGTCTTTTCTGATATTAATATTCATGATGAAATGATTTCTTTAAGCTCCTAAGCTTTAAATATTTTAAGACCAAATCTATTCATCTAAATATGTACACAGAAAGTTCATGTGACAATGTGGGCTTGCTTTATTTTCAGAAATATATTCAAATAGAACTAATGTTTTTACCTCGTGAAAATGCCATCCACGATTCCAATTGTTGCTTCTTCTGCAGGAACGTAGGAGCCAATCTGAGCCATGACAGTAATCAGTGCAACTTGTTTTATGTAGGAGCTCTTTCCACCCATGTTTGGTCCAGTGATTATCATTACTCTCTCTGAATCTCCCTAGAAAATTAAAAAGCAATTTCACTTATTGTACCCAAAGGACTTTTATGTAATATCTATAATTTATTCCATAAATGGGAATGCATTAGGCAAAAGATGGCTTTCTGGTATTTAAATATGTTACCAATTAAATATCACAAAGGGAAACAGGGCCTCTTTGTCTTCAACCTGAACTGTGCTATTGCAGAACAGTGAATTCTGAGCAACGCACAGGATTGTTTCTGCATATGAAAAAGGAAACAACAAGAAGCAACCTAAATGAGATAACTACTATGACTTTCTCATTAAATATTCATTAATCTGCCTCTCTGTGTGCACAATCTATCAATTTCCATTCATCCATCCCCAAACTGCACACATTACATAGCTAATTGCTCAAGGCCCTAATTTGGGTTGGTAGCACAAGAATTTTTTCAGTTACAGATAGATGACTACTAAAGAGGTTTATAATACCAAATTCTAGGTATCAGCTTTATCAGTATTTTCACTGGGATTTCATCAGAGCACGTAAAGGAGGCAGAAAAGCTCAAACACTTGTACTAGTTTAACTTCTAGAACTTGCCTCTATTAATGAATTACAATACTTGCCACATAGAGACTCATCCTAAGGGACATTGTCTAGCTGTAGCCCTCTACAGAGGAATGAGCCCGAGGCATCCATGTGCTGTGCTCTGTGAACCCACCACATTGGGCAATACCTGCCAGGTCAAGAGCAGCCACTGTGTAACTCACCAACAGCCTGAAAGGTGACCTCACATGAAAGGGCTTCTGAAATTAATCAAATAATCTCTTGGGGGTTTAATCTGAGTACCATGCAGTGATTCAATCTGGAGGAACACAGAACAAGGCCACAAAGCACTGAGGACCATGAGTAAGAAGTTATGTGGAAACAAAAGGTATGAAGAAAAATTACATAGAAAGGGAATGAAGGGCATAGTCAGCAATGAAAAGAGAAAAAGCAGAGGAGAGCCCAGAGGAGGTGAGAAACTTCATGCCAATCATGAGGGTCTCAAATTTAAAATATAAAGTCATACTATTGAGGGGATAGAAAGAAAACTGATTTCATCTCTGAAGTTGTCTTATATCCTAATTAACCAGATATTTCCAATCTCACTAAAGCCAAGCTGTACTAGAGATCTTGTTCTCCCTGTGATTCCTTTCTCTTATGGTTACAGGTCACTTTAAAATACATCATATGCCTCCATTATTTGAAGGAACTTGAGTGAATCTATGTTCCTTGGAACAGAAAGAGCCTAGCACAACGAAAGCAAAGAAAGAAAGTTTGCATGAGGAGAATGATGAAAAAAATGATTAAAATAAATTCTCCTACAGAGATTTAAAAATAATAAACCTATTGTAAACAACCAAATATGTGACCTAACCAAACATTTCAAAAATTTAAATAAAATGATCACCTTTTCTAAAATTGGCAAAAATGACACAAGAAATAGATAATCTGAATAATCCTGTATCTATTAAAGAAATTACATCTTAATTAAAAGCCCTTCCATAAGAAAAACTCCAAACCCAGATAATTTCTCCACTGATTCCTGCAAACATATAAGAAATAGCACTTATTTTACAAAAACTCTTCCACAGAACAGAACAAGGGCAACTCTTACCAAAACATTTCAAAAATCCAACAAGAATCTTGATACCAAAAACCCGACAAGAACATTACAAGAAAGAAAAATTACAGGCCAATTTCATCCATAAATATATATGTAAAACTCCTTAGAATATTAATATACCAATCCAAAGCTATATAAACATTTGGAGTTTTTGAGGAGTATAAGGTTGGTTTAATATTCAAAGGCCAATCAATGTAATTCACCATATTAAGAGAATAAAGAAGACAAATCAGATGATGACCTCCAAAGACAGAGAGAAAGCATTTGATAAAATTCAGTATCTACTCATTAAAAAAAAAAAAAAGGCACGAAAAGGAAAGAAAAGGTACAATTATTGGAAAGAAAATAATACATCTGTCATTATTCCTACATGTCATGATTACATTCCCAGAAAATTTAAAGAAATTATAAAAATTATTATAATTGATAAATGAATTAAGCAAGATCTTTGGATATAAAGTCAGTATTCAAAACTCAACTTTATTTCTAGATTTTAGCAAGAAGTAATTGAAAATAGAAAATTCAATGATACAATTTACCACAGTATCAAAAGAAATCAAATACTAGGAATAAATCTAACAAAATGAGCAAGACGTCTACACAGCAAACTGCAAAATATTTTTGAAAGAAATTAAAGAACGCCTAATTAAATGAAAGAATATACTATGTTCACGGACTGAAAGGCTCAAAATTATAATGCTACAATAAATAACCTACAAGACCCACACTGGAATAAAACAGAAACAGACTGGGGCACCTGGGTGGCTCAGTCGATTGAGCATCAAAGTCTTGGTTTCAGCTCAGGTCATGATCTCAGAGTCTTGAGATCAAGCCCTGTGCGTAGGGCTGTGCGCAGAGTCTGTTTGTCCCTCTCCCTCTGCTTCCCCCCCACTCGCACTCTTTCAAATAAGTAAAATCTTTAAGAAAAAACCACAGAAACAGATTGATGTATATACAATAACTTGATTTATGACAGAAGCCCTTTCATGTGAGGTCACCTTCTGTTAACCCCGGGGTCCTGGGATCGAGCCCCTCATCAGGCTCCCTGCTCTGCTGGGAGCCTGCTTCTTCCTCTCCCAATCCCCCTGCTTGTGTTCCCTCTCTCGCTGGCTGTCTCACTCTGTGTCAAATAAATAAATAAAATCTTTTAAAAAATAAAAAAAATAAAAAATAAAAATGGAAGTACATTGGGTGCCTGGGTAACTCAGTCGGTTAAGCATCTGCCTTCGGCTCAGGCCATGATCCCAAGGTCCTGGGATCAAGCCTGCTTCTCCCTTTCTCTCTGCCTGTTGCTCCCCCTGTTTGTGCTCTCTGTCAAATAAATAAATAAAATCTTTTTAAAAAATTGAATTAAAATCAAATGCTATTCACCAAAAGAGGCCATTAAGGAAATGAAAAGCTACAGAAGATTATATTATATATTTCTCAAAGATTCAAAACCAGTATACAAAAAAACTTCTACAAATCAAAAGAAAGATGACCCGAAGAAAAATGGTCAAGAAAACTTTAATAGAACATGAAAAAGAAAATACATAAGTGGCTTGGTATAACTCAGACACAGGATTACAAATAAGCAAAAAAAAAAAAAAAGAAGAAGAAGAAGAAGCCACATTCAATAAACCATGATGGGACAATTGGGTACCCAGGAAAAAAAAATACAGTTAGGCTTGAATCTCACAGAGGCCCCAAATCAAATCTAGATAAGGGAATTAACTGTGAAAAGCAAACTATATAAACTTATAGAAGAAAACATGGAAGAACAGCTTAATGACATCAAGGTAGAGAATGACGTATTGAATAAGATAGGAAAAGCAACAAAAAAAATATAAATCTATAAGGGGAAAGACTAACATATTTGATTAATTTTTTAAAAAATTCTATTACGCCATCAAACACAAAATGAAAAGGTCTAAGATAAAGAAGTAGTACTCCTACATAATAAAAACACCAAAACAATGGAAAAATGGGCAAGGGACATGAATACAATATTTATAGAAAAAGAAACGCTCAAGGCCAAAAACATATTTTTTTTTTAAAGATTTTATTTATTCATTTGACAGAGAGAGAGACAGCCAGCGAGAGAGGGAACACAAGCAAGGGGAGTGGGAGAGGAAGAAGCAGGCTCCCAGGGGAGGAGCCTGATGTGGGGCTCGATCCCAGGACTCCAGGATCACGCCCTGAGCCGAAGGCAGACACTTAACGACTAAGCCACCCAGGCACCCCCGAAAAACATATTCTTAATCGGAAAAGGAAAATGAAATCCCAGGATTTTTCAAGGGACCTATAAGTTATCCCTAACATTCAAATGAAGGAAACAGTAAACATTTTTGAAGGAATAATTTTTAAAAGACACTTTCACATTCATCATATCATCAAAAGGCTTAAACGTCTACTTCTACAGCATGTTGGAAGCATATGGAGAGCAATTTGCAAATGCCTAGTAAAGTTCAAGACTCTGTATACTGGTCTACGTGACCCAGCAATTCCTCTTCTAGGAGTCTACCCTAGAAAAATACACAAGTACTCGGAAAGATATTTATGTTCACTCTAGCACTGTTTGTATTCATAATAGACAAAAAAAAAAAGCAATGTAATTGTCTATCATTAGGAAAATAAATAGATCTACTTTGTACAATTATGAAAACAATCATTTACAAAATAGCATATGACAGGTTCAATGTGCCATATTTATGTACATTTTTAAAATACATAAAATTATATATTGCTAAAATACAAACATATAAAAGAATAAAAATATGCATAAGGATAACAAGTAACATCAGGATAATAGTTACCAATCAGATAAGGAAGTTACAGGGGAGGAAAAGGGATAGCAATTAATTATGCATAACCTTAGCTAGATCTGTAACACTTTATTTACTTTAAATAAATCTAAAATTCATATCACATAAGGTCATTCTCTATGATATCTGAGTGAAGGGTAAATAGGTGTCTGTTACACTGTTTTCTATACTTTTTCATTTGCTTGAAATATTAGGTAGTTAAAAATAATTTAAATCAATTATCTTAAGATTTATTTCATGAATAATCATCATGAACCATCAAATAACTCTATATAAATCCATTAATATATTTAGGAAAAATTTACATAACTTCCAAATGACATTTAATTATTTGGACTTCCAGTATATTTACATAAAAATAGAATACTAGATAAGAAACCCCACATAATAGAAAGTAAAAGAATGTAACACAAGGTGGAATAACGCACACAAGGGTTACCTATGCCACGAGGAAACCCCGAACTGTGAAGGCACTGTTGGTGGAGCTGCCTGAAGTGGAAATTACCAAACCCAAAGAGCAGTGTGGGTGGGTGATGGAAGTGCAGAAACAAAAAAAAATTTTTTTTAATAATTTAGGAAACCTATGAGGAAAAAAATAAAAATATACACCTTTTATCCTGTAGACACCTTATTTCTTCCAATGCCTTGATACTTATTGCTTGATTCAGGGTCTTCATCCAATGGGAATCAAAAATTTGACAGGGTACTGACAGGTTGAGACAGCTCTGGAGGTTACAGTTTCCTCAATTCTAAAATGAGGGAGTTGCATTAAATGACTTCTCACCCTCAAATTCTATGACCCTCTGAAAAATATTATGTCCAAATTCAGGCATATGACACAGCATGTGGCTCTGGGTTGAACTGAAGAGGGGAAGCTGTGGAATTCCCTTACACGAAGTACCTGGGAAAAATGGTACACTGTGACCCCAGTCAGATGTGTGGTCACTTCTGTGGAAGTGGTCTTTCCAGGCCTATCCAGGATCTGAAGATCTCAGACAAGAACTAGAAGAAGCTTTAAGGAGTGAAATGCTTTCAACTCAACTACTGGTAGGTAATAAAGTGGTTGCTTTGCTAATAAGCACTAATATTTTTACCTGCAATAGGAGATAAATTATATACTGGGCACGCTCTAGTAAATGCTAGCAGGAAAAAAAGAGACTATGAAGAATCAGGAGGTATCCTAGATGCATAAACACCTCTTGTCTCCATCTCTGGTGGGCCACTGCAGTGGATCCTGACTAGTCTCTCTGCTTCTCTGCCCACAGATCATTCTCCACCTTGCAGTCACAGTGACTGTCTTAAAAATTAAAACAATTTGCTTCCTGCTAAAAGCCCTCGAATAGCTCCCCACTGTACTGATACCATAACCCCAACTCCTCATCATGGCCTAAAGACCATGCCTGCCTGTCTGGCCTAATCTCCTCTCACCCTCCACAGGTTAACTCAGCACTAGCCAGACTGGATTTATGTCTTCTTCCATTCCTACCTTCGGGCACTTCCACAGTTGTTTCTTCCATCTGGGATGCTCTTCCCTGAGATTAGATCCTTTTTGTCTCTGAAGTCCAAATTCAAATATCAGCTCCCAGGAGAGACCTCTTCTGACCACTCAACCTACCTTAAGGCCCTCTAACCTGTCACACTCTATGATGTCAACCCATTTTATTTTCTTTATACCTTTTATCTCTCTCTGAAATTTCCTTAATTTTCTTGTTTACTTAATACCAATGTCACTGCTAGAAAGTAAGCTCCCATGAGAAGAACTATGTCATCTTGTTCACCCGCACTGACTACAACAAGGTCTGGCAAAAAGAAGGCACTTAGTAAGTACTGGTGAAAGGCACCACAACAGGGATATTCACCACCTTTACAGATCAAAAAATCATTTGCGTTCTCTCTAGAGGTGAGTCAGGAATATGTGACACCCTTCCCTCTACAGTTCCCAAGATCCTCTACAGTTCCCAAGATGACATACTAAGTGAGGAAATGATCAAGAAACCTCATATATCTCATGTATGCATCTACCTTTCAGCATGGACCACACATCAAAAGGTCCCAGGTGTGAAAAACACATTAAATCTATCTGGAAAACCAGTTAGGATGAGTAAGCATTCTAACAGAATAGCCAGAAGCTGAAAGTTGGCAAAAACTACCTTTTTACCCATTCTGGAGCCTACTGAAGTTCCCAGGGATGCATCAAACTGGACAGCCTAGATGACACCCACATCTGTGCCAGGCACCAAGCATGATGCCGCACACAGAGCAAGTTCGCAAGAAAACACAGATGGGGCACCTTGGTGGCTCAGTTGGGTAAGCGTCTGCCTTCAGCCCACGTCATGATCCCAGGTTTCCGGGATTGAGCCCTGCATTGGGCTCCCTGCTCAGCAGGGAGTCTGCTTCTCCTTCTCCCTCTGTGCTCTCTCTCTCAAATAAATAAATGAAAGAAAGAGAGAGAGAGAGAGAGAGAGAAAGAAAGAAAAGAAAGAAAGAAAAGAAAGAAAGAAAGAAAGAAAGAAAGNAGGAGTCTGCTTCTCCTTCTCCCTCTGCTCTCTCTCTCAAATAAATAAATGAAAGAAAGAAAGAGAGAGAGAGAGAGAGAGAGAAAGAAAGAAAGAAAGAAAGAAAGAAAGAAAGAAAGAAAGAAAGAAAACACAGATGGATGGATGGATGGATGACAATAAACCAACACTTAAGTATTTCAAGAAGGGGACTATGGACGGCATCTANCGGATGGATGGATGGATGGATGACAATAAACCAACACTTAAGTATTTCAAGAAGGGGACTATGGACGGCATCTACTGCCTGAATAAACCTTTAGGGAAGCTAGAGTTCAATCTTTAAAGTTTTTATCTTAGTACTGGTGATGTCTATCTGGACAGCATCAGTCAATAAGATCTTAGTATTATGTACCAAGAATCAAACACTGAATCTAAAACCAGTAAGTTTTAAGATAACTAATCAATTTCCACATTGAATGCTATCTTCTGTGGAAAGAAAAGATAAAAGGCAAATCTGAAGGTATCATAAGAAAATCACAGCTAACAAGTGCCATGGGCAAGTATGCTCATGACTGTATAAGCATCACATCATTTTGTTCTCACAATGGTCTCACGGGGTCATACAAATACTACTGTATTCCCATGCTACGGGAGAGGAAACGGGCTTGGGGAATCTAAGGACCTTGTCCAGTCACATGGAGCAGAACGGGGATGATAAGTGAAGATCATCCCCTGACAGATGTCTCACAGGGGATCCCTGCTCAATGACAGGGAGTCATAGTCACTGCTAGATAGAAGAGCTGCTCTAGTGCGGGGCCAGCATCCGTCGGTCCATTGTGGGGTACACTACAAGGATGGTCAGCCAGAATATCCCTCAAGTCCGGAGATGCACAGCAAAAAAATAAAATAATAAAATAAAATAAAATAAAATAAAATAAAATAAAATAAAATAAAATAAAATAAAATAAAATAAAATAAAATAAATAAAACAAAACACTGAAATTGTCACATGTTAATTTCTAAGACTTGGGCATCAGCTAATTTTCTACAAAAAAGCCTTCCTTCCTTGACAGGTACAGATATTGACATCTATCTTCAAAAAAGACTCATGGTAGAACTATTTTTATAATAGTTGCAGACTGCTGAAAAAGTTTGGCAGTTTCAAAGTGTTTTATTCCCTGAAAATGTCAATCAATAACAGGTTACAGTAAGAGACTCCCTAGTGAAAGCCTCCTCCAGAGAAGCTCTTAGCCAAATCCTTGCACTTTTAACCCAAGGGTAACTACAAACATAAAGGGGGATAATGAGGCTGGAGAGGAGCACAGGCTGTAAGCTGACATGCTAAGGAAAGGGTCCAAAGTCTTCTGATGCCTGGATGCTGTCTAATTTACATTTCACAGAGAGCTAGTTGTTACTCAACCTAAAGCCCTCATTTCGTGGATGAAGAAACTGAAGAGTACAGTGGTTTATCCAAGATGATAATAAAATAACAGCAAACTGAGATTTGAATTTATTCCTCCAAGCAACTCTCCCATTACCTCTGTTACCAACAAGTGGTATGTGATAAGAGTTTCAAAAACAGAACAAAGAAAGTGCTAGGATAAAAGAGATTCTTTTCTTTTCTTTCTTTTCTTTCTTTCTTTCTTTCTTTCTTTTCTTTCTTTCTTTCCTTTTCTTTTTTCTTTTCTTTCTTTCTTTTCTTTTTTTTAAAAGATTTTATTTATTTGACAGACGGAGAGATAGCCAGCAAGAGAAGGAATACAAGCAGGGGGAGTGGAAGAGGAAGAAGCAGGCTCCCAGCGGAGCAGGGAACCCGATNCTTTTCTTTTCTTTCTTTCTTTCTTTTTCTTTCTTTCCTTTTCTTTTCTTTTTTCTTTTCTTTCTTTCTTTCTTTTCTTTTTTTTAAAAGATTTTATTTATTTGACAGACGGAGAGATAGCCAGCAAGAGAGGGAATACAAACAGGGGGAGTGGAAGAGGAAGAAGCAGGCTCCCAGCGGAGCAGGGAACCCGATGTGGGGCTCGATCCCAGGACCCTGGGATCATGCCCTGAGCTGAAGGCAGACGCTTAACAACTGAGCCACCCAGGTGCCCCAAAAGAGATTATTTCTTTTTTTTTTTTTGAAGATTTTATTTATTTATTTGACAGAGAGAGAGATAGCCAGCGAAAGAGGGTACACAGGCAGGGGGAGTGGGAGAGGAAGAAGCAGGCTTCCAGCCAAGGAGCCTGATGTGGGACTCGATCCCAGGACTCTGGGATCATGCCCTGAGCCGAAGGCAGACGCTTAACGACTAAGCCACCCAGGCGCCCCAAAAGAGATTATTTCTGGCCAGAGTAATGGTGAAGGCTCTGAGGAGGCAGTAAGATCTTTTGGGTCATGAGGGAGGAGTAGGAATTCAATCAATGGAGATGGGTTATAGACAGGAAGATAGAAGAAAGAACATTCTGGGCAGAGACAGCAATATAGGTCAGAATACTTTTAAAAATAATCAGTTATCATACAAAATATCCTTTATCTCACTGTGTCAGAAGCAGGAAGAAATGGGCACCAGGGAAGAGAAGTAACAGAAAACAATGTTCAAATGCCACTGATGTTTTCTCTATTTTTTTTTTTTTTAAAGATTTTATTTATTTATTCGACAGAGATAGAGACAGCCAGTGAGAGAGGAAACACAAGCAGGGGGAGTGGGAGAGGAAGAAGCAGGCTCTTAGCGGAAGAGCCTGATGTGGGGCTCGATCCCACAACACCGGGATCATGCCCTGAACCGAAGGCAGACGCTCAACCGCTGTGCCACCCAGGCGCCCCTTCTCTATTTTTTAACAATATGATCCCATGATCATACTATGTGAAAAATACATTTATAGCAAAATCTATGAGAATAATCCAAGCACGGAATTAAACTTAATACTCAGACATATTTTTATGGTATGCATTATTGTTAGTCTGCTTGGTAGTTACGTACAAAGAGTCAACAGCTTATGAATATTAGGACAATTAGTCTTACTATTATACAGCCAAAGCAAGCATTTCTGGAGTAGCTAGAAGAATTTGTCTGGGACAAGGGAGGAAATGGGAAGCTGGTGATCCTTAGTCCCCTCTAGAACTCCCTCACCTTTACCAGTTTCAAGCATCATTCATGTAACAAATATGTGAACACCTACTATGTGCCACACAGTGCCAGGCACTGAGGTGCTTAAAGCCCCTTCTCAACCACAGCAGAAGGGATTGTGACCGGGATTCTGGTCTCCACCCAGGCCCACTCCACAACAGCTGGGCTATGGACTTCCCTCAGGCCACAGAGATCCACAGGGTTCAAGTACTTCCTGGGAAACTTCTCACTTTGCACATTCAACTCATTTTCTTCCCTTCTACAAATCGAGAAGCTGTCAACCACAGTATTCCCACTCTCTTTCCCAATAAGGAAAAATTATATTATTTACATTAAAAACAAAAAACAGGGACACCTGGGTGGCTCATTTGGGTAAGTGTTTGCCTTTGGCTCAGGGTATGATCCCAGGGTCCTGGGACTGAGCCCCACATCAGGCTCCCTACTCAACAGGGAGTCTGCTACTCCTTCTCCCTGCTGCTCCCCCTGCTTGTGCTCTCATTCTATCTAAATAAATAAATAAACAAATAAGTCTTTAAAAACAAAAAACACAAACTAAAACCCCAACTTCAGTCACTATCAAAAATCCATCCGCTAGAAAGTCATTTGGTTAATAAGTAAACAGTCCTGAGAATGTAGTGGATTACAGCAGCATTCCCCAAGCAGGATGTCCTGGCAGCAGCGGGGGAGAAGCAGGCTTGATCTCAGGACTCCAGGATCATGACCTGAGCCAAAGGCAGACGCTTAACCAACTGAGCCACCCAGGTGTCCCAAACTCTTACCATTTTCAAAGTGTGCTGCAAAGTGAAAAAGACTGAAAAGCACTGGCTTGCCCTAGAAGACTGTTGTGTTTTGGGAGACGGTTCAAGACCACTCAACTTGGGTAACCTCTGGCATGTCAACTCTCCCATTCTGGGCCTTGTTTCCTCATAAGTAAGAAGAAGCAGTTACACTAAATGACCCCTAATTCCCCTTCTAGTTCTACAGATAATTATTTAGTAAATTGTGATATTCCCATATAACTTCCTGAAAAATAACATTTTGTGGGTGAAAAAAAAGGCAAAAATTTAAAATGAGATTTGAAGACTGTTCAAGGCTTGTGGATAATCCTTATTTATTTAACAAATATGATCAGGTGCCTGCTAAGTGTGAGAGAACTGTGAGTGACAGTGGGATTACAACTAAACCAGAGAAGTGTATTCTGTTCTCATGAAACTCACAGTGCACTGGGAACCACAAACAAAGGCAGTTACAATTTACTGGGTAAGTACTAAAATGGGGAGAAATATGAGTGTTACGGGTAAGTGATGGGGTGCCCAACCCAGCACTGGTTAGGAAAGGCTCAGTGCAGAAAGTGACATCCAAGACAAGACTTCAAGAACAGCAGGAGCTAGAGGGTGGGGTGGGGTGGGTTGTGGGTGTGTGTGAGGCAGGAGTGGATGGTGTGGGGAAAGATGACATTCTAGGCAGAGGGAATACCATCTGCCAAGTCACAGAGGCACAGCAACTTGGGAACTATATGGCTGGAATTTTAAGGATGATTTTAAATGAGAGAGTGTTAGGACAGGTTAGGAAAAGCCCTGTGGCTGTAGACTGGAGAAATGAATTGGAGAGGGGCGAGATGGAGGTGGGAGATCCCAAGCTGCTGAGTCTACAAACATTCAGATTATGTAATGAATCAGAGAAGGAAACAAAAAGAGGATTTAAAAGAGTATTCCTTTCAATTCTGCTTGGAGAAGTCAAACTGAGGTTTCCTAGCAGACGCAACAGAGCAAGGTCCCAGAGGATAGAAAAGAATATACAGTAGCCTCTGGTTATCATTGTAACAAGTGTGATCTTTAGATTAAACTATAACTCTAAATTCTGAACATAAGGTAGGGTAAATATGTTCAAAAGACTCTTAAAAAGTTTGGGGCACCTGGGTAGCTCAGTCAGTTAAGCATCTGCCTTCAGCTCAGGTCATGATCCCGCAGTCCTGGGATCGAGCCCCGTGTTGGGCTCCTTGCTCAGAGGGAGTCTGCTTCTCCCTCCCACTCTGCGGCTTGTGCTCACTCTCTCTTACTCACTCCCTCTCAAATAAATAAATAACCTTAAAATAAAATTAAAAAAAAATTCTTAAAAAGTTCTCATTTAAACCTACTTTTACTGTATCTAGGCCTTCAGTGTTAGTGCCTGAGAGGGTCTTTTCGTCAGCCTTCTTTACATTTTCATATAATTTCCCTGACAGATCCAGAATCAGAACGTCATGATCATACGTCATGATCATTCTAAAATCCGTAACTTCGGCTCAGACCGCTCTTCTGGTCTTCATCTCCATCCACCCACTTTCGCATTAGGATCTCCACCCAATGTGTCCCAAACACCTCAAAGTTCATAGTTCCTATTTATCCCTTGGTATATTCTTGCAGTCTAGAAAAGTTAATATATAGCAGGTCAATATCCTCTACTTTGAAATGCCTGTTCAAGTTTGGTGCCAATTTTTTCTACCATGTAATCTATTAGCACCTTCATGGCCTTTGTAAGTATTCTATTAGTGTTAATTTAATTGGGTGCGTCTCCCACCAGATTAGGGAGGTATTCTGTCTCTTTCTTCTGTGTAATCTGACCTAAGCACAATACTGAATAAAGTGTGTCAAAATCTCTAACAACAAAATATTCATAAAATAATGCTAATAAAAATTCAAAATAAATGCCAGATTATGAAATGTGAAAAGAAGAGTATTCTTAAAACTGGGAGAAGAAAAGTAGGCAGAAAGTTGGCTTGTTCAGAAGGACTATAATAAGTTCACATAACACAGAATCCAGAAAAGTACACTTACAATCACATGTACAAAAGACCATTTCTTAAAATTACATGATTATCAAAAGCAACAATGTCATTTGACTTTCAGGAAATTATTTTCAGGCTATATTTTATAATTAACACCTATAAAATATTTTAAATTGAGTTTTACATAGTAAGTTCTTTTTCAACACTAACCCTATATATAAATTTATACCCTGCAAAATAGAATGACTTCACCATAGCAACAGTTCTATATCAACTCCTACTCAAGTTAGAAAAAGCATATGTAAAAGAAATGAATATTCTGGAATATTCTGAAGTGCCTACTGGGAAAAAAAAATCATCCATTTATTTTGTAAAAATTTAAATATAAAAGTTTAATGTTTCCTTAAAACGTTCTTATAATTAGGCAAAAGGCTCTTTTAGTTTCTCAAATTTTGCTTTATTAAATAGTATAATACATTTTTAAAAGAAAGCACAAGAAGAAAAAAATAATGAAAAAACGAAGAAAAAACCAATGTCAAGGATAACATGCTTGGGATTAACTTGGTGGGCATGCTGGGGGATGGGAACGGTAATAGGAAATAATATTTAAGTGATTTATAAGTAAAATATAAACCCAGGTATCAAATGTTACAACTATATTTCTTTCTCAAGAAAAGCTATACGCCACTGGTATAATGAGAACTGAAAAAGAAATTCTTATGTTCACACAGTCTTTTTTTAAAAGTCAATGAAGCATCAGGAAGTGTTAACTTGGCTTGATAAATTAGGTCAATTACAAATTCCCTAATGAGAATGAACAAGTTTATAGACTTTGGGGATCAGGTTATATACTACCAACAAATTTATGTGCTCCATCAAAATGCAATATTAAACTAAACATAACTGAAAGCATTTCCTTTCACTCACCACACCTGCGGCCAGCCAAGTTCACCATATGCACACCTTTGTCACAGCCCAAGAGGGAGTACTTTGTTATGTTCTCAACTCCCTTGTTGTTCTGGGCTTCCTTTCTCTGACCTAATTTCTTTTTTTTTTTTTAATAATAATTTTTTATTATGTTATATTAGTCACCATACAGTATATCCTTAGTTTTTGATGTAATGTTCCATGATTTGTTATTTGCATATAACACCCAGTGCACCATGCAATATGTGCCCTCCTTAATACCCATCACCAGCCTATCCCAGTCCCCCACCCCCCTCCTCTCTGAAGCCCTCAGTTTGTTTCCCAGAGTCCATAGTCTCTCATGGTTCATTCCTCCTTCTGTTTACCCCCCCTTCATTCTTCCCTTCCTTCTACCACCGATCTTCCTGCTATTTCTTATGTTCCATAAATGAGTGAAACCATATGATAATTGTCTTTCTCTGCTTGACTTATTTCTCTGACCTAATTTCTAGCTGTTCCACTACATCCCAATTCTCCCACTGACCTCTGAAAAATTCCCAAATCCTTCTATGTTCCTAATATCCCTGTTTAACCTTTCCTCCAAACAGGCTTAAACTGAAACCTGGCTATTGTTCACTTCATTTGGAAGCTGAGCTTTCTATCACATCCTGCCACACATCTCAGAGTTCAGAGGTTCTTTCTTACGTGTTCTCACATGTTTCTTTAGAATCTGACCACCCCCTCTGCTTCTCCTCACTTCAGGCCGTCGACAAACTTCCAGGTCACCAGTCTCCATCCCTTGGGATCTCTGACACCTAGAACACCTTCACTCTTCCCCTACAAATGCTGCTGTTCTCTTAGATGATTTCAACATTTATGTGGGTGACTTCTTCCCAGACTCTGTTTCTTAATCTCCTCATCTCCAAAGACCTTCTCCACTTCTGCTACCCATCTTCCATGGCCATACTTAGGACTTGCTGTCTCCCAGAAGAGCACAACCTCCGAAATCTTAAAGGCAGGCCTTTCATTCTCTGATACAACAACCTCTCTCACTTAACTCCTCCCTACATATTAATTCTCCGATCTCATCATCAGATTATTTCACTCAATGTTGACAAAGATGCTCTCACCTTAACCAAACTCTAGTTAGGCTCCTCCTGAGCCCTCTTCACCACTAGGCTTCAACCTCGGCCTATAAAAACCCAGACTTTCAACATAAATGATTTTGTTTACTCCTCCCACTAAGACACCAGAATCAACACTAGCATAGTTTCTTAACAGTTCATGGCCATGTTCTTAGGATGATCCCAATCTCATTTTAACTTCCCACCTGAAAAAGTACAAGACTGGCAGGAAAATTTACGGCTTGTTCCAGCCAAAACCTGATGGCAGAGAGGCCCCTGAACCTCCTCTTAGAGCAATTACTTCAGAAAGCTTACAGTTATAAATCCTTTCTCTGCCCCTTTGAGGTGTAACTCTTCTTCCACCTAGAAGAGGTGAGTCACCTCTTTGATGCAAACATTCTAGAAGATAGCTCTCCCTTTCTTTCTACTCCCTGTATGAGGGCATAAGCTCCAGATGCCAGTCAGTAAACACAGATGGGTTTCGCATTAACCAGTCCCCTTTCCTGCTTTTTATAATTTCTACTCCCTTGAATCTGCGAGATACCCCTCCACCTCCCGCCGCATTCCTCCTTCCTAGTCCCTCATTCTCCCTTTAAAACACCCAGTCACCTCTGTACAAACTGAAGTTGAGTTCAGTTCACACCAGACTCTTTTCTCAATTGCAATTACATTATTGAATAAAATCTACACTTGCACCACTTCAATTAGCGTATGGCTTTATCTTTGACAATGTAACTCTATGTAATATAAACACATACACACAGAGGCACAGGCACATAGACACACACTCCACCCCACAAGTTTGCTTTTCTTCCCAGCTTCAAACATTCTGTTGCTGGTATTCTCAATCCCTTAGGGAAAAAAATCAAAATTCCTTAATATGGCACAGGAGCAAATTGGCCTCTTCCTTATTTCTGAACCCTTCCTTCTCTACACTCTATGCTCCACATCACTCAACATCTTTTACTTCCCTGAATTCACCCTGCTCTGCCTCACTCCCAGCCTCTGCCATGCTGGTTCCTTGACCTGGTACACTGCTCTCCACTTCCCTGGCCTGCACTGACTCCCTCTTCAGTTAGTATCTCATCCCCAAGAAAACTTCCTTGGTGCTCCGTCTACACTAAGTTAGGCTGAACTGCCACATGCTCCCAAGACAACATGGTTTCCTATATCATGTGTTAGAATAGCCTGGCTACCTTCTTGCTTGATCACAGCACCCTTAAGGCAGAGAATAGTTCTGTCTTGCTTACTACTCTCTGTCCTAATACTTGCTTCACAATCTGAAACTAAATAGGAATACAGAGAGTATGTGTTTAATGAATAAATTTTTAGGATCGTTAATGTTCCGTGAGAGAATCCTGGCCCATATGACAAAGGTCTCATCATTGAAATCAGCTGAAGCATCTCCAATTCTTTCACTGAACATTTTAAAATATTGAAAGACAGGACAAAGCATATAATGTTAAAGACTAACAGAAATTTGCAAAAACTATGGTATGATTCTACCCTATCAGCAATATTTGGGCATTTACAAATGAAAAATATTTATAGGGGTTACCTAGGATAACTAATAAAGACTAACCCTTTCGTTGCTAAATCCTTCCATTTACAGATAATCTTTCATTGGAAATGACACCAACTCCATACTTCGTGGTAAATATAAAACTACAGCCCAAAATTACTACATTTAATGCCAAAGTTAAAACCTGAGTCAATTATAAAAATACTTATTTTGTATTTAAAAGTTTGGATCAATGTTACAATCTTTTACTTATTTATTTGCATCGTGCGGTACTTACTGATAAATTCGTACTGTTGGGAACATACTGATCCTGTTCTCCAAGCAACACGTCAATCACAGGGTGCCGGCCATTTTTAATCACAATTTTCCTTTCTTCTTGTAGAGTTGGTCTGCAAAAAGAAGCATATTTCAATTTACTAGGCATGAAAACTGCCTTTAAAAAAATCTCTAAGTTCTAGCATAAAAAAAAAGACTTTAAGAATACACACCCAGAATAAGGCTTTGAGTACAAAAGTTAAATTTTAACTATAAAATAAGAATTGGGAGGACAATTATTATAATAATAGTGCTCGAAGAACAAACTTTAACAGAGTCTTACAACAGCTCCACTGCTGAAGTCTACTTTATAAGATCCTTTCTTTCCTACTATTCTCTAAGATCAATATTTTCATTATTAAAGTCACAGATCAGATTATTGCCATTTAAGTCATTTTCAGTAATAAGCATAATAAAGGAAGTCACTGAAAATTATTTCCAGATTTAATTATTACATTAGTAGAAATTATATTATGTGTTGCACTTGGAGATCCAAAATTTTCATATTCTCTTTGACTGAAACATCTTTCTATGGTCTTTGGGATCTTTCACTTTTTTTGATAACAAAAATTATTTTTTTGCCTTGCTGGTCTTCCTTTTAAAGCTTTTATATTTCTCTGTTAGATGTATACAGCATATTGGAAAAATTGCAGGTTCTTTTAAGTGAAATAATTGTGAAACCATAGCTTGCTCTATGAATGCCAACATTTTTACTGTGATAGATAAAATCTATTACAACTTTGTGTTATCACCCAACATTATTGAACATAATCCATTTTCTGTCATGATATATTGTTATTAATTTTTCCTGCCATACTACAATGTTTACTTTAGGATATATTCAAATGAATATATTAATTAGGTCCTCATCTATTTGAACTGTTTGAGTTATGAAACTCTCCTGTTACATATCCATGTTGGGTCAAATAAATTTCTAATTTTTGTCAAAAAAAAAAAAAGCTTTTATATTTCTCTGTTTTTATGTACAGCCTTATTTATTTATCAAAGCCCCTGTGAGCACTGCCCTCCCCTTATTCTCCTCCCCAGAGATTACCACTGAACTCAGTGTGGTGTCTACCCTTCCCAACTTTCTTCTCTGAGTTTAGGTTTTTACACACTCGTTGCACTGGTTTATAATTTCATTTAAAAAAACAGAAAAGCAAATCAGGATCATACTATAATGTGTTATTCTACAGCTACATTTTTCCCCATAATACTCAATATACGTCAAAAAAAATAGGTTTCACCATTTACCAATGGACCCTTTTATTTTTCTTAATACTTTCAAGTCATTTTACAAATAATTTGCAGAACTGGCAATAAAAGGGATAGTAAAAACAAAACAAAACAAAATCTCATGACAAATTTTAGTAAGAACTTAAACAGAGCAAATCTCAAATTTTTATTCCACATTTTCCTGATCTTAAAGGCATATATACTCGGAATGGGCAACACACTCTCAATGTAATTAATTGCTCATCAGCTGTCATGCATGCACCTGGACCACAGTCATTCATAAACACCAATTCTGGTTTCAATACATCTCTAAAATGTTCTAGCTTATCATAATTTCTGGTTCTTCTCCCATTTGCATGGACAAAAATGAAATACTTGAATTTTTTGAAATCTGTGAAAGCTTATCATTTTGTTGAGGAGAGGGCAGCCATTTTCTTTGCTCCACAATTGCAAAACATTTTCAGTTTTATATTTATAAATACCAAATTAGAATAATCGATCAAATCAATATTTTTATTTCACATCACCTACTTTCTTTTAATCTCCTCCCTTCAGCACCTGTGCACCTACAAACAGTATCAAGTAAACTTTAGTGCACAAACATCATAAAAGACAAAAGAAACCACTACATGTCCTTTTAGCAAAGCAGGATGGTTCAGGCTCTTGTCACCACATATTGCATCATGTGTGCTGCCTTTGGAATAACTAACTGAAGAAGAACACATTTCATTTTGTCCTTATACATTCACACACTGATTCTTGAGTTCGGGAAAATTCATCTAGGATACTGTCACCTGAACATTTATAATCTGAGATTTGTTTATACAAGAAATTTCATCATCATCAGTAGTATCTAGAGCACTGCTACCTTTCTCTTCACATTCATCTTTTGATTAATCTAATAATTGTGAAATGTCTTCTGTCACTTTTTTCCTCTTTGCTATAATGGGTGAAAAATTTTAAAATTCGTAATTCTCAACTATGCTCAGTGAACGTTAGAAGCAATAGTTATAATGTGCTAAAGTTTATTATTACATGAATAGAAATTAATTAATTATGACTATAACAGTTACAATAACTATTGTAGTTAGACTACAACAGTGCTATTTCCGGTTTTTTATAATTTCCTGAAAGATGATGCAGCACTTTGGGAAATACAATTAGAACAACAACGGATGGTGTGGTAGTGATTTTTTATCTTATCTTTGCATCATCATCTTCTAGTTTTCTTATATTCAGACTTTTTAGTAGAAATACTCAATAAACAATAATAAAGTAATTCTTAGGATGATGAAATAGCATGATGTTCCAGATACAGAAAAGATAAAAATCATTGAAGATCCCAAAGTGCATTTCAGATTTATAAAAGGGTCCAATGGACCCACATGGTAAATGCAAGACAAAATTTTATTCTCCTTTAAAAAAAAAATGAATTGTCTCTTTGTTCTTTAAAAGACCTTTAAGAAACGCAAAAACTGAAATTAGGTCCCATGGACCCTGATGATATGCTAAACAAAGACTTAGGATCATTTCTTGTCATATCTTTGCATTCTTTTGAAGCTGCTGCATAGATAAGTCAGTTGTTCTCCACTGTGGAACATTTAGGCTGTGTCTAGATTTTTACTGTTATAAACAATACTGCAATGAACAATCATACATATATGTCCATGTGCATACGAACAAATGCTTTTCGACACTAGAGTAAATTCCTGAAGTGTACTTTCTAATCATTGGGTATGCATATTTTTTATTTTAACATATAGAAATACTATATCAATTTATCTTCCCACCAGCAAGATACAAAAGTTGACTTGTTTCTTCATACCTTCACCTAAAGTAGGTATTATCAAATTTTCTAATTTCTGACAGTGTTGGGTGAACAGTGTTCTTGAATTGTGTTAACTTGCTCTCATTGATTACTAAGTTCTTTGATTCAGAACTTTCACATGTAAGCACATTTCCAACCATACTCATAACACTAAGAAATACTACTTCCCTAAATACTTAAATCCTTTTCTTTAAATATATCTAGCTAATTAAATCCCAAGTATGTATACTCACATTTCTCAAAGAAAATAACTAAAGTACCTTCTGAGTACATAATTTAAAATTATCCTTTGGAAAGAGAATTTTAAAACAACAGGAGAAGGACATTTTTTAGATTTCAAAGTTTAATTCTAAAGGTAGGATTTTTATCTAGGTGCATTGTAAATTTACTATAAAAAATGAAAGCATCTGCAAGTAATATCAGTTTTAAAATAAAATCCTAGGTGCTCTGCCAAGTGAAATCAATAGATCATTACTCATGACACTGATACGATTTCCCAGGAAGGTTTTCACTTCAGAATAAAATTTTGAGTGATTTGTTCTGCTCTAAAATCTACACTGACTTACTCTGTTGCTATCAAAATTATATAATGACAAAACACTTTCTGGTGGAATGAGATGCAAAGCATAATGTGGAGAGATGAGATGATGCACGAGATTAGGATAGTTATAGCAAGAAGGATATGAAAATTATGTTGATGATATGGCATTTAAGAAGAGCTGAGGAAATTTGGATGCTGCCTGGAAAGAATGAAACATTAAACTTGAACAAATTTATTTTATATTTTTGAAATTGCATCTTTCTCCTGTAAATGCCTCAGGGAAACAGAACATAATTAGTAAAACAATATAACATCCAGAATAAGAAATAGATAGAAAGACTTAGGATAAGAACTTTTGCTTCAAGGTTAGGCTATGGTGAAAAAATGTCCTAAGAGCATTTAGGAAGAAAAGATTGCGATTACGAAGCCAAAGAATCAATCTGAACAAGTGCAATAGCTCAAATGCACTAAAGTCTTTAAACAAGCTGGAAATCTAAGGGGGAAAAAAGGTATAAATTTCAGATACCGAAATACTAGCTTAAAATGCATTTTAGTTAAAAGTTTCCTATTTCATGGCTATTTACACTCAATTTTATTTCTGCAAAAAAAAAAAAAAGAGAGAGAGAGAGATAGAGAAGTTGATTATATTCCTTGAACTTTAGTTAAAAGTTTCCTATTTCATGGCTATTTACACTCAATTTTATTTCTGCAAAAAAAAAAAAAAGAGAGAGAGAGAGATAGAGAAGTTGATTATATTCCTTGAACTTTATAACACGATTTTTCATTTTAAAATACTCAGGTGGATTTTTCTTAATATACAGTATCCAATTTGGAAAGTATTTTAGCACGTGAAATATTTCCTAAAGTTTTCTTCCTAAAAGAATATGTCATTTGGAACAATTCTACTGAGGATAAATAGGAAAGTTAGATAAAGTATAGAAAACAGCTACCTGATGATATCTGATAATTAACAAGGAAGCAAAGAATTAGCAGGACAGGACCTGGGGCAGGACAGAGACCCAGGGAGTGTGCTTGTTGATTTCTGAGGGAACAGCTGAGGGAAAGCGCTATGAACAGCTTGGCTCTGGACTGAGACACCAATGGGCTGCACACCAGACAGAGAAACACATTTGAAGTAGTAATGCCAGCCTTTGAATCTTTGAGTCACCTCAAGACCAGATGTGGATTAAGTGATGCCGGATTATTATTAGTGTCTTAAGACGCCTGGTAGAAGCAAATGTGACACTTTCAGGTGAAATACAGTACCAAATTATTTCTGTAATGATTCTGCAAATACAATGCCTATAATGTAATCAAAACAACCAGGAATTCAAAAAGATCTAACAATGGAAATGAACAAAAACAACAGGCAATAAAAACAGATGCACAAGGACTCTAGATATTTGAATTATCAGACACAGACTTTAAGATAACAATGCCTATCATGTTCAAAGAGACAGATAAAATTGAGAACTGGCAGAGAACTGAAAATGATTTTTAAGAATAAATTACTATGGGTATGAAAGATTCTAACAACCCTTAAGTTTAGATATTCTTATTAAAGATAAATACTTTTTAAAATACTTAATTCTTTCTTATTTTTGAATAAATATGTTTGAATAATATTATCTGCTATTTACTAAGTACTTACCATCTGTCTGGTTCTGCTTAGAAGTTTAATATAGCTTTATCTCATTTAGTTTGTACAATATCTCTGAGAGGTAGGTACTCTGTTAATGCAGGAACTGAGGGTCAGAGAGGTTAAGTAACTTGCTTAAGGTCACCTGTCAAATAACCAAGCTAGTATTCAAATCCTTCCTGTCTGATCCAAAGTTTACACTCCGAAGGATATGCCTTAAAAAGAGTTCAAATTTTACTTATACAAATCAAGGGGTCTCTTCGTAAATGTACTGGAAAATGCCCAAATAAGGAGAAGCCCCAAAATGAAAAATCTAGGACCAAACTCGTATATTGTAGATACTCAAAACGTTTGTTAAATCTCAGAGGAGTCTACAAATTAATCAGCTTTATAATGACATTATAATAAGGGATGTACTTCACTCCTCAGTGATTTCGCCAAAACTAGAGCTCAATAAAGAATACCTACAACTGTAAGATTTATTCCATTTATTAATTCATAACTTTACTTCTTATGATTTTATATATGAATACTTGAGATTTAAACAAGAATACACAGCTAATTAGTGACAGAGGATGGGCTAGAACCAGACCTTCTGATATTAAAGCTAGATTCTGGTTATTATGATGCAATGAAAATTATGTATTACTTTAAATTACATATTATGTGTAATACATACGTATTTTAGACTTACAAATAGGTATGTACACACACACAGATATGAAAACTTAAATCTGATGTAATAAAACCACAAACCCACAGACATGTTCTTCTGTTCTCACTAGCTGCAGCAGCAGCGGCAGCAAATGGCAAAAGGCCACCTGAAGAAGTGTAAGAAGAGATAAACCAGGCATCAGTATTTTTCAGTGGAAAGAGCTCTGTGTGAAAACATCACCAAGTGTACAGATTGTAGCCGATCCTCTGCTTAACTCACAAATCCATTAGGAAAAGTCAGCTTCACAAACCTTGTGCACCAAGAAAGAAGTCCTACTTAAGATCATAGCACATAAGGAAGAAATCAAGTCAGCGGCAGATACTCTCATTCTTCCGGAACTAGATTCAGCCACAGTATATTTACAGGTCTCATTTTTATGGATGATAAACTGCACAAAAATTTCAAAGCCCTCTGATGTGAAAAGAAACCGAGTAATAACAAAAACGCAAAGAGCCCATTTTAAACAAAAACGTTGTGCACGGCATGGCAGATTACTCCATACATAAATGGACAGCAAAATAAAATGAAACAAAACAGCAAACTAAGTACATTTTTATCTAAAATTGGGGTAGCCAATTCCTGCAACTCTTCTCTCATAAATAAATAAATAAACGCTTTACAAGAAACAAACCATTTTTTAACATTCACTATGTGTATTATGCTAGGTATAAAGAACATTTAAATGTTAAAAAAAACATATTTGGCACAAACTAGAGAGAACATGAAACAAGTATGAACAGCAGAACATATCCTCTCAAACATAATGAACTCTGTATGCCAAAGCACTGATAGGCAGTATCACTTCTATATTTTCTTTTCAGACCTCACAATAAGCCAGTGAGTTAAATATTCCCTTAAATTTCCTTAAGTACATGAAAAAATAGGCTTTGTGTTACAGAGTGAATGTTTGTGTCTTCCCCAAAATTCATATGAAACCTAATGTGATGGTATTAGGGGTAAGACCTTTGGAAGGTGATTAGTTCACAAGGGCAGAATCCTTGTGAATGGGCTACTGGTTTTATAAAAAAGCCCACAGAAAGCAAGACCCCAATTGGGCAATGCTCCCCAGACCCACAGAACCACCAGCACAAAACTGCAGCCTGGGAGAGCCACAGGAGCACAGAGTGCTCTGGCACAGAGCACCAGCAGATGTGGGACTACCAGAAAAAACCACCTCAGGGGTGGGGGCCCAGGCATAGGACCACCAAAGGGGAAATATGGCCTAGAGTTCTGGGGGCCCAACCTTTGCCCCACAAAGCTACAGGACAGGACTGTTGCCCCCATGGGCCTGGAAAGCAGAATAATGAACCAAAGATTTGGCTCAAAGTTAAGGTTTTAAACTTAAGGAAGAGCAATTTGATAGCAATAGAGACACTGCCTTGAAATGGATCACACACTGAGTCTCATCCATATCTGATTTACTTGGCATTTAAATGAGACTTATAATTATAAAGTGAAACATATTACAAAGTGTTC
Organism: Ailuropoda melanoleuca; assembly: GCF_002007445.2. Classification (NCBI taxonomy): domain Eukaryota; kingdom Metazoa; phylum Chordata; class Mammalia; order Carnivora; family Ursidae; genus Ailuropoda; species Ailuropoda melanoleuca. The sequence continues at coordinate 55,437,497 of NC_048220.1, read as the reverse complement.
AATCAAAGCTAACAAATGAAAGGATTATGCCTTTAAAAAGTGTCACCCACTAAACTGAAAAACTGAAATATATAACATTCACCTCTAGAGCTATTGTGAGCATCTGCTTTCATTGTACTCAATGACAGAGCAAGAAAGGAATCTGTTCATTTTAAATCAAGCTATAGGAGTATGACATTCAGCTTTACCAAGAGTCCAACATATTTGCATATTTTAATATTTTATAATAAAAATACTAAAATCAATAGGATAATGCCATCTGTCCTAGCATTGAAAAGGAGGGGGGAGTTAAAAAATACACTACCTGCAGTAATCTCCTTGCTTAGCGACCTTGGCCAGGGAGAAAATGCAGTCAATAGTTGCTAGGTGATGTACTGCTTTACACAAGGAGTGATAATGTTCACTGAAATTCCTACAAAAGCAACAACAAAAAGGTGAACATATTGATTTCTTAGACCTGTAAAAGCTGCACAATATGTGATCACTTTATTAGCTAAGATGAGCATAAACAAAATAACCAGGGATACCTGACAGTTAAGATACGTGGAAATTACTCTGGACGACTTTTCAGTTTAATATAATAACTTGATTACTGAGGCTTTTGTTTCATTTGGATAGAATTACATATATTTAAAACAGCTTCTATATTAGTCTACTATTAATACTGTATTGCATATTTCATTTGACTATGACATGTCAACTTAGACATAATTAACACAAATGTAGTGATTATTTTCATTCAACTTAAATAACAGGAACTACCCGGATGGGTCAGCTTCCCTTTGTGCTTCTCCTTCCTAGCATTATCCAAACTAGGATTAACAGTTTCAGTATCTTTCTCTCACACTGAACTGGAAGGTTCTTGATGGTAGGGTCCATGTTTGTCTGATTTTCCTATCATTATTAGCTTTAACAATCTAGCCCATAACTTTAGTATGCAGTACACACTGTAATAAATTTCATTAAAGGCAAGCAAATAACATACTTTTTCCCAGTGATCTTCAGTTATCTTATTAATAATACATATATAAATTAAATTTTAAATCTATTTTTAAAAAGATAATGATCAGTGCCTCGAATCTTTGGCTAATTAAATCACTTGTGATCTAAAGGCTTAAAAGACTTCTATTGAAAGACTTATTCAGAAAAAAACATAGAAATGTAGGGAAGTATTTTCCTTCTTTTTTTTTTTAACTTAAATTATTCCCTTATTTCCTTTTTTAAAAAGATTTATTTATTTTAAGAGAGAGAGAGAGCACAAGCAGGAGGGGCAGGGAGAGAGACAGACTCAAGCAGACTCTCCATGAGCACGGAGCCTGACGCAGGGCTCAATCTCATGATCCTGAGATCATGACCTAAGCCGACACCAAGAGTCAGACGCCCAACCAACTGTGCCACCCAGGCGCCCCAAATTATTCCATTATTTCATATCACAGGTATCCCTTATATCCTTTCAAAGAAGATTCCCGCCCCCCTCCCCAAATAGACTATTAGGCTGAATTCTTCTCTTAAAAATGATTTCTCGGTTGTACTGTGGGTTTCAGAAACTTTTAGATTTAATCTGTCTGTTTCTTAAATCCAAAAGTTTTAGAATGCTTCCCAGCTTGAAAAGAATATCCAGATTAAGCTACTATGTCATCAGTTATTCTTATATTATCACTGTACTGATTTTTTAGAATCTGTAATATGATTTTTCTAGTAATATTATAAGGTATTCCATGCAAATGACTTTTCCAGATAATNAGCTACTATGTCATCAGTTATTCTTATATTATCACTGTACTGATTTTTTAGAATCTGTAATATGATTTTTCTAGTAATATTATAAGGTATTCCATGCAAATGACTTTTCCAGATAACAGAAGGAACATTTTAACTACCAGTCTTATTTTTGTGTTAACTTCATGAATTGAAAAATATATTTATAGTATATTTTACTCCTTTGTGTCTGAATAGACAGAACATAATAAATAGAATTTGTCTATTTCTCACTGAATTAAGGTTCATCAAAATATGCAAGAATCCGACTAACAGGGTTAAGAGTCTGCAAAATCCCAAACACAAAGGAGACTGTCCCCGGGCATCAGACAGGCAATGCTCAGTTGCCACCTTAAAGATGACTCCATTTTGAAGATGCTACATGCTACTTGGACCTAACATTTCTGAGTGACTGCCCAGTGACATGCCTTGTCATTCCTGGTCTGACTTCAATTTTAGATCTGACTACTGGTTTACCCCTTGGACTGTGTTGTATTCTGCCCCTGTTCTAATTACTGACCCATTTGGTCCTTCCTATCCTGGCACTCTGTTTTGCCAGAGAGTGGCCACATTTGATGTCTCTGCTCGTCTCTCTCGAATATGAGTATCAAAGTATCTTTGGCACTAAATACCGGTCATTTTTTTCTTCACTCTCACTCCCTGCTTCCCAGGTCTTGTCCAGGCCACCAAGACCGTAATTAATTTGCTATTATCTGGGAGCCATAGGTTGAGGGTAACTGTCCCTCATGCTATTCTAGTGTCTGGGATTGAAATGAGGGTTCTCTGTGGGTACCATTTCGGTTAAAAAAATAAGAAAAAAGAAAAGGCAGAGAGGGATAAGGTGATTCTTTTGATATAGACAATAATGTTCTTTCTCAAGTCAATTATATAAATAAGAAGAGTGAACAAAATGAAACACTATCATAAACCTTTAACATCATCATCATAACCTAGGAAGTCTTCTTTGACTTCTTGATCTTTGTCCATTTGCTACACATTCCCAAATTTCAAAAAGATTATCCATACCTAGAAAAATAACAAGCTAAAAAATGGGCAATTCAAATAACGGTCTGATAAGACTGGTTTATGTCACAACATGCAACTTTATCACTAAGCCACTAACCAATTCAAAGGTGAAGCCAAGGTACTATGATTTAATCTCCTGTGAAAAGATACTGCCACATTCATAGGAAAAATAAAGATTAAGATACTTGGGTTCTAAAGCTATTAGGACAATCTACCATCAGATGTTGCCCAAGGATATCTGAAATCAACAAAAGAGGGAAATAGTTTATTTTTTATTTGCAAAATTATTTCTAAAATATTTACTGCATGAGAGACATTACAGTTCAATTTTCAAAAAATCTCCAACTGAGAAGATTATTCAACATCCACAGCCCATCTTCTAGGAATACAGAAGAAGACACATATTTTTTAAGAGAAAATTCCATTTACAGTTTCTTACAGCCTTGGTTTCTTGCAATATTTTTGATCAAAAGTAATATGACTAAGGCATAATGATTAATATCTCAATAAGAGACAAATACACGTGTATAGCTGATATTCAATCTTCCGATGTCAGGTTCACTGAGGTTAAGCATTTTTAATTTATTTTTATTTATTTTTATTTTTTATTCTTTTTAATGTTTTTTTATTATATTCTGTTAGTCACCATACAGTACATCCCTGGTTTCTGATGTAAAGTTTGATGATTCATTAGTTGCGTATAACACCCAGTGCACCATGCAATACGTGCCCTCCTTACTACCCATCACCAGCCTATCCCATTCCCCCACACCCTCCCCTCTGAAGCCCTCAGTTTGTTTCTCAGAGTCCATAGTCTCTCATGCTTCATTCCCCCTTCTGATTACCCCCCTTT